>NC_058081.1:4526693-4859854 GCF_014858855.1 Bufo gargarizans | reverse complement strand
TTGCGTGATAAAAAACTGAAGGTTTACAAACAACGTTTCCTAGCAACCATCAGTGAAAAACGCATTGCACCCGCACTTGCTTGCGGATGCAATGCGTTTTTCACGCAGCCCCATTCACTTCTATGGGACCAGGGCTGCGTGAAAAACGTAGAATATAGAACATGCTGCGATTTTCACGCAACACAGAACTGATGCGTGAAAAACAACGCTCATGTGCACAGACCCATTGAAATGAATAGGTCTGGATTCAGTGCGGGTGCTATGCGTTCACGTCACGCATTGCACCAGCGCGGAAATCATGCTCGTGTGAAAGGGACCTAAGCCTGGCAGGCAGGTTCTCGCAGAAGTATCTTGCTGGATCAGCAGCCACTACCGCACTTGCATCAATCTTGACAGGATTCGGCTCCAGGTGGAGAGTCATTTATAATTTTTTCTTTAATGCTTTCTCCATTGCAATACCACGTCGTTGAATAAACAGAAGACTGGCCGATTCTCTCCTGTCTTACGCAACATTTAATTTTTATTATTAGATTTATTAAAACATTTTAACATTAATTTTATTAAATGAAAACTTGATTAAAATTATAAGAAAGTATACTTAAATTTGCTAAACCTGGCCTAATAACTCGAGTATGAACTCAGCCTTATAGGTCGATGTTAGCGCTAAGAAGAAGCGCACTCCTAGACCTCAGTAGGCCACAGAGTGGCAAGGTGACAGTGTGGAGGTGGGTGGCAATACTAGTACTCGCTGAAGATGGTGGGTGAAAGAAGGAGCACTTGGCATCAGATGTTTGGCATCAGGCGGGTAGCAGCATCAGAATAGTAGCCAGATGAAAACGGTCTCTTTTGTCAAAATGTTGGAGTAGCACCATGGATGATCTAGTCTGATGCATCAGGCATTGGTGTGTTGAAATCCTGGCTGATCCACACCTGATTCATCTTGATGCAGTGCCCTACTATGTGCTATATGTGAGCACTTTGAACTCTTGCTAAATGTCATATCAAATGTAATGTGGTATCATGCTGGCAGTATCATCAACTAGGTGGTGCAGGAACCACTTAGATCTATAGCCGGGGGGGTGTAACGTTAATGTGTCCGATGTTAATGAAGAGATGAGGAAGTTAATGGAGGAGGTGGAAATTTTTATTTCCACTGAAATAATTTGCAAAAGATTTTACCATATAAAAGTGCAGCGCTTAACGCTGAATACAAGTTTTTTTAACAACCAAAATATAAAAAAATATATTTTAGCGCATATAAGTGCGGCGCTTAATGCAGAATACAAGATTTTTTTCTGAAGTGAACGGGACATAGTGGATGAAGTTTGTCCGCGCTGGAAGAGCATGACGCCGACCTTGTGCTGCAGAAAAGTCCTCGTAGTGTCCAATAAGCAATACCGTAGATAGATGTGGACTGGTGTGAATTATTTAGCATTTTTGTGCAGGGTTAGTGCATAGTTGTCACGACCCTTGGTCAAGGTCGTGACTCCTTGGGAGCCGCATGCAGTTGCCCGCGGTTTGGTGTTGTGTCAACCGCAGCTGGGGGCACTTAGTGGTTTGCCTCAGGTGCGGTTGCCGCGGACAACAGGCATGCGTGCGGTTGCCCTTGGCAACGTGTTTTTGTGTGCACTTCTTTTGTCTGTTTGTTCTGCACGAGGTCATGTTTTGTATGCACGTAGACACCTCCCTTCACCTGCGGTTGTCCGCGGCAACGTCTGGTGTTGTGCGCATGTGGTGGCAGTGTCTCGGCCTGCTGGCTGTTCCCCAGGACATGGTTGCCATGCATGCCATTGCTGGCGGTAACAGGTGAGTGTGTTTGTGTGTTTTATGTATTGTGTGTACTTCCCCTTTAAGTTGGTGTTTTCCCTTTCCTGTGGTGCTGGAAGGGTTAACTCTCTTCCCAGTGTGTGTGATGTCACTGGGTGTGTTCTGACCGGTGGGTGTGGCCACTTTGGCCTATAAAACCTCTGTCTCTGGCTTGGCTCATTAGGTTGCTTTCAGCCAGGCATAGCTGGAGCAGCCTCCTGTATATTACCATCTACCAGTGGGGGCCTCCCTTCTGGTCATAAATCTTTGTTACACGGTGTTATCTAGGTGTGTGGGGGGTTTTGTGTTATTGCAGCTTATGGTCCAGGGTTCCTGTGTGATGTCTGGTGTGTGCTGTGTTCCTTGGTGTCTTGAACTAACAGCACCTGCACATGGGTTCCTGGTTGTGTTGTCTGTGGCAGGTGAGTGTTGTGTGGATTGCTTTTGCCTGTCACTGCCATAGCTGTTTCTGTTCCCCTTTGTAGCTTGGCCACATTAGACTCCTGTTTCTCCGTCTCCAGGAGGAACGGGCTGTCTACCCAGCTCCTAGCTCAGGGAACGACGGAGGGTCAGTAGGGATCCGAGGTTCCGAGTATGGGCCCTCCTACCTTTAAGGGCGGCCCATACAGCTAGGAGTCAGGGTCAGATTAGGGATGCGCTAGGAGGTAACCTGCTCCCTAATTCTGTGGTTCTGGCCAAGTGACAACCCTTCCATCTCCTGGCACCGCACGGCTGAGGGTTTTCCCCATCTTCAGCCGTGACAAGTGTATTCACCTGTATTGGTGCTCCGCTCTTATGGATGTTGTAATGTAAGTGCGCGGTGTGTGAAACTTAAATACAAAATTGTAATATTTTTTTTTTTTGTCTCAAACTTGTGACTTTTCATTTATAGACCTTAACACAACGTTATTCAGTCCACACCGCAAAAATGACTTTTCCACATATAGCTGCAGCGCTGAATGCTGAATATATCTTGATTTTTGTACAGAAATACGCCACTAAAGGCTTTACCTCATATAACTGCAACAGTGAAAGCTGAATATACTTTTACTTTTCTACTGATATACGTCAATAAATGTTTTTCAAGATATAAGTGCAGCAGCGAATGGCGAATGTATATATTTTTTTTCTACTGCTATACGCCAGTAAAGGCTTTACCAGATATAACTACAACAGTGAACTGAGAATATATTTTTCTTGTAGTACTGAAATATGCCCCTATACGCTTTCACCAGAAATAACTGCAGAAGTGACCTGATAATATATATATTTCTTGTTGGACTCAAATAGGCCACTATACGCTTTCAAAAGAAAAAGTTGCAGCAGTCAACTGAAAATTCTTTTTTTTTGTTGGACTGAAATAGACCACTTTACACTTTCACCAGCAGTGCGTATGTATTTTAATTTTTTTTATGAAATAAGCCCCTATACTCTTTCACCAGAAATTAATGCAACAGTGCAGTGCATTTAAATGGTTTGTGTATTACTGAAATACCGCCTTATACTCTTTCACAAGAAATGACTGCAAATGACTTTAGCATAAATAACACCCCTGCTTCAATCAAATTTTTTTTGGGGGGGACAACTGGTATCTCACACCAATAGAAATTATTTGTTCCAATGGCGTTTGTCACTCTGTGTAGCTGAGGAAACCCAGCAAAACGGCAAAAGAATTGTGAAATACCCATAGGCACTATATAGAAAGTATATTATTGGTATATAACACCCCTGCTTCAATCAGTTTTTTTGGGGGGCAACTGGTAAATTAAACCAGTAGAAATTATTTGTTCTAATAGCGTTTGTCCCTCTGTATAGCTGCAGTATCGCAGCAGATCCGCACACATCTGCTGCACAACACAATTGCACTATAATAGTCTTTCAATGATAGAAAGTATATTATAAGTATATTACACCCCTCAGTAAGTCACACCTATCGATAGCACACCTATACCAGTCCTTAAAAGTGCTTTTGTGGCCCTCTTAGCTAGCGTTTGGTGTCCCTAACAGTCTGTCCCTGCTTCACACAGCAACCTCTCCCTACACTGGCAAAAGACTGAATGTAAAATGGCGGCCAGATCGGGTTTATTTATAGGTTAGGGGGTATGTCCATGTGCTGAAACGTCTCAATTGGCTGTCCTGTACCACCTGATGGATGTGTCATGGGTCAAAGTTATTCACAATGTAAAAGAATATGGTGGGCGCGAATATCACCATATGCTCGCCTTTTAGGCGAACAGCAAAGTTTGCCGCAAAATGACTGCGGGGTGAACCGCAAGGCCATCTCTATTAAAAACATGATTTTTTTAAAAATCACCACAAAGTAGATTATCATTACCAGTGTGCAGTGTGTTTGTAGAAGGAACATTCAATTGCACCTCTGTCTTTAAATTTCAGGGGAAAAAAGCATTTCCATCTTTGTTAGTTCAGTTTTTTTTGTTTCAAACCTATGACTATACTAGACCTCATAATAAAATGTTTGGAAAATGCAAGAGTGAAACATGAAAGACCAATTCCTCATCCTCATAGAGTCAGAATGTGGGTAGTAGCAGAAGTAGCAAAACCACCAATCATGCCATTAGTAGTAGTAGGCCACAGCTCTCCATGTGTTCTGAAGGTGCAACATTATTATTAGGGACAAAAAGGATGACATGTGGACTGGATGCCTCACTCCCCTCAGTCACAGCAGGATGATATGGAGGTCAACTTCTTTTTTCTGAAGTCAACACTCCAACACACACTATAATAGATAGTCAAGAATGTCTCCCTGTTGATGACTAGTGTGAGAACAGTCATGATTTGGACTGCTATAAGGAGTAGATTCAGGGGGAGCCGGGGGACCCCATGCATAGCTGTGTTGGTGATAGTATTGGTGCTAGTAGTGGCATCTGTGGTCATGGTGTTGGTGGTAGGGTCAGTGAAATATAACAGCAGCACTCTAGTTAAATACAGACCAGGGAATCCGAAAGTGGGCCAAAGAGCCCACAATAACATCACAGTCTCATAAAAGTGTTGCAGACGGTGAGGATGACTGATGGGGCCAAATAACCAGCTTATTTTGCCTCATAATCTGCTTGTGACAATGCATAACCTCCATCTTCCTGTTATCAGCCATGGACCTACAAACCTATCTACTAGAGTCATGTATCTTACAACCATTCTTGGGGGAAGCGGCTATAAACCTTTTTTGTGTTGGTGGGGGCTTCACTGAATGAACATTTTATAGACTGTCCAGAGACAGATCTCCTTGGAATGTGGTGAGGGAGACAGGAAAGCATGGACTTCATCAACTTCTGATCATGGATAGTGATGAGCGGCAGGTGCCATATTCGATTTCGACGAAATTTTCAATAGAATATTCGTTTCATATTCGTCGAAATCGAATATACGTCATTATTCTAGTTATCGCGATTAATATGCAATATAAATAATCAAATATTGCAATTATAACTTAAGGCTACTTTCCTATTGGTTTGATATCTAGAATTAGCAAAGATAACGAATATGACGAATGTATTCGTCATATTCCTCAAAACGAAGATAACAAAGTATTCTCCATCTTCGTTTTAGCTCTGTCAACTTCGCTAATTCTAGCAATCAAATAGGAAAGTTGACTATAGAGAGAGCTGTTTTTAATTCGCTATGCGATTATATTATTATAATTTTTTTAATAAATAGAATAAGTATAATAATTATCAAGTATTATAATTATTATATATATATTTTTTAAAAGCAAAGTAATATAATCGCATAGCGAATTAAACTTAGCTGTCTCTATAGTCAACTTTCCTATTTGATTGCTAGAATTAGCGAAGTTGACGGATATGGAGCTAAAACGAAGATGGAGAATACTTTGTTATCTTCGTTTTGAGGAATATGACGAATACATTCGTCATATTCGCTAATTCTACCAAGCCAACCATAGTGAACCGGGTCTAAGTTGAAATCGCAATGCGATTAATTCAAGTTATATTAATCGCATTGTGATTTCAACATAATTCTTAAATCCGACAGTACATTCTAGTATAGAGACGTTCCCATGGTGAGGGGGACGCTCCATGAGCACGGAAGGCGGCAGAAGCGGCAACGGGCACTGACTGGAGCAGCCAGGAAGCGAGGAATCCTAAGGACAGGTAAGAACTACTTTTGGGAAGTGTGAAAGAAAAAAATATAACAATAAATAAAAAATAAAAAAAGAATATTCAAAATAGCGAATTTATAGCACTATATTCGAAATATTCGCAAATTTGTGAAGTGCCGATATTCGCAAAAAAAAACAATTGATATTCGAATATTCGAATTCAGCACTAATCATGGACTCTTCAGGAGATGCTGGATGGTTGGGGGCTGATAGTTGTTTCCACCCCTCCCTGCCTATGGACTGAGGGAATGATGAGAATATAAAGGGAAGAAGTTGGGGGTGGTAGTGTAGTTACAGCGTGCATTGGAAGGGTCAAGATTAGGGTTGAGCAAACCCGAACTGTAAAGATTTTTTGAACCCGGACCCGAACCCAAACATTTCAGTAAAAGTTCAGGTTCGTTGTTCGGTGATTTCTGTGCGCTTTTTGAAAGGTCCTTAGAAGCCATCACAGTCATGCCTACTAATGGCATGGCTGTGATCGGCCAATGCAGCATGTGACCCAGGCTCTATATAAGCTGGAGTCACATAGCGCCGCACGTCACTCTGCTCTGATCAGTGTATGGAGAGGATGCTGCTGGTGATTTCAGGGAGAGAATCGGAGAGAATCTTTTCCCAAAATGTGAATCTAACTCAGCAATCTACATACATTGTGTTGTGTGGGTGCAGGGCACAATTTTTTTATCCTGCCCTGAGCCCAGTGACCGAAAAAAAATTACTTTTATAAGTCAGTTAGGTGGGCGGCAGCGGAGGCCATTTTATGCAAGCTCAGTGCACCAGCACTGCATCTGAGCTTTTGGGACATTGAAATCCAAGCTTTAAAAACAGCACAAATAATCACAATTTTTTGGGCAATTTACAACATCTGGTACATTTGCAGGCTTAGTCAGTGTGCAATTTAAGCTAAAAATAAAGCAATCATTTTCTGGGTTTTTAAAAACACACATGTTTGCAAAAAAATCACTATTTTCCAGATCTGCAAGTGTTAAATTCAAGTTTAATATATACAGCCTTCATATTCTGTTACCAAAAAAACACTTTTTTGGCAATATACAACATCTGGATTAGTCAGTGTGCAATCTAAGCTAGAAATACAGCCATCATTTTCAGTTTTTTTAATTATTATTTTTTTGCCAGATTCCACTATTTTTCAGGCCTTACAGCATCAGCACGTGTGAAATTCCAGGGTTATATGCTGCTGTCAAATTCAGTTATTAAACAAACACCCGTTAGGGCAAAAAAAAAATTGTTGGCAGCCTATGCTGCAGATGTCATTGTGAGATACCGCCTTTCTATTTAGTTATTTGAAATAAAGCCATTTTGGGCACAATTCTTTGATAGTGTCCTAGTCTGGTTCAGGGCGTGTGAGATACACCCTTTAAATACAGGGGTTCTATTCAGGTATTTGAAATACAGCCATTTTGGGCAAAAAAAAATAATTGCGCCCTAGTGTGGATCAGAGCGTGTCAGATACACCCTGTATATACAGGGGTTCTATTCATGTATTTGAAATACAGCGATTTTGGGCAAACAAAATTAAAGGAAGGCCTAGTCTGGTTCAGGGCGTGTGAGATACACCCTTTAAATACAGGGGTTTGATTCTTTTATTAATAAAACACCTTTTTTTGTGCAAATTACACAACTTTTCAGGCCTTGCAGCATCTTGACATTTAAAATTTCAGGGTTATAGACTGCTGTCATATTCAGTTATTAAACAAACACCTGTTTGGGCAAAAAAAGTTTATTTGGCAGCCTTTGCTGCATATGTCATTGTGAGATACACTCTTTATATATTTGGGTTATATTCAGATATTTGAAATACCGCCATTTGGTGCACAAATCTTTAATTAAGGCCTAGTCTGGTTCAGGGCGTGTGAGATACACCCTTTAAATACAGGGCTTCTATTCAAGTATTTGAAATACAGCCATTTTGGCAAAAAATTTAATTGAGGCCTAGTGTGGGTCAGGCCGTGTGAGATGCACCCTGTATATACAGGGCTTATATTCTTCTATTAATAAAACACTTTTTTGGGGGCAAAATACACAATTTTTCAGGCCTTGCAGCATCAAGACGTTTGAAATTCCAGGGTTATATACTGCTGCCATATTCAGTTATTAAACAAACACCCGATTGTGCAAAAAAAAGTTTATTTTGCAGCCTTTGCTGCATATGTCCTTGTGAGATACACCCTTTATATATTTGGGGTATATTCAGATATTTGAAATACCGCATTTGGTGCACAAATCTTTAATTAAGGCCTAGTCTGATTCAGGCCCTGTGAGATACACCCTTTAAATACAGGGGTTTGATTCAGGTATTTGAAATACAGCCATTTTGGTCAAACAAATATTTAATTGAGGCCTAGTCTGGTTCAGGCCGTGTGAGATACACCCTTTAAATACAGGGGTTTGATTCAGGTATTTGAAATACAGTCATTTTGGGCAAACACATTTAATTGAGGCCTAGTCCGGTTCAGGCCATGTGAGATAAACCCTTTATATACAGGGCTTCTATTCAGGTATTTGAAATACAGCCATTTTGGGCAAACAAATTTAATTGAGGCCTAGTCTGGTTCAAGCCATATGAGATACACCCTGTACACACTGTCGTTCTATTCTACTATTAATTAAACACCCATTTAGGGCAAGATCCTAAATTCGAGAAATATGTGGATAGCGTCAAAAAGGGATGTGGCCCAGGTCGTGGTGCTGCTGGTGGAGCTCCTGTTGCAGTAAGAGGACGTGGTCTGTGCCAGCTACACGCACAAGTAAAAACCCTTCCTCAGGTGCGATTAGGCGACAGAACCTGCCTCGGTATTTGGTCGGGCCTAATGCGGCTCTACGAATGGTGAGGACTGAACAAGTACAGGCGATAGTAGATTGGGTTGCTGACAGTGGATCCAGTTCCTTCACATTGTCTCCCACCCAGTCTCCTGCTGAAAGACCACAGTTGGCACCTGCAGCCAATGTCCATCAGTCTTTCACCTCACCCCCTTGAAAATCAGCCAAGCAGTCTGAGCCGCAAGTCATGCATCAGTCTCTTCTGCTTTTTGATGACTCTGTTAGCAGGGTTTCCCAGGGCCATCCACCTAGCCCTGCCCCAGAAGTGGAAGAGATTGAGTGCACCGATGCCCAACTACTTATCTTTTAAGATGAGTACATGGGAGGACCATCGCAGCACGTCTCGGATGATGACGAAACAAAGGTGCCAACTGCTGGGGCTTTCGAAAGTGTGCAGACCGACAAGCAAGGCAGGGGTGAAGACTGGGTGGAAGATGATGTGGAGGACGATGAGGTCCTCGACCCCACATGTAATCAAGGTCATGCGAGTGACTGATGTAGTTCGGAGGAAGAGGCGGTGGTCGCACAGAGCCACCAGCGCAGCAGAAGAGGGAGCAGGGTGCAAAAGGGGAGCAGCCGTTCTCTAGACAGTACGCCTGCTACTGCCCACCGCAGCAAGGGACCGAGCACACCAAAGCAAGCTCCCTGGCGTGGCATTTCTTAAGACAATGTGCTGACAACAAGACACGAGTGGTTTGCACGCTGTGCAATCAGAGCCTGAAGCGAGGCATAAACATTCTCAACCTGAGCACAACCTTGCATGACCAGGCATTTAAGTGAAAAGCACGAGCTGCAATGGAGTAGACACCTCAAAAACCAAGAAAGGTCTCTGGGTCCTCCTGCTTCCTCTTCTTCTGCAGTCTCGGACTCTTCATTGACCCCTGGCACCCGGCAAATAGAGGATCTGCCAGCAACACCAACACCTGGGTCACCAAGCATCTCCACAATGTCCCACGGAAACGTTAAGCTCTCCATCTCCCAAACGCTGAAGAGGAAGAGAAAATACCCCCCTACCCACCCGCGAACCCTAGGCCTGAATGCCAGCATTTTTTAATTACTGACCTTTGAAATGCTGTCATTCCGTCTGGTGGAGACGGATGGTTTGAAAGGCCTTATGGCGGTGGCTGTCCCACAGTACGTCGTGCCCAGCCGCCACTACTTTTCCAGGAGAACCATTCCTTCCCTGCACAACCAAGTAGGGGACAAAATCATGTGTGCACTGCCCAACGCCATCTGTGGCAAGGTGCACCTCACTACGGATACGTGGACCAGTAAGCACGGTCAGGGACGTTATATCTCCATAACAGCACACTGGGTAAATGCAGTGGCGGATGGGCCTAAGGCGTATAGCAGTTTGGCGCATGTCCTTCCACCAGCGAGGATTGCAGGGCGCTTCAGTTTGCCTCCTGTTGTTTCCTCCTTCTACTCTGCTTCCTCGTCCGGTCAGCAAAAAAAAAGTATTTGTTTGGGGGACAAACATCACACCGCAAAGGAGCTGTGGATGGGCCTTGAACAACAGACCGATGAGAGGTTTGTGACAGTCAGCCTCAAGCCCGGCCTGGTGGTGTGCGATAATGGGCAAAATCTCGTAGCAGCTCTGTGACTAGCCAGTTTGACGCACATCCCTTGCCTGGCACATGTGCTGAATTTGGTGGTGCAGAGATTCCTTAAAAATTACCCCAATGTGTCAGAGCTGCTGCATAAAGTGCGGGCCGTCTGTGAGCGCTTTCGGCGTTCTCACCCTGCTGCTGCTCGCCTGTCAGCGCTGCAGAGTAACTTCGGCCTTCCCGCTCACCACCTCATATGCGACGTGCCCACAAGGTGGAACTCCAACTTGCACATGTTGGCCAGACTGTGCGAGCAGCAGCAGGCAATAGTGGAGTTTCAGCTACAGCACGCACGGGTAAGTCGCTCGGCGGAACAGCACCACTTCACCACCAATGACTGGGCCTCCATGCGAGACCTGTGTTCCTTCTTGCGCTGTTTCGAGTACTCCACCAACATGGCCAGTGCCGTGTTACTATCAGCGTTACTATCCCACTTCTATGCCTCCTTAAAAACGCTCCTGGCGATGATGGAAGAGGATGTGGCACAGGAGGAGGAGGAGGAAGAGGGATCATTTCGTAGGGTTTCCAGCCAGTCATTCACAAGTGGCTCCGAGGGTGGGTTCCTGCACCCACAAACGCCAGGTACACAATTGTTCAGCCAGGGCACAGTTCTGGAGGATGACGAGGTGGAGGATGAGGAGGAGGAGATAGAGGATGAGGAACCATGTTCACAGCAGGGTGGCACCCAGACCAGCTCATGGCCATCACTGGTGCGTGGCTGGGGGGATACAGAGGACACAGACCATATACCTCCCACAGAGGACAGCTTTTTGTTGCACATGGCCTGAGCTTGCTCTTTACGCCTTGGACGTGCTGGCCTGCCCTGCAGCCAGTGTATTATCTAACGTGTGTTTAGCACGGCAGGAGGCGTCATCACAGACAAGTGCAGGCGCCTGTCCACAGCCAATGTGGACAAGCTCACGTTCATTAAAATGAACCAGGCATGGATCCCTTAGGACTTGTCCGTACCTTGTGCAGAATAGACATGTATACCGACACTAATTAGCCATTATTATACTTCAGCGCAATTGCTCATTCTTGTATTTTTGATATTTCGCACTCTTTTAGAGTGTACCCTAATTTTAAAAAATTTAATTAAAACCAAAAACCTGTGTTGGCTACCTCGTCCTCCTCCACCGCCACTTCCACCTACACCGCTACGTCCACCGCCTCCTCAAACTCCTACTCCATATGGAACTCTACCTCATAAATCAATATTTTTTATTTTTATTTGTACGTATTATATTTTATGTCATTTCACTACTTTTTCATTTACATTTTCTGGTGAAATTCACCAATTTTTGGGTGTGATGTACCACTGCTATACCTAGTAGACAGGTTAAAAAAAAAAAAAAAATAGTTACATTTTCCAGTTAAATTCACAAATTTTGGGGTGTAAAGTACCACTTATATACCTAGTAGACAGGTTAAAAAAAAATGTCAGTTAAATTTTCAGTTGAAATTCAACATTTTTTGGGTGTGAAGTACCAATGCTATACCTAGTAGACAGGTTAAAAAATAACTATTGTCAGTTACATTTTCTAGTTAAATTCATCATTTTTTGGGTGTGATGTACCACTGCTATACCTATTAGACCGGTAAAAAAAAATGTAATTTGTCAGTTACATTTTCTGGTGTAATTCACCAATTTTTGGGTGTGAT
Organism: Bufo gargarizans; assembly: GCF_014858855.1. NCBI lineage: Eukaryota > Metazoa > Chordata > Amphibia > Anura > Bufonidae > Bufo > Bufo gargarizans. The sequence continues at coordinate 4,847,803 of NC_058081.1, read as the reverse complement.
GTACCACTGCTATACCGAGTAGACAAGTAAAAAAAAATAAAAAATGGTCTGTTACATTTTTGGGTGAAATTCACCAATTTTGGGGTGTAATATACCCCTCCTCTACCTAGTTGACAGCTTAATAAATTTCAATAATTTTTCTTTAACATTTTCGGGTGGCATTATACAATTTTATACATTATACAAAACACCTGCTCTGCATAGGTGACAGGGAATAAAATGTAATAAATTCTTCAGTAATTAATGTGCACCACATCCTTTCATTCAATGCTTAAACTTTAAAAAGTTTTCAATATTTTTACGCTTAAATAATTTCTCCCACAATTCAACTCTATAATTTTAAATTTGAAAAAATTAATCCTCCCTTGGATGTGGTCTCTCTTTCTCACGCTCCCTCTCCGGCGTGGAACCCTGATTCCCCGCCACCCGTGATCACCATGGTAGGCGCAGAAAAGAACATCGAAAGTTGATAGAGCAGATATCAAATTGGATCGTGAACATCACGGGGGCGTGCGACATGGTGGGGCAGTATGTGTGCACACGCCTACACGAACTGACTGACAGGGGTCAGCCCCTGCAACTTCTGGGTCTCCAAAATGTATTTTTCTGCGACTGTTGCGTCGCAGTCGCAGCATGTTGCATGTTGCAGTGCGACACCATAGACTGCCATTATAAAAATTGTCGCGCGACATTAGTGCAACAAAATGTTGCGCTACAAATGTTGCAGTGTAGTTGTGCCCTATCTGTCGTCGTGTAGACGTAGCCTTACATACTTCTTTTAGTGAATCTCTTCCCCTGTGGCAGCGAAAATCGGACACAGCTTAGTGCAAGCTTCAGATCAGCAGTGTATGGGGGATTGCTGTTTTGGCCCCCTTCTAAAACATAAAAATGAATACAAATATTAAATGTGCGCAAAATGATGCAAATACAATTGCAACCTGTCTCTAAATAATAAGCCCTTATATGGCTCTGTTAACAGAAAACATGATTGATCTTGAAAAAAAATGTAAACTTATTTGGTATCACTGAATTTGACTTGTTATTTTGATCTCATCCTAAAAAGTGTCCAAAAACAAATAGACATTAATGGTGGATTTTCTACCTACACAAAAAAAAAATAATATACAATAACCTCTATTCAACACATTTTTTTGTATCTCAAATGGAGGCATTGAATAATATTATCCATCCAACAAAAAACAAGATCCTAAACAACTATATGGGTGGAAAGTTTGAAAAATGTATATGAATCTCGGAATGCGACAGTGAAAAAAAATTAAAAGAAAATATTTATGTTCCAAAACAGGTGAATCTTTGCAGAGTTAAAGGGGTTGTCCAGCACTTAATATTGATGACTTATCCTCAGGATAGGTTATAAATATCAGATCGGCGGGGGTCCGACACTAGGCTCCCCCTCTGATCAGCTGTTTGAAAAGGAGGCAGTGCTCTGTGTGAACACCACATCCTCTTCATTACACTGCACTTCGTCTGGGATGAGTGATTGTAATTACCCTACGTCACCGCTCGACTGAGACGAGACATAGGGTAATGATGAGAAAGCCTCCTTGTCTCACAGCTGTTCGGAGAGGGTGTTGGACTCCCGCCAGTTAGATATTGATGACTTACCCTGAGGAGAGGTCATGAATATTATGCACTGGACAACCTCTTTAAATAAAAACTAGAGCAAAGGAAGAGGACTAGTGATGGCCTTTGGGTTCGCCCAGCGAACATGCGAACATATGGCGATATACTCGCGCGCCATATTATTTTGCATTGCGAAGAACTTTGACCCATGAAACATCCATCAGGTTGGACAGGACAGCCAATTGAGAAGTCTCAGCACATGTAAACACCCCCAACCCTATAACAGAACCTGATCTGGCAGACATTTTACATTATCTGTTTTGCCAGTGTAAGGAGAGGTTGCATTTTGGAGCAGGGACAGACTGTTAAGAACTTAGGGACACCAAACGCTAGCTAATAGGGCCACAAAAGTCATTTTAAGGACTAGTAATGTTGTATCGATAGATATGATACATAGAAGGGTGTGATATACTTATAATATACTTTCTAACATAGAAAGTATATTATAGTGCATTTATATGCTTCCAAAAAATACTGATTGAGGGCTGAGATCTATCAGCTTCCAAAAAATAGTGATTGAGGTTTTCCATATACCTGCGTCCATAAAATTACTGCTTGAGGGTGATATACCAGCTTCAACTAACAACTGATTGAGGCCTGCCATATATCAATGTCCACAAAATAGTGATATTATTATCATTTATTATTAAAGCGCCATTCATTCCATAGCGCTGTACATATGATAAGGGGTGCATATACATAATACAGACAATTGCACTAAGGATAAACAAGACAAGTTACAAACTGGTACAGAAGGAGAGAGGGCCCTGCCCGTGAGGGCTTACAATCTACATGGTATGGGAGAAGGACACAGTAGGTGAGGGTGAAGTTGGTCATGGCAGCAGGGTCACTGGTGGTAGGCTTGTCTGAAGAGGTGGGTTTTCAGGTTTCTTTTGAAGGATTTCACTGTAGGTGACAGTCTGATATGTTGGGGTAGTGAGTTCCAGAGTATGGAGGATGCACGGGAGAAATCTTGGAGGCGATTGCGAGAAGAGGTAATAAGAGGAGAGGAGAGAAGGAGGTCTTTTGAGGGTTGGAGATTGTGTGTGGGGATGTATCAGGAAAGTAGCTCAGAGATGTAGGGAGGGGACAGGTTGTGGATGGCCTTGTATGTATTTGCTAGTATTTTGAACTGAATTCTCTGGGCAATGGGGAGCCAGTGAAGGGATTGGCAGAGGGGAGAGGAGTAATAGGGTGAGAGGTGGATTAGTCGTGCAGCAGAGTTGAGGATAGATTGGAGGTGTGTGAAGTGCTAGATGGAAGGCCACAGGGAGAATGTTGAGGGCATAGTAGTCTAGGCGGGAGAATAGTAGTCTAGGCGGGAGATGATGAGGGCATGTACAAGCATTTTCAAAGTTAAGGAAAGCGCGTATGTGGGAGATGTTTTTGAGTTGGAGGTGGCAGCTGGTGGAAAGGACTTGGATGTGCGGTCGGAAGGAGAGGGCAGAATCCAAGGTCACTCCAAGGCAGCGGACTTGGTTGATCGGGGAGAGTGTGCAGCCATTGATCGTGATAGATAGGTCTGTTGGGGGGGTTGAGCAAAATGGGGGAAAGATGATGAATTCTGTTTTATCCATGTTAAGTTTTAGAAAGCGAGCGTAGAAGAAGGATGATATAAAAGATAGACAATGTGGGATTCTGGATAGTAAGGTGGTGATGTCTGGACCAGAGAGGTAGATTTGTGTGTCGTCAGCATAAGAGTGATACTGAAAGCAATGGGACTCTATGAGATGTCCCAGGCCAAAAGTGTAGATAGAGAAGAGCCTTGTGGGACACCAACAGAGAGGGAATGAGACAAGGAGGTGGTGCGAGTGTAGAGTGGGAGACTCTAAACGTCCGGTCTGTGAGGTATGATGTGATCCAAGAGAGGGCCAGGTCAGTGATGCCAAGAGATAAGAGAATTTGCAACAGAAAGGAGTGGTCATCAGTGTCTAAGCAGAGGATAGGTCAAGGAGAAGGAGTAATGTTTTTTGGTTTTGGCTGTTAGTAGGTCATTGGTGACTTTGGTAAGGCTAGTCTCAGTCGAGTGGTGGGGTCGAAGCCAAATTGTTGCCGGTCAAGGAGGGAGCAGAAGGAGAGGTGAGAGGACAGTTCCGAATGGACATGTTGTTCAAGTAGTTTTGAGGCGTACAGAATAAGTGATATGGGGTGATAACTGGACATAGAAGATGGGTTAAGTGAAGGCTTTTTGAGGAAGGGTGTAATGGTATCATGTTTAAAAGCAGAGGGGAAGACACCAGAGGTTAGTGATAGGTTGAAGAGTTAGGGCTGGGATAAACACTGTGGTGAGGATAGGGATGAGGCGGGATGGAATTGGGTCACAGGTGGTGAGATGTGATCTGGAGAGTAGAGTGGAGAGTTTTTCTTCTGTAATGGTGGAGAAGCAGGTTTTGGGAGAAGAGGACCGATCAGTTGTGTAGAGGGTCTGTAGGGACTGTGTACTGAGTTTGAAAAATGTGGCAAAGTACTCAGCTGAGATAAGAGGAGAGGCTGGGGCGCTGGGGGATGGAGAAGGGAGTTAAAAGTGTTACAAAGTTGTTTAGGGCTGAGGGCCAGGGAAGATATGAGAGATGAGAAGTAGGCCTGTTTTGCATCAGCGAGTGAGGATTTGAATATGAGGAGGGATTGCTTGTATGTGGTGAATTGATCTTTAGAATGGGATTTCTTCCATCGCCGCTCAGCAGCCCTGGAAGCTTGTCTGAGTTTTTTGGTCAGGTTGGTGTGCCAGGGTTGTCTGTTGATTTTTCGGGTTTTGTTGTGTGTGAGGGGTCAACAGTGGCCAGAGCTGTACTTATTGTGGTGTTATATAGAGTGGTGGCAGCATCTGGGTCTTGGAGGGAACAGATGGTAGGGATTGGGACAAGAGGGTCAGAAAGCAAGCAAAATTTGAGATGTTTAACTGCCTCCGGACCGTCTAACGCAGGATCGCGGTCCGGAGGCGGCAGCGCTGCGCACAGTCACGCATTGGCGCGTCATCTCGCGGGCCGGCATTTCTTCAAGGGGGGTCACGTCATCAGCTTGCCAGCCAATGATCGTGGCTGGCAAGCTGATGATTTTTAAAAAATTAGTAAATATGATCTGTTATATGGCTGCCCTGCTCCTCTGCTAGTCCTTTTGGTCGGTTGGATCCAGCAGAGGAGCAGGCTTCACAGTGAGTACACCAAACACCACACACTAGCCCCAGATCACCCCCTGCACCCCAATTAACCCTTTGATCACCCCTGTCAATCACTAGTGAAAGGAAAAAAGTGATCAGTGTAAACTGTCACTTTTTTTTTTTCACTGGTATTGACCGTTTGGTTTTAGGATAGTTTAGGCCCCTTGGTTAGGTAGTTTAGGGATCAGTTAGCGCCCATCCCACCGCACCGCAGTCCCTTTTTCGCTGATTAGCGTATCACCAATCAGCATTTGTACTTTTATAGTATCTGGAAGTGATCAAAACTGATCACGGTCAGATCTATAATAGTATTAGTGTCACTTTAGTTCGCCCTCCACCCAAAACGCAGTGTTTGCCCGATCAGGCCTGATCGGTCGCCCACACGTGCGTTCGCCCACACCCGCCCCACCGCAGTGACCAAAAATATATATTTTTTGATCACTGCACATTCACTTTACACTCGCTGCGGCGATAAAAAAATCAGTTTTGATATTTTTTATCAACCGCAGCGGCCTCCGGTACTTCGCTAGCCTCCCATTTGTAAGACAGGCTTGCTTTTTTTCTTGGGTAGTCTCAGGGAATACCCCTAAATTTAGTTGCCAAAATGTCAAACAGGTGGTATTCTTCTGAAGAGGCCTACAGGCTTCTGACCCAGTCAGATGAGGAATGGGAACCCTCATCTGACAAATCTAGCGGGTCAGAATATGAACCTGTAGAAAGCAGTAGCACTCTGACCCAAAGTTCGGACGAGGAGGTTGAGGTCCCTGATAGCACCAGGCGTACCCGGCCCCGTGTTGCTAGACCACAGGTTGCGCAGGATCCGCTTCAAGGGCAGCAGAGTGGGGCAGGCGCTGTCGGATTACGTGGTGAGGCATACACCAGCAGCGCAGCCCTCCCTGGACCTAGTACCAGCACTGCTGTACAACATGGTGAAGTGGCGAGCACCAGAAGTTGAAGCTGGTACGGTGGCAAGTGCATTAGTTACCCCGTCGCAGCCACCGCAAAGACAGGCCGTTAGACCCCTTAGAATCCCTGAGGTGCTGGCAAACCCTGATTGGCAGTCCCCAACTTCAGCCGCACCTGTAGTTCCCCCTTTCACCGCCCAGTCTGGAGTTTGGGTTGAGACAGCTCAAATCGGTTCGGCCCTAGGATTTTTTTAGCTGTTCTTGACTGCGGAGCTCTTGCACATAGTCGTGGCCGAAACAAACCGGTATGCCACTCAATTGATAACCGCCAACCCGGGAAGCTTTTATGCCCAGCCTTTCCGGTGGAAACCCGTCCAAGTTTCCGAAATTAAAAATTTTCTGGGCCTTCTCCTCAACATGGGTCTAACCAAAAAGCATGACTTGAGGTCATATTGGTCCACAAACCCAATTCATCACATGCCCATGTTCTCTGCTGCTATGTCCAGGGCACGTTTTGAGGCCATCCTGCGTTTCCTGCACTTTAGTGACAATAGCACCTCTCGTCCCAGAGGCCACCCAGCTTTTGACCGGCTCCACAAAATTCGGCCCCTCATAGACCATTTCAACCAGAAATTTGCAGATTTGTATACCCCAGAGCAAAACATGCGTAGACGAGTCCCTAATACATTTTACCGGGCGCCTTGGCTTCAAACAATACATCCCAAGCAAGCGCGCCCGGTATGGGGTCAAATTGTATAAGCTCTGTGAAAGGGCCACAGGCTATACCCACAAATTTCGTGTCTATGAGGGAAAAGATCAGACCCTGGAGCCGGTCGGTTGCCCTGACTACCTGGGGAGCAGTGGGAAGACAGTCTGGGACTTGGTGTCACCCTTATTCGGCAAGGTACCCTTTATGTGGACAATTTCTACACAAGTGTGGCCCTCTTCAGGCATTTGTTTCTAGAACAGATTGGCGCCTGTGGCACCGCGCGAACTAGTCGCGTGGGCTTCCCCCAATGGCTCGTTACCACCCGTCTTGCAAGGGGGGAGAGGGCTGCCTTGTGTAATGAAGAACTGCTCGTGGTGAAATGGAGAGACAAGCGTGACGTTTACATGCTCTCCTCCATTCACGCACACACGACAATCCAAATTGAGCGAGCAACCCATGTCATTGAAAAGCCCCTCCCAGTCCACGACTATAACCTTCACATGGGAGGGGTGGACTTCAATGACCAGATGTTGTCTCCATATTTAATTTCCCGCAGAACCAGACGCTGGTATAAGAAGGTGTCTGTATATTTGATTCAATTGGCTCTGTATAATAGTTTTGTTCTCTACAGTAAGGCTGGGAGAACTGGATCCTTCCTCAAATTTCAGGAAGAGATCATCGAGAACCTTCTGTACCCAGTTGGTTCCGTGGCCCCATCTACCAGTGTAGTTAGCCGTCTACACGAGCGACATTTCCCCAATGTCGTTGCCAGTACCTCAACCCAACCGTCACCCCGAAAAAGATGTTGTGTCTGTAGCAGGAGTGGAATAAGGCGTGAAACCCGCTATTTCTGTCCTGACTGCCCTGACCACCCTGCCCTATGCTTAGGGGAGTGTTTACGGAAGTACCACACACAGGTACACCTAGCATAGGGATCATCTCACCAGGACAGGCACACAGGGCTATTAGGGCCCATTCACTCACAGCTGCTGCATAACGCACTTCGCCACATCTTTGGGTGATTTGCGCTTTGCACATTGTCCCATGGGGAAGGAGAGGTTTGTCCTATAAAGGTAAAAAAAAAAAAAATCACCAGTAAGCAAAAAGGCTAATGTTCAGTTCAAAAAGTTAAAGTTTATATGTTCTGTTCCAAAGTTAATAAAATTATTGCGTTGCGGCCTGGTTTTTTTCTTTTTTTTTTTTTTTTACCTTCCAGGTGGACCAACCGATCGACTAGCTGCAGCACTGATGTGCATTCTGACAGAAGCATTGCGCTGCTGTCAGATTACACACAAGTCGGTGTATGCGGCGCTGCAAGACGAGATTTCTCCTCTGCAGTAAAAGATACGTTTGCCGAGGCATATGAGCTGAGGAGGAGGCGGTGTTCCTATGCTTTGGCAAACACTTTGTATATAAAAAATAAAAATAAAAATCCCGGCAATGATTTATTCATCCACATCGATTGATGTGAATGGAGAAATCTGGTTTGCCAGGGCATACGAGCTAAGTGGGTATGGATGTTGGACGGAGCTCCTATCTCCTGGCAGACGCCTTTCCCCTTCTTTTTTTTTTTGGGCAGAGATTTTTTCATCCACATTGATTGATGCGAATGAAGAAATCTGTGCCGTTCAATTTTTTTCTTTCAGCCCAGAGGCTGAACGGAAAAAAATTATCTCATTACCTGTATGCTCAATATAAGGAGAATAGCAGAAACTCCTAATGCTGGCCATACATGTAATGATTGCGGAGACCCTCAAATGCCAGGGCAGTACAAACACCCCACAACTGACCCCATTTTGGAAAGAAGACACCCCAAGGTATTCGCTGAGGGGCATATTGAGTCCATGAAAGATTGAAATTTTTGTCCCAAGTTAGCAGAAAGTAAGACTTTGTGAGAAAAAATAAAATAAAAATCAATTTCCGCTAACTTATGCCCAAAAAAAATATTTCTATGAACTCGCCAGGCCCCTCATTGAAAACCTTGGGGTGTCTTCTTTCCAAAGTGGGGTCACATGTGGGGTATTTATACTGCCCTTGCTTTTTAGGGGCCCTAAAGCGTGAGAAGAAGTCTGGGATCCAAATTTCTAAAAATGCCCTCCTAAAAGGAATTTGGGCACCTTTGCGCATCTAGGCTGCAAAAAAGTGTCACACATGTGGTATCGCCGTACTCAGGAGAAGTTGGGGAATATTTTTTTTTTGGGTGTCATTTTACATATACCCATGCTGGGTGAGATAAATATCTTGGTCAAATGCCAACTTTGTATAAAAAAAATGGGAAAAGTTGTCTTTTGCCAAGATAATTCTCTCACCCAGCATGGGTATATGTTTAATGACACCCCAAAACACATTCCCCAACTTCTCCTGAGTACGGCGATACCAGATGTGTGACACTTTATTGCAGCCTAGGTGGGCAAAGGGGCACACATTCCAAAGAGCACCTTTCGGATTTCACCGGTCATTTTTTACAGATTTTGATTGCAAGGTAGTTCTCACGCATATGGGCCCCTAAAATGCCAGGGCAGTATAACTACCCCACAAGTGACCCCATTTTGGAAAGAAGACACCCCAAGGTATTCCGTGAGGGGCATGGCGAGTTCCTAGAATTTTATTTTTTTTGTCGCAAGTTAGTGGAATATGAGACTTTGTAAGGAAAAGAAAAATAAAAAATCACCATTTTCCGCTAACTTGTGACAAAAAAATAAAAAATTCTTGGAACTCCCCATGCCCCTCACAGAATACCTTGGGGTGTCTTCTTTCCAAAATGGGGTCACTTGTGGCGTAGTTATACTGCCCTGGCAATTTAGGGGCCCATATGTGTGAGAAGTAGTTTGCAATCAAAATGTGTAAAAAATGGCCTGCGAAATCCGAAAGGTGCACTTTGGAATGTGTGCCCCTTTGCCCACCTTGGCTGCAAAAAAGTGTCACACATCTGGTATCGCCGTACTCAGGAGAAGTTGGGGAATGTGTTTTGGGGTGTCATTTTACATATACCCATGCTGGGTGAGATAAATATCTTGGTCAAATGCCAACTTTGTATAAAAAAATTGGAAAAGTTGTCTTTTGCCAAAATATTTCTCTCACCCAGCATGGGTATATGTAAAATGACACCCCAAAACACATTCCCCAACTTCTCCTGAGTACGGCGATACAAGATGTGTGACACTTTTTTGCAGCCTAGGTGGGCAAAGGGACCCACATTCCAAAGTGCACCTTTCGATTTTCACCTGTAATTTTTTACAGATTTTGATTGCAAACTACTTTGCACGCATATGGGCCCCTAAAATGCCAACGCAGTATAACTACCCCACAAGTGACCCAATTTTGGAAAGAAGACACCCCAAGTTATTTTGTGATGGGCATAGTGAGTTCATGGAAGTTTTTATTTTTTGTCACAAGTTAGTGGAATATGAGACTTTGTAAGGAAAAAATAAAAATAAAAAAAATCATCATTTTCCGCTAACTTGTGACAAAAAATAAAAAATTCTAGGAACTCGCCATGCCCCTCACGGAATACCTTGAGGTCTCTTCTTTCCAAAATAGGGTGATTTGTGGGGGTTTTCTACTGTCTGGGCATTGTAGAACCTCAGGAAACATGACAGGTGCTCAGAAAGTCAGAGCTGCTTCAAAAAGCGGAAATTCACATTTTTGTACCATAGTTTGTAAACTTTTACCCAAACCATTTTTTTTGGCCCAAACATTTTTTTTATCAAAGACATGTAGAACAATAAATTTAGCAAAAAATTTATATATGGATGTCTTTTTTTTTTGCAACATTTTACAGCTGAAATTGAAAAAACATCGTTAAATTTCGCTTAATAACAAAAAAAGTTAAAATGTCAGCAGCAATGAAATACCACCAAATGAAAGCTCTATTAGTGAGAAGAAAAGGAGATAAAATTCATTTGGGTGGTAAGTTGCATGACCGAGCAATAAACTGTGAAAGTAGTGTAGTGCAGAAGTGTAAAAAGTGGCCTGGTCATTAAGGGGGTTTCAGCTAGCGGGGTTGAAGTGGTTAAGGTTCCTGCGGGGGTGTGCTAGTGTGTGGACCAGGGGAGCAGCAGAAGGGACCAATGAAGAGAAGGTGAGTAGGTTGTGGTCGGATAGGAGGAGAGGCGAATTAGAAAGGTTAGATAGGGAGCAGAGGCAGGTAAAGAGAAGAACCAGAGTGTGGCCATCTCTGTGGGTCGGAGCTGAAGACCACTGTAATAGGCCGAAGGAGGAAGAGAGTGATAGGAGTTTAGAGGCAGCTGAGTGGCAGGTGTCAATAGGGAGGATGTTGAAGTCATCCATGATGAAAGTGGCGATGTCGGCAGATAGAAAGTGTAGTAGCCAGGTGTAGTAGCCCAGTGGGAGCAAAGCCATCAGAACCCACAAAGCCACACTCCCGGCGTTCCACGTCCTGCCTCTTCTCCTTCTCCTCTCTCCTCCCATTTGTCCTCCACTCAGCTAGCTGCTAGCCTGCCAGCTACTGCCATATAAATTGGTGGACTCGGAGGCCTTTACAAAATTTGTGACCATTGGCACATCGCAATAGAAGGTCCCCGGAAGGAAATATTTCTCCCAGAATGGCATTTCTGAACTATATGGCCACGTTCAGCAGCAAACTAATATATCTCTGGCACGCAGTGTTGGTGCCAAGATACATCTGACCACAGACACGTGGTCTAGCAAACACAGGCAGGGAAGGTACATAACAAGGGAAGGTTACTCCATCTGAGACAAGTCAGCAGGAGTCTGAATAGGAGTCAGAGGAGAATGTTGGCTGGGGGGGAGGAGGAGGAGCAAGAAGAGCAGGCTTTATACATTTAAGGGATCCCTGGTGTTTTCCTTGGCTGGGGGGAGGAGACCGAGGATGACATTCTCCTGGGCAATGAGCTTCCAATTTAGTGCAAACAGGGGTTCTTCATGCCCCAGTGTTTGAAGAAGGACCCCCGTATAAAAAGCATAAAGGTCAAGGACCTGTACTGGGTGACAACTTACTTAGACCCCCTACACAAATACAAAATGGTGGACACGTTACCAGCATCACAGAATGCAGCATTTCCAGACCTTGCTGTGAGAGATGCTGCATTCTGCTGTTGCAGGCACTGGCAGAGGAATATCCACCCACAGCAAAACAGATGCGGGTACCAATCCTACCCCTCCTGCAAAAAGAGGGCGGTTTGAAGATGTGTTGTCTACTTTTGATATAAGATCATTCTTGCAACCAACCCATCAACAGCCGCTCTCCAGATCCAGCCACAGGGAATGCCTAGACCGACAGGTGTCCGACTACATCGGGTTAATGGCCGATGTGGACACTCTGAGAAGCAAGGAACCCCTTGACTACTTGGTGTGCAGGCTTGACCTGTGGCCAGAGCTGGCACAATTTGACATGGAACTCTTGGCTTGCCCCTCATCGAGTGTCCTGTCCGAAAGGACATTCAGCGCAGCAGGGGGGATCGTACCCGATAAGCGACAGTGTGAACTACCTCACATTTCTAAAAATGAATGAGGCATGGATCTCGGAGGAATTCAACACCTATGATCACCACGTGTAATTCAATTTCCTCACGCCAGACCACACATATCTGCCACCACCCAGAACAAAGAATGGTCCTTGCCTTATGTACATATATACAGCGGCATAAAAGGCATTTTATGTCAGGTGAATGCCAAATTTTTGTGGCCTGCACTGTCCGACAGTTACATATTTTTCCTGTGACCGCCTAATGCACCTCCAGCCACAGAATCCAAAGTTCTTTGCTGTCAGGCTAATGCCTATTGCCTAATTTTTGGGGCCTGTAATGGCCAACAGTTTTATTTTTTATCTCTTGCCACATATTCACACCCCTGTCTCACTCTTCTGCCTCTCACGGTGGAGTATGAACCACATTCACCATAAGGACCATCTAATGTCACAGGGTCATGTGACTGTGCCCCCCACCTCGTACTGTGCGCCTCACCCTGTACTGTGCCCCCTTATATTATGCATTGTGCCCTCTTACCACACCCAGTGCAATGCCCCTAGACATTCCCTGTACTGTGCCCTCTTATACTCTTTTATCAGTCACGGTATGGCGGTGTTATCCGGTCACAGTGTAGAGATGTTTTCCGGTCAATGTATGGCGGTGGTATCCAATATCTGGATGACCATAACTGTATCGCTTTCTCTGCCCACGCCATACTTTTTTAGACCTAACAAGAGCGGGAAAAATATGCAGATTGCGATGCTAAGGACCTTTGCGCCACAGTCTGTGTTAGAAATACGCCTAACATAGACGTATTTCCATATAATAAATGACCACCTAATTGTATTATTATTTGGGGAGGGCTAATATCTTTATATTATATAGATTTTAGTGTATTATACTGTGCCCTGTATTTCCCAGTAGAAAATGATCCTTGGGAAACACAGTCCTCATCCCTGACCACCAGGACCAGTTAGCGCTCTGTCAGTACATGGCGACCTCCATTCTCCGCCACGCTGCTCCGATGTGTACTGGTGCTTTTTCTGACACTAGGGCTGGGTTCACAACCTATTTTTGCCATCCATTTAATGCACACCAAAAATGTGTGCGTTAAAAGATGCCTCAGACTGATGCCGTACAGTTCCATGGTAAAAAATAAAATAAAATTACTTTAACATATGCATTTTTTTAATGGACTCTGATTAAAATACATTTTCTTTGTGGGAATTTTTGCCAATGATCCCCCTCTGGTATGTCACTGTCCATGTTGTGGGACTATTTCTGTACTTCTAGTAAGTGTTTGCTGGCTGCTAATATGACCTGAAGATTTTTCAGGTTCGCCTTCCATTAAAGTGAATGGAGCCCGCCACGAACGAGTGGTTTGCGAACATTTGATTGTGAACGCTTGTTCGCGTTCGTGAATCGTCCCGGCTGATGTTTGTCTATCACTAAAAGGACTAAGGAACTGCTAACTGGCTGAAGTAAAATGGGGAGGATAGGTTATTTTAATAAGTGGTAAAGCAGAAAGACAAGGAAGCCAATTCATATGACACATAGAAGAAAGGTTACTCCAGTGTTTTTTAAGTGCCTGCTTAATATCGGTATTACTCAAACTGTAAATCATAGGGTTGAGCAGCGGGGTTACTACAGTGTAGAAGAGGGACAGAAATGTCTTTGCATTTTGCTTGCGTGGAAATACATAGGTGGTAATAAGGGATCCATAATATAGAGACACCACACTGAGATGGGCACTACAGGTGGAGAAGGTCTTCTGCCTCCCGGTCACAGAGGGGATCTTCAGTATGGTGAAGATAATGTACACATAGGAAACTATTATTACTATAACAGGACAAATAGCAAGGAAAATAACCAGAAACAAAGTCTCCAATTTCATTGCAAAAGTGTCTGAACAGGAAAGCTCCAGTAAAGGTTCCAAGTCACAGAAGAAATGGTCAATGATATTTGGCCCACAAAAATCCAAACGACTAACTGTAAAATAAATCATTAACATTGTAGCTAAAATCACCAGCCAACACAATGAAATGGTTCTTACACAAAATGTGAGGTCCATGACCAAGGTGTAATGTAGAGGGTTACAGATGGCCTGATACCGGTCATAGGACATCACGGTCAGGACAAGACATTCTAAGGCCTCACTAGCTGAAAAAAAGTAATATTGTGTCAAACAAGCAATAAAAGACACAGGACTCCCTTCATACAGCACAATGTGGAGTGTGTTAGGTACGATGGTGGTGGAAAGCATAATATCTGTGAAGGAGAGCTGTGTGAGGAAGAAGTACATAGGAGAGTGGAGAGATCTGCTGGAGGACACCACCAGAATGATGAGGAGGTTTCCACATACACTCACACAGAAGATTATCAGAAGCAAAATAAAGAAACAAAGATTAAAACTTTGTATGTTCTGAAATCCCAAGAGAAAAATCTCAGTTACTTTACTAAAATTGTAATGTTGCATATTCAGGGAAAGGAATTTCCAAAATTGTTCTTAACTGTAACAAAGAAAATGTAGTTAAATATAACAAACTGCTGAACAGTCACGTCAGTATCATTAATCATTCACAAGTAGTAAATAAAATTGGAGTCTAAAAAACATATATGAATGACACATACAGTAACACAGTTACATAGTATATAAGGCCAAAAAAAGACATTTGTCCATCCAGTTCGGCCTGTCATCCTGCAAGTTGATCCAGAGGACGGCAAAAAAAAACTGTGAGGTACAAGCCAATTTTCCCCACTTAAGGGGGAAAAATTCCTTCCCGACTCCAATCAGGCATCAGAATAACTCCCTGGATCAACGACCCCTCTCTAGTAGCTATAGCCTGTAATATTATTATGCTCCATAAATACATCCAGGCCCCTCCTGAATTCCTTTATTGTACTCACCATCACCACCTTCTCAGGCAGAAAGTTCCATAGTCTCACTGCTCTTACCGTAAAAAATCCTCTTCTATGTTTGTGTAGAAATTTTCTTTCCTCCAGACGCAGAGGATGTCCCCTCGTCACAGTCACAGTCCTGGGAATAGATGGATGATGGGAGAGATCTCTGTACTGACCCCTGATATATTTATACATAGTAATTAGATCTCCCCTCAGTCGTCTTTTTTCTAAAGTGAATAACCCTAATGTTGATAATCTTTCAGGGTACTGTAGTTGCCCCATTCCAGTTATTACTTTAGTTGCCCTCCTCTGAACTCTCTCCAGCTCTGCTATGTCTGCCTTGTTCACAGGAGCCCAGAACTGTACACAGTCCTCCATGTGTGGTCTGACTAGTGATTTGTAAAGTGGTAGGACTAAGTTCTCATTACGGGCATCTATGCCCCTTTTTATGCAACCCAATATCTTATTGACCTTGGTAGCAGCTGCCTGATACTGGTTTTTACTGCTTAGTTTTCTGTTTATTAAAATTTCTAGGTCCTTTTCCATGTCAGTGTGTTTTACCATTTAGTATGTACGGGTGACTTGCGTTATTCCTTCACATGTGCATAACCTTACATTTGTCAGTGTTAAACCTCATCTGTCACTTCTCTGCCCAAGCCTCCAATCTATCCAGATCCCTCTGTAGCTGTATATTGTCCTCTTCAGTGTTAATTACTTTACACAGTTTAGTGTCAAATGCAAAAAAGAAAACATTTTACTATGCAAGCCTTCTACAAGATCATTAATAAATTTATTGAAGAGAATAGGGCCCAATACTGACCCCTGAGGTACCCCACTAGTGACAGTGACCCAATCTGAGTGTGTACCATTAATAACCACCTTCGGTTTTCTATCATTGAGCCAGTTACTTACCCACATACAGACGTTTTCTCCCAGTCCGAGCATTCTCATTTTATATACTAACCTTTTATGAGGTACAGTGTCAAATGCTTTGGAGAAGTCCAAATATACAACATCTATTGATTCGCCGCTGTCAAGTCTAGAACTTACCTCCTCATAGAAACTGATTAAATAAGTTTGACATCACCGATCCCTCATGAAGCCATCCTGATATGATGTTATTTGCTTGTTTTCATTGAGATCCTCCAAGATAGCATATCTTAGAAAACATTCAAACAGTTTACCCACAACAGTTGTTAAACTTACCGGCCTATAGTTTCCGGGGTCTGTTTTTGCACCCTTTTTAAATATTGGCACCACATTTTCTATGCCCCAATCCTGTGGAACACTCCCTGTCAGTATAGAGTCCACAAATCAGAAATAAGGGTCTGGCTATGACATTACATAATTCTCTTAGGATACGGGGGTGTATGCCATCTGGTCCTGGCGATTTGTCTATCATAATATTTTTACGTCACTGTTGTACTTCTTCCTGGATCAGACAGGGCACTTTAAATGGGGAATTTACTTTTACATTCTGCATTTCATCTGACAGTTTATTTTCGTCAGTGAATACAGTGGAGAAAAAAATATTTAATAGCTTTGCTTTCTCCTTGTCGCTCTCTGCATCTCCCCCCCAATTGCTCTGTAGAGGGATGACACCAGTGTTTTATAAAAAGCGAGTAAAGAGATACTATTTAAAGTTTGTGCATATTCTTTGTTTGCTGACAAGAATCAGTTCGAAAATATTAATTACATATATTTACATAAGAAATAGTAAAATGGTTAAAATGTAAAAAAAACTATTTTATCATTAGAAATGTTCCTGCTTAAAAAAAAATCAAATTTTGGATCTCTGCCAAAAAAGTAATGCTGCTTACAAGAAATAAGTAAATGACTAACACAATGGTAATAATAGTAGCGCAAAATAAACAGAAATGCACGATAACATATTGCACAGTATAAAACAATGTAATGTTATACAATATACTGCATTATATACCATATAATATTCATTGTATGGAACCAAAGATATTTAGAATTTTTTATCATAATTTTAATATAATTTACCTTAAGTACTAGAAAACATGGGGTGATAGTGACCAATATTTATGGCATGCAGCTCAGAAACTTAAGAAACATGATTGGTATAAAACCCTAAAATTCTGAAAGAAGTTCTTCTCTTGGTTTATTGAATATGAAAGGATCTTGTAGGAAATCTTGGAAGATGTTCTTTCTTAATTCTTACATTTATAATGGAGTAAAATGATTTGTCCTAGCCCATAGGCAAAGACTCAATGATGCTATTTAGCCTTTTTTATATAGGAATCCAGTTACATTGTGTAGCCACGGAAAAGCCATGCTGCTCCTCGTGGGAGATTGTCTCCAGAGGAGAAGGTTTATTTAATAGTTGCATCATTAATGTGAAGCTCACAGTTAACCCTCAGTAAACACATGGACATTTGTCTTAAAGACCAGGTTTTTTAAAAAATAAATTTATCATAACTTTTCCTTTAAAAAAGTATTTTTCTCTACGTCATTTGCGGTTTGGTTGGCATCTGGGGTACTCCCTGATTCTCCTCCTTAATAATACCTAGCCATTCTCTAGTTATGCCCTATGATTTCTCCCCCCCCCCCCCTCCTCTTGTGTGTCTTCCTGTCTCCCCCCCTTATATGTCAAGTTTGTCTAGAATTATTGGCGTATACATCATTAGTTTGAGGCCTTATTTAGCCCTTCAGGGCCTTTGTTTCCGTTGACTTTTTGTCAGCTGACTGTTTGTTATTCAGATACGTGCTTATACCTTGTCCTTTATGCTGTACTGCGGTTCATGATTGCATGTCGCAATGTATCTTTGTATGCGGTATGTATACTGCAATTTGTGTTGTTCTCTTATGATTGTAATTGATAATTATAATAAAATCTTATTGAACCATAAAAAAGTATTTTTCTAAACTGTATTCCATTAGATTTTTGTATTTTTTGTTATGGTATAAATTAGGGACAAGCAAATCAATACTAAATGAATCCAATCTGTTATGAACTTTACAAAAATTCATTTACCAAACAAATTGAAAGATTTTGTGATTTGCTTCGTATATACCGCACCCAGCCTCAGTTTGCTGTGGAAAAAAACATGAGGGAAGAAGAAAATGGAGGATCACATGACATTGACAGGAAGTGAGGGAGGATGCCTTGCCCTGATTGGCTCAGAGGCTAAAAGTCTTGATCATCCAAGTAGGAGGCAGTAGGAAGTGCTATAGCGTGTTCAACTTCTGGCAAAGAATGAGTGTGTCTGCAGTGTCTGCCAGAGAAAAGGTTACAGAGTATGCATAGCCAGAAGCAACTATTGTGGTTTTATAGGGACACTAAAGGGAAAGAATAGGGAAAAATAGGAAGATATAATTGTGTAGATTTTAAGGCATTTGATCAGGGAAAGCTTTGAGGGAGTGAGGAGCTGGTCACATTGGGCTTTAGCTGATTGCTGCTGTAGCAACTACGACTCAGACTAGTTGTTATATATTACAAAACGAACCCCGATGCAGGCTGTCTAGTCTATTGCCACATTTATCTTGTTCATCTGCTGCACCATTCATACTTTATCTGTTACGTTACTGATTCAGTTACTTTTCACTATGGCCAACAGATTGTTGCCTGAGCCCCACCAAGGAACAGGCAGTGGCACAAATGCAGCATTATCCGGCACAAGTAGCAGCAGAAGACGGGTGAGTAGTCGCAGCTGCAGTAACCGGCCAGAGCTGTCACTGTCATCCAGCGGTCATGTTTTGACCAGCAATCCAGCAGTACTGGAACGGTTGACTCACTCTTCAACATCATCTCAAGTGACAACAGATACACACATACACACAGCCAGGAATTGGTGGGTTCTTCTGACATCACACTTAGTGCCATCACCTGTCCTGAACCTGACTCTTGCTTTTGCTGCTCCTTCTGCTAGCCAAATAAGGTATGCCGCTTCCTCTGCTCTGCTTTTCAGAGGGGTGAGCTTCCTGATTATAGTCAGTAGTTACAGGCCAGCACATATTTGGAGGAGAGGTCCGCTGCAGACTCCTCTAGGTGTGCAACTACTGATGAGGAAAGTGGGGTGGGAGGACATGTTGCGAGAGGTCAGGGACATGCACAAGAGACAGGTGAGGGTTATGTTAGAGAGGAACAAACCAATGTACTATAAATGTAGTGGATCGCGGATGTGAGCCGGGTGAAGAAAGGACACTGTCATCATGAGCAAGCGATGGTGTTAGCATGCCTGATAGACAGCAGAGTGGAAGCGTGCCCATCAGAGAGCAGGGTGCAAGCATGCCTATGAGAAAGCAGGATGGAAGCAGTGGGAGATCAGCTGCCAAACGCGGGAGGGGTACACCATCTGCTACTAAGAAGACTACCTTTGAGGAACCCTCTAGCTGTGCATCGGTTCATAAAAGCATCATCAGGCAGGCATCACTCAGTGGTGGAGAGAAAATGGCATACTCTGCAGTGTGAGAATTTTTCAGCAAGTCGCTGAGGGACATTACCATGGCAGTAAGCAGGATAAGTCGGCAGAAGGTGAGGCACAGCCAGGGTGCTAATGTTGGCACAACCGCCCTGCATCAACACTAGTGTTGAGTGAATGGAAGCATCTCAGGTGGAATTCCATCTAAAGTTTAGGAAACATTTGATTTGTCATGAATCTAAATTTCCTTGCTCTTTGTGGTAGCGAATCTGTATTCCTAAAATGGCAGCTGTACATGTTACAAAGGTAAAGTAAAAAGCCTGAGAACCCCATATGACCCACAATGCCGTGTATCCAGCCAATCTGCTGTTAGCCATCCCCTTGTCATGTCATAGCCCTATAAAAGCCTCATCCCTTGCTTTTTCCACCATTTCACTCTGAGCTGAGCATAGGGAGAGACGTGGCAAGCACTTAAGCGCTAGGGACAGTGCTGAAAACTGGTTTAAAAAAGAATATTGGAGAGGGTGAGTGCAAGGACAGTGCAGGGAGACTGCAGGGAGACTGTAGGGAGACTGCAGGTTGGGTTTATTTCTGTGTGCAGCATGTAGACAGTCACACAAGGTATGGAACAGTTTTCAAGTCTGTTTTATGGAACTTAGTGACAGAGAAGCACATTAAAATGTCCTTCTCTTTCCAGAAAGGTGCTGCACTGCCATTGACGATTTATAATGTAGCATCTTTGCCAAAAACAAATTTGGACCTAATGTCTAATGTGTGTTCAAATATGCAAATTCCAAAAACTGCTTTCTCAAATGTAAAACACAAGTTGTCCACCTACTATGTGATTGTTTACCCCCTTCCCCCCAACACCAACACTTGAACTGTCTGGAGGTGCCCTGACACAGAATTTAGTTTAGGATTTCAAACTCTATCCTGTGTATTGTAAAACACACGTTGCACACTTGTATTCTGCATTGCTATATTTGGGGAAAAAATAATAACTGTCTGGAGATGCCTTGACACAGATTTTGTTCTAGTTCTAGTCATGTTTAAAACTATACCTTCTGTATTGTAAGACACAAGTTGCACATATATGAAACATCCAAAGTCAATTTGCATAAAACTTTGTTTCAACACTGTATGGAGTGAGCGCTCCGTACAGTATTAGAATGTATTGGCTCAGATGAGCCTAAGTTATTACTTTACATAATAACTTCAGAAATTGATTTATACTGTAAAAAAAAATTCCCGATCTCGGGTTCGGTTCCAAGGTACCACTTCCCGAGTTAGGGAAATGGCTTTTTACAGTATAAATCAATCTCTGAAGTTATTATGTGAAGTCTCGCAAGGCTTCGATTTGTTTATCTCTAGTTATTACGTGAAGCCTCGCGAAAATTTGCGAAGTAATAACTTCAGCTCATCAGAGCCAATACATTCTAATACTGTATAAAGTGCGTACTCCGTACAGTATTGAAACTATTTTTTTATGCTAATTGACTTCGGATGCTTCATCCGAAGTTGATTTGTTCATCCCTTATTGCGATCAAGAGCTTAAAAAGGAAGGGGAGGCATAGAAAGAGCAAAAATTCATAAAGATCTATTTTCTTCAAAAAATATCTGTAGGAGATTGTTATTTACAAATGTTCAGAGCAATTAGAGCAAATAGAATTCTTAAAGAATCACAATTCATTTTTTTCTTATCTTTTTGCTTATCTCTTGAAGGACTACTGTAAGAAGTATTGCACTACTTCAACACATGTATCGGCATCACAGGCTGTCATGGGAAAATAGAGCCGGCCAGCAAAATGAGCAAGGCTGTTCTCCTCTTTCCTGTTGTCATTCAGGTAAGATCACTAGGCCAATTAGGTCTCAACTGCCTCTTATTTAACCTATGAAGACCTCACTGTATGGCTGGTCTTCATTTTTAATAGCTGTGCGGTACTTTCAATGTTTTATGCTGGCTATACAATGCGGTCTCTATTAGGCTGAGTTCACACTTCTGTCTTTTGGTCTGTTTTTTCGATCAGTTATTGTGAGCCAAAGCCAGGTGTGGGTCAAAAAAACAGAATAGATGGAGATCTTTCCATTATACTTTATCTCTGACTAGGCTTCACTACTGGTTTGGGCTCAAAATAACTGATGGAAATTAGTGATGAGCGGCAGGTGCCATATTCGATTTCGACGAAATTCGCGAATATTCGATAGAATATTCGTTTTATATTCGTCGAAATCGAATATTCGTCATTATTCTTGTTATCGCGATTAATATGCGATTTAAATAATCGAATTTCGATTTTAACTTAAAGGCTACGCTCCTATTGAAATCGCAATTCGATTTTTTCAAGTTATAATAATCGAATTTCGATTTTAACTTAGCACTGCTATATGCCATATTAGTTAGCCTAATATGGCATATAGCAGTGCTAAGTTAAAATCGAAATTCGATTATTATAACTTGAAAAAATCGAATTGCGATTTCAACGTAATTCTCAAATCCGACAGTACATTCTAGTATATGGAGATGTTCCCATGGTGATGGGGACGCTCCATGAGCATGGAAGTCGGCAGAAACGGCAACGGGCACTGACTGGAGCAGCCAGGAAGCCAGGAATCCAAAGGACAGGTAAGAACAACTTTAGGGAAGTGGGAAAGAAAAAAATATAACAATTAAAAAAAACAAAAAAAAAAAAAAAAAACGAATATTCGAAATATCGAATTTATATCACTATATTCGAAATATTCGCGAATTAGCGAAGTGCCGATATTCGCGAAAAAAATTCGATATTCGAATATTCGCGCTCAACACTAATGGAAATAACTGATTAAATAACTGAAGTGTGAACTTGGTCTTAGTTAAATAAAAGGCATCTGTGGCCTAATTTTCTATGCGATACTCTACCACAGCACAATTGAAACATGTGGTTATACCCTTCTAGTAGCCAGAACACATTGTCATCATCGTCACCATCAATATCAGCTTTCACCCACTTAGACTACTTCTCCTCCAGTCCATCGTCAACTATTTATAATATAATGTGTGGGCATAAAACAACAATATGCATCCAGTAATCTGCTTGTGTGACAACTAAACTACTACCTGGTCAAGATGCTGGTGTTGCTGTTGCTGCTAGAACACTTAGTAGATTCTACTGCTTTTAGGGAACTGATGTCATGTGCTCATCCTCAAGGAAGAATATCTAGTAGCTGCCATTACTTCTCAAAAAAGCCATCCCTGCTTTGTACTGTCATGAGGCAGAGAATATGGCCCACTCCTTGGAATGATTGCTATGTAGCAAGATGCACACCACCATCAACACATAGAACACTAGGGCAATAGCCGACCTCCCCCAGGGCCCTCTCTATCGGGTCACAGGTGTAGGAAATGCCGAGTGGTATAGTGCGGCCTATAATGTCTCTTTATGTGTGTAACACAACAGTGCTCCTACCTGGACACGGCTGGACCTCTGGCTCCGAAGCAATAAATACGGTGAATAATTGAGGGATTTAAAGAAATAACTTGAGGCCAGACCTTGAGATGAAGTTCAATGGTACCTTTACTTGAATAAATGTTTCTCCAAACAGTTTCAGGCTTTGTCTTGGTTCCAGCAGGCTTTAGCATTAAACTAGCAGGCAAGCTCAACTCTGCCCTATCCTTCTCTCACTCTGCTGTACTGACAAGCTGACTTGGTGTCTTTATTTCCTCTTTATGCTGCACTTCACTCGTGTAGTCAGACTTATGTTCAGCCAAAAAGTAGGTTAGAATCCTGGCAGCTCCAAAATGGAGTCTCAATCAGAACAAACCAGAACTGCCCCACTTCATTCTTGTAGCAAGCAGGACTGGCCCACTTCTGCCTAAAGGGGGGATAATTGAATGATAGGTTCCATTCTCTCTAAGGATAGCTCTGCCAGAAACCCTGCCACCTGCTGGTGAACCACATTACATGAACAATTACATAACAAGATTATGAATGCACATTGTGGAGGACCTGGAAAGACATACAGTGCCTTGAAAAAGTATTCACCCCCTTGACTTTTTTTTTGTATTTTGGTGCCTCACAACCTGGAATTAACATGGATTGTTTGAGGATTTGCATAATTTAATTTACAGAGCATGCCCACAACTTTGAAGATGTATTTTTTAATTTTTAATTTTTATTGTGACAAATAGGACAAAATAACAGAAATGGTCAATGTGCATAACTATTCACCCCCTACAGTCAATACTTTGTAGAGCCACCTTTTGCATCAATCACAGCTCCAAGTCGCTTTGGATAAGTCTCTATGAGCGGTTGCCACATCTTAACACTGGGATTTTTGCCCATTCCTCCTTGCAAAACTGCTCCAGCTCCTTCAGGTCGGATGTTTGCGCTTGTGAACAACAATCTTTAAGTCTGACCACAAATTTTCTATTGGATTGAGATCTGGGCTTTGACTAGGCCATTCCGACACATTTACATGTTTTCCCTGAAACCAGTCAAGTGTTGCTTTAGCAGTGTATTTGGGGTCATTGTCCTGCTGGAAGGTGAACCTCCGTCCTAGCCTCAGATCACGCACAGAGTGGTACAGGTTCTGCTGAAGAATATCCCTGTATTTAGCACCATCCATCTGTCCCTCAACTCTGACCAGTTTCCCAGTCCCATCCCCAGAGCATGATGCTGCCACCACCAGGTCTCACTGTGGGGATGGTGTTCTTCGGGTGATGTGATGTGTTGGGTTTGCACCAGCCTTAGCGTTTTCTTTGATGGCTGAAAAGTTCAATTTTAGCCTCCTCAGACCAGAGCACCTTCCTCCATACATTTTGGGAGTCTCCCGCATGCCCTTTCACAAACTTCACAATGTGCCTTTTTGTTTTTAGCTGAAAGTAATGGCTTTCTTCTGGCCACTGTGCCAGTATCGTCCAATGCACAGATCCTCCAGTCTCTGCTGTGGAACTCTACAGCTCCTCCAGGGTCACCTTAGGTCTCTGTGCTGCCTCTCAGATAAATGCCCTTCTTGCCCGGTTCGTGAGTTTTGGTGGGCGGCCGTCTCTTGGCAAGTTTGCTGTTGTGCCATGTTCTTTTCATTTGGTTATGATAGATTAGATGGTGCTCCTGGGAATCATCAAAGATTTGGATATTTTTTTTATAACCTAACCCTGACTTGTACTTCTCCACAGCATTGTCCCTTATTTGTTTGGAGAGTTCCTTGATCTTCATGGCAGTGTTTGGTTAGTGATGCCTCTTCCTTAGATGCAGAGTTCCAGCGAGGCACGGTAGCGCACGGCAAGAGGCTGCCGGAATAAAACTACATTTATTCCGGCAGCCTCTCGCCGTGCGCTGCCGTGCCTCGCCGGAACTCCGCCCCCATTATAGTCAATGGGGACGGAGCTGCAGTCCGGAGGCACGCGGTCACTAGCGGCAGGATGGATGTTCACCAGACCGAACAGCCTGTGAGAGGTCCCTGCCGCTAGTGTGAAAGTAGCCTTACCCTGCGTATTATAGCAAACCTAAAGCTGCTCTAAAAAAAGAGAAAATTTTTTGCGGCTTTTGGAAAATCTCTTCCTTCTACACTTTCCAGGTTATATTTTTTATTAAAATAACAACAAACCTGTTGCTACTAGAGTTGAGCAGACACCTGGATGTTCGGGTTCGACGGGTTTGGCCGAACTTGAGAAAAAAGTTTGAGTTCGGGACCCGAACATGACCCCGAACACAAACCCCATTGAAGTCAAATGTGGCTAAGAGCATGGCAAGTGCTCTGCAAACAAATGTGGATAGGGAAATGACTTTAAATAACATAAAATACGTAAAAATAAAAAAATAATGATCTTGATCTAGGAGGACAAGGTCCATATGGAGTAGGAGGTTGAGGAGGCGGTGGATGTGGCGGCGTAGGTGTAAGCGGCGGTGGAGGATGAGGAGGTAGCCTACAAAGCTTTTTGGTTTTAAATTTTATTTTTAAAATTAGGGTACACCCCAAAACATTGGGAAATATAACCTGTGATATTTCAGACAATACACTGGCTGCAGGGCAGGCCAGCACCTCCAAGGGGAAAAGGGCAAGCTCAGGCCATGTGCCCAATATGGAGACCCAGAAGTTGAAGTGGCTGACCCCTGTCAGTCAGTTCGTGTAGGCGTGTGCACACATACTGCCCCACCATGTCGCACGTCCCCGTGATGTTCACGATCCAATTTGATATCTGCTCTATCAACTTTCGATGTTCTTTAATGCGCCTACCATGGTGATCACGGGTGGCGGGGAATCAGGGTTCCAGGCCGGAGAGGGAGTGTGAGAAAAAGAGACCACATCCAAGGGAGGATTAATTTTTTCAAATTTAAAATTATAGAGTTGAAATATGGGAGAAATTATTAAAGCAAAAAAGTGTGACAACTTTCTGTCAACTAGGAAAATGTAACTGACATTTTTTTTTTTTAACCTGTCTACTAGGTATAGCAGTGATACATCACACCCTACAATTGGTGAATTTAACCAAAATATATAACTGACAATTATTATTTTTTTTGTTTAACCTGTCTACTAGGTATAGCAGTGGTACTATAAACATCAAAATTGTTGAAATTTACCCTAAAATGTAAATGACTATTTTTTATTTTTTATTTTAACTGGAATACTAGGTATAGCAGTGGTACTATACACCCAAAAATGGGTAAATTTCACCCGAAAATGTAAATGACAATATATATATTTTTTTAACCGGCCTTCTAGGTATAGCAGTGGTACCATACACCCAAAAATTGCTGAATTTCACCAGAAAATGTTAATGACAATTTATTTTTATGTTTTTAACCGGCCTACTAGTTATAGCAGTGGTACTATACACCCAAAAATTTGTGAATTTCACCAGAAAATGTAACTGACAAAGTAGTGAAATGACATAAAATAAAATACGTACAAATAAAAAAAAAATATGAGGTGGAGTTCCATATGGAGTAGGAGTTTGAGGAGGCGGTGGACGGAGCGGTGTAGGTGGAAGCGGCGGAGGAGGAGGACGAGCTAGCCAACACAGGTTGTTGGTTTAATTTTTTTTTTTGTTTTATTAGGGTAAACTCTAAAAGAGTGTGAAATATCCAAAATACAAGAATGAGCAATTGCGCTGCAGTATAACAATGGCTGGTTAGTGTCGGTATACATGTCTATTCTGCACAAGGTACAGACAAGTCCTGTGGGATCCATGCCTGGTTTATTTTAATAAATGTGAGCTTGTCCACATTGGCTGTGGACAGGCGGCTGCTCTTGTCTGTGATGAAGCCCCCTGTCGTGCTAACAGGGCCGGCGTCATAACCCGGCATCCCCGGGCAAGTGCCGGGGCCCAATGCTCCTGGGGGGGCCCACTGAGCTGCTATGAGCACTTCCATCAATACAGATGGGAGCTCTCACTGCTGTCACTTCACTTACGCAGTACCCCTCTGGTGGGGCCCTCTGAGCTGCAGAGACTCAGACACGCCCCCTCTACACAGGACACGCCCCTCTACACAGGACACACGCTGCCTGAGGAGAGAGACCGAGGGCTGGAGCTGGAGCTGAAGACAGTCTGTGAGTGAGTCTGCAGTCTGCACTGTGAATGTCTCTTGGGACAGAAGGGGGGGTCTCTTCGATCGGCTGCTGCTTCATTCTATTTAGTTGTGTTACTGTTTCATTAAGCAGTTTGCCCCCATGACACCTGCCCCCCCCCCCCCCCCCCATATCCTGTCCTATCTCATCCTCATGGGGCCCCTGCTGTCTCCTTTCCTCCCTCATGTATCCAGAGCTCCTGTTTCACCCTCCTATCTCCTGTTGCTGCCCTGCACAGACCTCCTGCCACTACTTGTATGAATCCCCCTCAGAGCCCCTTCCCCCTACTTGCTGTGTCCACCCCTCCTGTCCACCCAGGGCCCCTGTCTCACTCCTCTGCCTCTCATTATGGTGGCATCTGAACAGCATTCACCATAAGGACCTTCTAACGTCACAGGGTCATGTGACTGTGCCCCCCACCCCGTACTGTGCCCCTTTATACCCTGCATTGTGCCCTCTTACCACACCCTGTCCAGTGTCCATAGTCATTCCCTGTACTGTGCCCTCTTATACCCTTTTATCCGGTCACTGTATGGTGGTTTTATCATTGTATGGCGGTGTTATCACTATATGGCGGTGGTATCCAATAACTGCATGGCCATAACTGTATCCCTTTCCCTGCCCACGCCATCCTTTTTTAGACCTGGCATGAGCGGGAAAAGATACAGATTGCGGTGCTAAGGACCTTTGTGCCACAATCTGTGTCAGAAATACGCCTAAGTCTAGTTTCACACTAGCGTTCGGCTGTCCGCTCGTGAGCTCCGTTTGAAGGGGCTCACGAGCGGACCCGAACGGATCCGTCCAGCCCTGATGCAGTCTGAATGGATGCGGATCCGCTAAGACTGCATCAGTCTGGCGGCGTTCAGCCTCCGCTCCGCTCAGCAGGCGGACACCTGAACGCTGCTTGCAGCGTTCAGGTGTCCGCCTGGCCGTGCGGAGGCATGCGGATCCGTCCAGACTTACAATGTAAGTCAATGGGGACGGATCCGTTTGAAGATGCCACAATATGGCTCAATCTTCAAGCGGATCCGTCCCCCATTGACTTTCAATGTAAAAGTCTGGACGGATCCGCTCAGGCTAATTTCACACTTAGCTTTTTTTTTGCCAATTTAATGCAGACGGATCCGTTCTGAACGGAGCCTCCGTCTGCATTAATATGATCGGATCCGTTCAGAACGGATCCGATCGAACGCTAGTGTGAAAGTAGCCTAAGGCTACTTTCACACCTGCGTTTAGGTGCGGATTCGTCTGGTATCTGCACAGACGGATCCGCACCTATAATGCAAACGCTTACATCCGTTCAGAACGTATACGTTTGCATGATAATGCAAACGGATCCGTTTAGACTTTACATTGAAAGTCAATGGGGGACGGATCCGTTTGAAAATTGAGCCATATTGTGTCAACTTCAAACAGATCCGTCCCCATTGACTTACATTGTAAGTCTGGATGGATCCGCTCGCCTCCGCACGGCCAGGCGGACACCCGAATGCTGCAAGCAGCGTTCAGGTGTCCGCCTGCTGAGCGGAGCGGAGGACAGACTGTGCCAGACTGATGCATTCTGAGCGGATCCGCATCCACTCAGAATGCATTAGGGCTGGACGAATCCGTTTGGGGCCGCTTGTGAGAGCCTTCAAACGGAACTCACAAGCGGAGCCCCGAACGCAAGTGTGAAAGTAGCCTAACAGATGTATTTCTATGTAATAAATGACCCCCTAATTGTATTATTATTCGGGGGTAGGGCTAATATCTTTATATTATATGGATTCTAGTGTATTATATTGTGCCCTGTATTTCCCAGTAGAAAATGATCCTTGGGAAGCACAGTCCTCATCCCTGACCACCCGGGCCAGGTAGCGCTCTGTCAGTACATGGCGGCCTCCCCTCTCCGCCACGCTGCTCTGCTGTGTACTGCTTCTTATTCTGACACTAGGGCCGGGTTCACATCCCATTTGTGCCATCCATTTAATGTATACCAAAAATGTATGCGTTACCAGATGCCTCAGACTGATGCCGTACAGAGGCGTCCGGTCACCATACAGTTCCATTGTAAAAAACCATATACGTTAACGTATGCATTTTTTACTTGACTCTGCAGGATACAAAAACGTGGAGCGCTGCACATTTGTATACATCAAACCGATAGGAAAACGTGATGTGAACACACATTGGGGAGGAGGGGGGCGTACTAAAATTTGCTGTGGGGCCCAGTCAGTTCCAGCTACATCACTGCACATCTCCTTCTCTGCTCCAGGCCTGGCTCACTGCTGCAGCGGCCGCCGGAGAGAAGGAGCGCAGGGAGCTGCGGTTAGTGATGGACAGGACGACCAGCTCCCCTGCAATGATAGGTATGTGAGGGGGCCACTGGGGGGTCATTCATCATACTGTGAGGGCCCCTTACACAGTATAATGACTCCCAGTGCCCCCCATTTAGTATAACGATCCCCATTGACCCTCCATTTAGCATAATGACCACCAGAGCCCCCATTAAATATAATAACCCCTCGTGCCCCCTCCATACAGTATAACCCCCAGTGTGGGGGCGACTGGGGGTCATTATTCTGCATGGAGTGTCGCTGTGGGGTCATTATACTGTGAGGGCCCTTTACATAGTATAATGACCCTCAGTGTCCCCCATTTAGTATAATGACCCCCAGAGCCCCCTCCATACAGTATTCCCCCAGTGTGGGGGCTACTGGGGGTCATTATTCTGAATGGGGGCGACTGGGGGTTATTATTCTGAATGCAGGGCCACAGGTGGTCATAATACGGGGGGGGGGGGAATTGGGGGTTCATTATACTGTGTGAAGGGCCACTAGTAGTCATTATACTGTGTGAAGGGCCACTAGTAGTCATTATACTGTGTGAAGGGCCACTAGTAGTCATTATACTGTATAGGGGTCACTGGGGGTCATTATACCGTGTGGGAGCCACAGGGGGACATGTCAATGTAAAAAAATGCCTCACGGGGGCCCACTGGGATTTATCGCCCAAGGGCCCACATGAACCTGGAGCCGGCCCTGCGTGCTAAACACATGTTCAGATAATACACTGCCTGCAGGGCAGGCCAGCACCTCCAAGGCGTAAAGGGCAAGCTCAGGCCATGTGCCCAATTTGGAGACCCAGAAGTTGAAGGGGGCAGACCCTTCATTCAGTACGTGTAGGCGTGTACACACATACTGCTCCACCATGTTGGTGAAATGTTGACTACTGCTAAGTTGTTCCATATCAGCTGGTGGTGCTGGTTGTTGTGGCGTGCTGACAAAGCTTTTCCACATTTCGGCCATGCTAACCCTGCCTTCTGAGGTGTTGGTGGTGCCCCAGCTGCGTTGGCGACCTCTTCCTCGTCCTCTGCCTTTGCCTTGTGCTTCCAATGTGCCCCCGCTGTCAGGTGGGAATGCCATCAGCAGTGTGTTTACCAGCGTGCGCTTGTACTCACGCATCTTACGATCACGCTATAGTGAGGAAATTAAGGATGGTACATTGTCCTTGTAACGGGGATCCAGCAGCATGGCCACCCAGTAATCAGCAGAAGTTAGAATGTAGGCAACTCGGCGGAAGTTGCGGAGACACTGCAGCATGTAATCGCTCATGTGTGCCAGCTGTCCTCTGTGGAAGGTGTATCATCTGTGTCCGCTGTATCCCCCCATCCACGCACCAGTGATGGCCATGAGCTGGTCTGGGTGCCACCCTGCTGTGCACATGGTTCCTCCTCCTCCATTTCCTCCTCCTCATCCTCCACCTCGTCATCCTCCAGAACTGTGCCCTGGCTGGAGAAATGTGTACCTTGGGTTTGTGGGTGCAGGAACCCACCCTTGGAGCCACTTGGGAATGACTGGCCGGAAACCCTATGAAATGATCCCTCTTCCTCCTCCTCCTCCTCCTGAGCCACATCCTCTTCCATCATCGCCAGGAGCGTTTTTTCAAGGAGGCTTAGATGTGGGATAGTAACGCTGAGAACGGTGTTATCGGCACTAGCCATGTTGGTGAATACTCAAAACAGCGCAACAAGGAACACAGGTCTCGCATGGAGGCCCAGTCATTGGTGGTGAAGTGGCGCTGTTCCGCCGAGCAACTCATCCGTGACTGCTGCAGCTGAAACTCCACCTTGTGGGCACGTCGCATATGAGGCGGTGAGCGGGAAGGCCGAATTACGCTGAAGCGCTGACAGGCGAGCAGCAGCAGGGTGAAAACACCGAAAGCGCGCACAGACGGCCCGCACTTTATGCAGCAGCTCTGACGTATCGGGGTCATTTTTAAGGAATCTCTGCACCACCAAATTCAGCACATGCGCCAGGCAAGGGATGTGCGTCAAACCAGCTAGTCCCAGAGCTGCTACCAGATTTTGCCCATTATCCCACACCAGCAGGCCGGGCTTGAGGCTGACTGGCACAAACCATTCATCGGTCTGTTGTTCAAGGCCCGTCAACAGCTCCTGCATGTTGTGGGGTTAGTCCCCCAAACAGATACGTTTTAAAACAGCCTGCAGTCGTTTACCCCTGGCTGTGCTGAAGTTGGTGGTGAAGGTGTTACGCTGAACGGATGAGGAGCTGGTAGAAGATGAGGAAGCAGAGTAGGAGGAGGAAGCAAAAAGAGGCAAACTGAAGCGCCCTGCAATCCTCGGTGGTGGAAGGACATGCGCCAAACTGCTATCCGCCTCAGGCCCAGCCGCCACTGCATTTACCCAGTGTGCTGTTATGGAGATATAACGTCCCTGACCATGCTTACTGGTCCACGTATCCGTAGTCAGGTGCACCTTGCCACAGATGGTGTTGCGCAGTGCACACCTGATTTTCTCCCCCACTTGGTTGTGTAGGGAGGGAATGGCTCTCCTGGAAAAAGTAGTGGCAGCTGGGCATGACGTACTGTGGGACAGCCACCGCAATAAGGCCTTTAAAACTATCCGTCTCCACCAGACGGAATGACAGCATTTCAAAGGCAAGTAATTTAGAAATGCTGGCATTCAGGGCTAGGGATCGTGGGTGGGTAGGGGGGTACTTCCTCTTCCTCTCCAGCGTTTGGAAGATGGAGAGCTGAATGCTTCCGTGAGACATTGTGGAGATGCTTGGTGACCCAGGTGGTGGTGCTGCTGGAAGATCCTCTGTTTGCGGGGTGCCAGGTGGCACTGTCACTCCAGAGGTGGATGAAGAGGCCGCAACTGCAGCAGAAGAGGAAGCAGAAGTAGCCAGAGACCTTTCTTGGTTTTTGAGGTGTCTACTCCACTGCAGCTCGTGCTTAGCACTTAAATGCCTGGTCATGCAGGTTGTGCTCAGGTTGAAAACGTTTATCACTCGCTTCAGGCTCTGATTGCACAGCGTGCAAACCACTCGTGTCTTGTCGTCAGCACATTGTCTGAAGAACTGCCACGCCAGGGAACTCCTTGGAGCTGGCTTTGGTGTGCTTGGTCCCTTGCTGCAGTGGGCAGTAGCAGGAGTACTGTCTAGAGGACGGCCACTCCGCTTTTGCACCCTGCTCCCTCTTCTGCTGTGCTGGTGGCTCTGTGCGACCACCGCCTCTTCCTCCGAACTACATAGGTCACTCGCATGACCTTGATTCCATGTGGGGTTGAGGACCTCATCGTCCTCCACATCATCTTCCACCCAGTCTTCACCCCTGCCTTCCTTGTCGTTCTGCACACTTTTGAAAGCCCCAGCAGTTGGCACCTGTGTTTCGTCATCATCTGAGACGTGCTGCGATGGTCCTCCCATGTACTCATCTTGAAAGATAAATGATTGGGCATTGGTGCACTCAATCTCTTCCACTTCTGGTGCAGGTCTAGGTGGATGGCCCTGGGAAACCTTAACAGTGTCATCAAAAAGCAGAAGAGACTGCTGCATGACTTGGGGCTCAGATTGCTTGGCTGATTTGCAAGGGGGTGAGGTGAAAGAATGATGGACATGGGCTGCAGGTGCCAACTGTGGTCTTTCAGCAGGAGACTGGGTGGGAGACAATGTGAAGGAACTGGATCCACTGTCAGCACCCAATCTACTATCGCCTGTACTTGTTCTGGCCTCACCATTCGTAGAGCCACATTAGCCCCGATCAAATACCGCTGCAGGTTTTGTCTCCTACTCGCACCTGAGGAAGGGGTTTCACTTGTGCGTGTAGCTGGCACAGATCGACCACGTCCTCTCCCTGCAACAGGAGCTCCACCAGCAGCACCACGACCTGGGCCACGTCCCTTATTTGACGCTTTCTTCATATTTCTCGAATTTAGGATCTTGCCCTAAATGGGTGTTTAATTAATAGTAGAATAGAACGACACTATGTAAAGGGTGTATCTCACACGGCGTAAAGCAGACTAGGCCTCAATTAAAGATTTCTTTGCCCAAAATGGCTGTATTTCAAATTCCTGAATCAAACCCCTGTATGTAGAGGGTGTATCTCACACGGCCTGAACCAGTGTAGGCCTGAATTCAATATTGGTGCACCAAATGGCAGTATTTCAAATCTCTAAACCTAACCCAAATGTATTAACCCCTTAGTGACCAAGCCTGTTTGGGCCTTTATGACCAAGCGTTTTTCTTCCTTTTTTCATGGTCTCGTTCCAAGAGCTATAACTTTTTTATTTTTTCGTCTATATAGCTTTATGAGGGCTTGTTTTTTACGGGACAAGTTGTAGTTTTTACAGGCACCATTTTGGGGTACACATAACTTTCTGATTAACTTTTATTAACTCTTTCTGGGAGGGAGATGGGGGAAAATAGCAATACTGCCACTGCGTTTTTACATTATAAATTTTACGGCGTTCATTTTTCGGTACAAATAACATAATATCTTTATTCTCTGGGTCAGTACGATTACAGTGATACTAAATACTTATAATTTTTTTTACGTTTTACAACTTTTTTTTCCAATAAAACCCCTTTTATTAACCAAAAAAATGATTTTGCATTGCCACTTCACAAGACCCATAACTTTTTTTTTTCTTTTTCTATGGAGTTGTGTGAGGGCTTGATTTTTGAGGGACAACTTGTATTTTTCATTGGTTTTATTTTGTAGTAAATGGCGCTTTTTGATCGCTTGTTATTACGTTTTTTCCGGTGGAAACTAAGAATAAATTAGAAATTCAGTCTTTTTTTTTTTTTTTTTTCGGCGTTCACCATAGGGGACAATTTATGTAATATTTATGTAGTCCGGGTCGTTACGGACGCTGCAATACCAAACATATGGGGGATATTTTCTTTTTGCAATTTTTTTCATTGAAAAGCGTATTTTCAATGGAAAAAAAAGCATATTTTTTTATTTTATGGAATTTTTTTATTTAATAAATGTGTATTTAAAAAAAAAAAAAATTACTACTTAAAAGTCCCACAAGGGGACTATAATATACAGTATTTTGATTGCTTTTAAAATGTAATGCATTATCTCTATAAGGCATTACATTTCAATAGCAATGCTATTCAAACCTTGACCAGCAGGCTGCGCCAGAGAGGCACAGCCTGCTGGAGACAACTGAAGACAGGCTCGGGGCCCTGATCGGAAGCAAGGTAAGCTTCCGAACACATCAGCACCCCGCAATCTTATTTTCGGGGTGCTGATGGTTGACAGAGGGAGTCCGCTCCCTCTGTCACCACTTTACATGCAGCGGGCGCCATTGCGCCCGGCATGTAAAGGGTTAAACAGCCCGGATCGGCACTTCTCATGTGAGAGCCGGGTCCGCTCTCCCCGCTGCACGGGGGAGCTGTGCAGCGCTTAGACCGGGCCGCCGTAAAAACGCGGCGGCCCAGCCTAAGGCCCCCTAGTGACCGCCGTAAAAACACGTATGGGTGGTCACTAAGGGATTAAGGGTGTATCTCACAATGACATATGCAGCAAAGGCTGCCAAATAAACTTTTTTTGCCCAAATAGGTGTTTGTTTAATAACTCAATATGGCAGCAGTATATAACACAGAAATTTTAAACGTGCTTATGCTGCAAGGCCTGAAATATTGTGTATTTTGCCCGAAAAAAAGGGTGTTTTATTAATGAAATAATATAAGCCCTGTATATACAGGGTGTATCTCACACGGCCTGACCCACTGTAGGCCTGAATTTAATATTGGTGCACCAAATGGCGGTATTTCAAATATCCGAATCAAACCCAAATGCATTAAGGGTGTATCTCACAATGACATCTGCAGCAAAGGCTGCCAACTAATTTTTTTTTTGCCCAAACAAGTGTTTGTTTAATGACTGATTTTGACAGCAGTATATACCCCGGATTATTTCACACGTGCTGATGCTGAAAGGCCTGAAAATAGTGTTTTTGGGCAAAAAAAAGTGTGTTTTTAAATCCCCAGAAAGTGATGGGTGTATTTCTAGCTTAAATTGCACACTGACTAATCCAGATGTTGTAGATTGCCCAAAAAAATTGAGATTTTCAAAGTCCCAAAAGCTCAGATGCAGTGCCGGTGCACTGAGCTTGCATAAAATAGCCGCCGCCGCAGCCCACCTAACTAACAGACGGATAAAAGTTGTTGTTTTTTGATCAATGGGATCAGGGCAGGGTAAAACGATTGTGCCCTGCACCCACACAACTATTTCTCTGTAGATCGCTGAGTTAGATTCTCTCCTGAAATCACCAGTCCAGCAGCATCCTCTCCCTACACTAAGCACAGCAGAGTGATGTTCCAGCGCTACGTGTGCAGCCAGCCAGTCGCAGGGGGTACATGTGAGGTTCACGGTAGACCGATGAGGGGTCAAATGATATAACACACAGTTCATCAGTTTACTCATGGTTATCAGATAGCTTCCCTGGGTGGGAGGTGGACAGCACGAAATCCTCCGGGGCACGCTCTGTGGTAGGAAGCATCAGACAAGATGGTGGTTGAGGTGCCCTTGATGTTAAGGGTGCTTAGTGTGCTTGTTGCGGCTGAGTCCTTTGATGGTTTTTGTCGTGACGCCAGTACCGTTAATGGTGGTACAACCATAGGTAGTAATAATGAGGTAGACAGTGGTAAGATGCAACTTACAACTTTTACTTAGTGGTTTTTCAGTTGCTGTAGTACAATTATGCAGTCTTTAGATGGTGCAAATCGACGATACTGCAAATCCACTGTTTAAGGCTTGTCAGGTGTTTGGTTGGTTTTGGAGCAGTGGGTTAGGTGTACCTGATTCCTTTTAGATGATTTGGATCCTATTCCTTGTCTTTCCCTACAAGCTAAATATTTGTAGACAGGAAAACTCAACTGTCCCTCAGAAGGTTGGTGTGACTGCCTGAAGCTATAAACCTCCACCATGCAAAGGTGTCTGTGGCCCTCAATAATGGCTCTTATCCCCGATGCATTCCTAGGAATGCTTGTTTATTTTCCAGGGAGGCAAACTCTTCTCCTACTGGTCAGGGATGCAAGTCTATAGTCCAGCTACAGAAGGAAAACGCTCTTTTGCGCCTAACATCTGAGTAAACACCTTCTAGCAAAGTTGGCTCCACTCACTAATCTGTGTTGCGAAGTCTTCACTCTATCTTTTCTCCCACTAACTTGATATGACTACCTCAGATCTGCTCTCTTCTGAACTACATCCTGGTTTCAACTCCTCTGCCTCCACTCCTCAACTGACTAACTAGGCCTGACCTGAGTATATATAGGACCTGAACTTTATCCCCCATCTAGTGGCGGGATGTATAAATTACACCTAATAGGCCTGTTAACAGGGATTTTGCAGTTACACAAATGCAAAGTTAGTACATAACAACCTAGTGCTTCTAATAATATAAAAAGTGCTCTTTAGCAGTGCCCACACACACGTAGTGGGACGCTGCACGTGACTCAAGCTTATATAGAGGCTGGGTCACATGCTGCTCTGGCCAATCACAGCCATGCCATTAGTAGGCATGGCTGTGATGGCTTTTAAGGTCACACAGTTAAATGCTTGTTGATTGGCTGCTCTGCAGCCTTTCAAAAAGCGACAAAAAAGCGCAGAACACCGAACCCGAACTTTTACTGAAATGTTCGGGTTCGGGGTCCAAAAATCCTAAAGTTCGGTACGAATCCGAACTTTACAGTTCGGGATCACTCAACCCTAGTTTCCACTCTCCAAAATGGTATATTTTTCAGACTTCTTTCTAATAAAAAGCCATTGTTTCTTATAGTAACAAAACCGGAGTGCAATATGTTATAAAACAAGCTGTTTTCTATTTGTTTACCCACAGCCTTCTGTCATTTTGACATTTCTAATTCTGTCCTCATGTTAAAGAGTAGTGTTGAGCGTGAATATTTGAATCGTAAATTTTAATTGCAAATATCACCACTTCGAGAATTTGCGAATATTTTGAATATAGTGCTATATATTCAAATTTTTTGTGATTTTATCACAAATATATTACATTTCCAATTTTTGCAATCAAGTAAACAATGACTGAAGATCACAAATTCTCGAATTAGCAAATTTATGGCTAATATTCGGCCAAACATGTGCGAAATATTGCGAATTCAAATATTTCCTATGCCGCTCAAATACCTGTTCGGCTCGAGCATCGCTATGCTCAGCAGATCCGAGTGCTCGGCTGAGTACTTTGGGTGCTCGAGTACAATTTAATACAATGGAAGTCAATGGGAGAACCCCAGGCACCCCATGCTCAGAAGAGAAGAGGGTGTCTGGTTAATAAAAAATGGTTAAAAAATTGATAGAAACCCAATCAAAATGGTTTGGAAACAGCATTATGAGGATAGCTGGATGCATCTTAGACTCCTATTATGTACAACATACAACCACACAAAGGCTATATGCCAAAAGCCAGGTATGTACAAGCCATTCATCCATCCATCCATGAGACAGATAACAGCCAGCATACCTTACAATGGTCTTGTGCACTATGAGACATTCCAAACCAGCTCTCATTTGACTGAGAACAAGTAAACCTCAAAGTTATTTTGCATCTGTTGGATGGCTTGGGTGGACCTGCACACATAGATCAATATCATTAGGGCGACAAAAAGTTTTCCGATTGTCCTAACATAATATTCAATAACCTTTCTATACAGTTTTTCATGTAAAAATTATTTTACATAAACATGGGCTATAGGAAAGACATGCAAATGAGCAGAATCTGCCTTGTTTTTCAGCTGTCATAAGACTATGAAAACCAATAGATGGTGCTATTGAGTTATGAACAGCTCCATCTATTGTTTTCAGTCTTATGACAAGAGTAGACTAATAGTTTTGTCAGAAGACTATAAAACCAATAGAGGGCGCTGTTCATAACTCAATAGTGCCATCTATTGGACTCATAGTCTTCTGACAAGAATATTAGACTGAGTCTTATGACAAGCTTATTAGTGTAGCCTTTTGCATGGAAAATTCTCTTCCAAGCAGGGGGTGCCTGGGGTTCTCCAATTGACTTCCATTATCAATATCATAAAGGACAATATATTTTATTTTTGGATTGGAAAATTATTGTTGTATCCTTATACACCCCATGGGCCTCAATACCTCAGAGATCATTATCAAGCTTCACAGCGTACAGATATCTTTAGGGATTCACCTAGCATCTTATAAAAGGTAGAACAATAACCAATGTGTCCCGTGTTACATCATTTCACCGTTTACAGCTGGATTTCTTGTCAGAATTTTTTTTACAGGAGGAAAAGTGAGAACATCGACTGATCTGTCAGAATAATGTACAGCTAAAAAAAGATAGATATGGGATAGATAGGCTCAAATCTGACCAAAGACAACATAAGCATGGAGTTTGTATGTTCTCCCTTTGTTTGGGGTGTAGAAGAAAACCCACGCAAACAATGGGAGAACATACAAACTCCATGCTTATGTCGAGGAGTTTTTGTCTGATATAGAATCTAGAAAATAGAGTCTTTCTCTTATTTAGAGTCTTAACCTTTTTTAAGTATTTCTCTTATATAAAGTCTTAACC
The DNA here is from genome assembly GCF_014858855.1 of Bufo gargarizans. Classification (NCBI taxonomy): domain Eukaryota; kingdom Metazoa; phylum Chordata; class Amphibia; order Anura; family Bufonidae; genus Bufo; species Bufo gargarizans. The sequence goes on along the minus strand of NC_058081.1, from coordinate 4,809,247 downwards.
TTATATCAAGAACTCTCTTATATAGTCTTCCCATTATTTTAAGTCTTTACTTATGTAGAGTCACAGTTACTTAAAGTCTTTTTCTTATATATAATATATATTTCTATTGTATTAGTCTTATTCTGAGACTTTTCTCTCATATATACTCTTATTTAGTTTTCTGTGACATAAAGTCTTCCCCTTATTTTGAGCCTTCTCTTATATAGTCTTCTCCTTATTTTAAGTCTTTACTTAAATAGAGTCACCTTTACTTCAACTCTTTTACTTATATATTATATACATTTTTGTTATATTTTTGTTATATTAGCGTCTTACCATCATTTTGAGTCTTTTTTTCCTGTAATCTTTTCCTTACACATGGCCTTACTTTTTCTTATAATCTTTTATGAGCTACAAATCATGTATCTAATAAACTATAGAGAGAGCAGCTTTGCTACCAGCATCCACAATATTCCAAGTTTGATAGCTGAGCCATGTCTGAAGATTTTCTTATTTTTCTTAAGTTTTCACCTTAGAAAGACAAAGTGGAGCAGAATTGCTTAACCTAGTTTATAGACAGGAAGCAATACAGTGTATATTATATACAGTACAGACCAAAAGTTTGGACACACCTTCTCATTCAAAGAGTTTTCTTTATTTTCATGACTATGAAAATTGTAGATTCACACTGAAGACATCAAAACTATGAATTATCACATGTGGAATTATATACATAACAAACAAGTGTGAAACAACTGAAAATATGTCATATTCTAGGTTCTTCAAAGCAGCCACATTTTGCTTTGATTACTGCTTTGCACACTCTTGGCATTCTCTTGATGAACTTCAAGAGGTAGTCACCTGAAATGGTCTTCCAACAGTCTCGAAGGAGTTCCCAGAGATGCTTAGCACTTGTTGGCCCTTTTGCCTTCACTCTGGGGTCCAGCTCACCCCAAACCATCTCGATTGGGTTCAGGTCCGGTGACTGTGGAGGCCAGGTCATCTGGCGCAGCACCCCATCACTCGCCTTCAAGGTCAAATAGCCCTTACACAGCCTGGAGGTGTGTTTGGGGTCATTGTCTTGTTGAAAAATAAATGATGGTCCAACTAAACGCAAACCGGATGGAATAGCATGCCGCTGCAAGATGCTGTGGTAGCCATGCTGGTTCAGCTGGTTCAGTTCAGTATATTCAATTTTGAATAAATCCCCAACAGTGTCACCAGCAAAGCACCCCCACACCATCACACCTCCTCCTCCATGCTTCACGGTGGGAACCAGGCATGTAGAGTCCATCCGTTCACCTTTTCTGCGCAGCACAAAGACACGGTGGTTGGAACCAAAGATCTCAAATTTGGACTCATCAGACCAAAGCACAGATTTCCACTGGTCTAATGTCCATTTCTTGTGTTCTTTAGCCCAAACAAGTCTCTTCTGCTTGTTGCCTGTCCTTAGCAGTGGTTTCCTAGCAGATATTCTACCATGAAGGCCTGATTCACACAGTCTCCTCTTAACAGTTGTTCTAGAGATGTGTCTGCTGCTAGAACTCTGTGTGGCATTGACCTGGTCTCTAATCTGAGCTGCTGTTAACCTGCGATTTCTGAGGCTGGTGACTCGGATGAACTTATCCTCCGCAGCAGAGGTGACTCTTGGTCTTCCTTTCCTGGGGCGGTCCGCATGTGATCCAGTTTCTTTGTAGCACTTGATGGTTTTTGTGACTGCACTTGGGGACACTTTCAAAGTTTTCCCAATTTTTCAGACTGACTTAAAGTAATGATGGCCACTCGTTTTTCTTTACTTAGCTGCTTTTTTCTTGCCATAATACAAATTCTAACAGTCTATTCAGTAGGACTATCAGCTGTGTATCCACCTGACTTCTCCACAACGCAACTGATGGTCCTAACCCCATTTATAAGGCAAGAAATCCCACTTATTAAACCTGACAGGGCACACCTGTGAAGTGAAGACCATTTTAGGTGACTACCTCTTGAAGCTCATCAAGAGAATGCCAAGAGTGTGCAAAGCAGTAATCAAAGCAAAAGGTGGCTACTTTGAAGAACCTAGAATATGACATATTTTCAGTTGTTTCACACTTTTTTGTTATGTATATAATTCCACATGTGTTAATTCATAGTTTTGATGCCTTCGGTGTGAATCTACAATTTTCATAGTCATGAAAATAAAGAAAACTCTTTGAATGAGAAGGTGTGTCCAAACTTTTGGTACTGTATATATGAAGGGTATGGCTATGATAGGATACTGATTAGCAAGAGTATCCGAGAACAATAGGACATATTTGGAAATAACTTGAGGGAGGCAGAGACATAAAGACCAGGAATCACTTCTTTATAAATATTTCGGTAGAACCATTGATCATGATTCAATTGCATGTATGATATTATTCCTACATTCTAGTTATACCTATTGTAATTAAGAGTCAGTCCCCCCTTTGACTTAAATTTTTGGCACTATTTGACAGCCACATACTCTAAAAACACATTTCTTAAAACTGTCTGTTAGTCTGACATGTTTTTCACTTCTCTTTAGAGAACATTTTCTGTGATGGAGGATATATAGCTTGCACTTCTTGCATTTCACTTCTCTCTACATCTCTGTCTTATAACTTTGTCATTCAAGAACCCTTATTTTTCTCCTTTAGCCATTCGTTAGTAAAATTTCTGGGATGCTCAGGGGGTCCTTATCTAGTTATAAGGTTGACTTTTGCCTATGCATCAATCTTCTGATTAATGGTCTCACATTCTTCTCAAAGTGCGACTGGTACAATAAAGAATCTATAGTAGGTGTGTTTAAGCTACCAAGATCTCCATGCATGTAAGCAGCTCGACCTGTCATTCTTTACAATGCTGGTATCTGGTGCTTCTGGTAAAATGTCACCTGTGGTTCTCACATATCTACTAGTCCTGATTTTGTTGACGTTTGTCTTGCTCTGATATGGTTAATTGCTAGGTAAAAATTCTGAGCTTCTTTCAGTATCTTGAGTTCTGTTCAAGTCTAAAGTAGCTGGAACTGCCCAACCTGGACAAGATAGCGCTCTCCACTTTTTGATGATGTTCATGACAGTGGAATGATTAATGACAATTGCTGTATTTTTACTTCAGACATCTAGAGCTTTCTTTGAGAAGCAATAAATAGTTCTGTGGATCCAAACCTGATGATACTGCACTTCCCACCACCAAAGGGCAAACTACATGCTAGGGGGACAAATGAGTCCCATTCATCCAAGGTCTTTTCGCACCATGTTGTAATGAATTACAACTGACCTCGTGTGCCCAATTTTATTTAAATGACAAATATATGGGAGATTATTCTACAGGGAAGCTTTGAGTTAAATTATTACAAAATCAATTTCTATTGTTTTACTTAAATAATATATGTGCCTGTATACAAAGGCAGCAAACTTGAATTTGCCATTGAACACATTGTATCCCATTGTAGAGTTTGATACATACCCACAAGTAATGCATTGTCAACTTAAAGGGAACCTGTCACCAGTTTTATGGTGTCCTAACTAAGGGCAACATAAATAAGTGACTGATTCTCTTAGCACAATGCTGGGTCACTTTCTTTAATTGACCCAGTCAATCTGCCAACATCTTGTATTGAAAAGCTCCAGCTGATAATGATGAGTCATGAATATTCATGAGCTCCTGACTCTCCCCGCCCACCTGCTGCTGAATGACAGTTATTTTCCATATTAATCAGCAGCAGGTGGGCAGGGGAGTGGCTATAGCTCAGAATTAAATATACGCTGGACTCAATGACATCACGCCGGACTCGAATCAGCTCATTAGCATGCGGCATGCGGCATCTTTGTGTGTATATTATGAGGTAACCATCTGTCACACCAGTAAGTGAATACATCTAAGGCACTTTTTTAGTAGTTAATGATTGTATTTAATTAGTTAGATTATAATCAAATATCCACATGACGGGTTCCCTTTAAAGCTATATCTGTATACCATCTGAATGAAGGTATTTTATATGTTCGTATACGGTATGTTTAAAAAAATTGTCATGAGATGCCCCTACTTTTTGAAGTTACTATAAAGGTCAGAGGAAATTAACATAAACTAACATTTTCATTTTCAAGTTATATTGATAGGAATCTGGTACTTGTTTATGCATAAGTTCACACTTGACAGATATTGTAGTATTGTTAGTAAGATTGTTGCCCTGACAAAAATAAATAAATACAAATAAACAATTCTTCATAGCCCTTATATAGCTGACACATTTCAAAGAGGAACATACATGGACCCTTGATCTCTTCCTATGGTGACTCTTGTCTAAATACACCTTATTTGATATAGGACCTCTTTGGCTTGATATCATGGCTGGGTGATTACATCTAGCCGTTATCAATATTTGCATCATGATTGTGTCTATCTGTGTGATACTACTTTTTAGATACTGGATTAACTTTGGGTTTGGGTTCTAGACAGTGGGACCAGCCAGAACCCACACCACCACCTAACTATAGAACCTGAGAGCTGCCACCCCTTACAAACAAGTCTTCACAAACGTCTGTGGATAATACCACAGCATGAAGAGTATTTTAGGTTTTAGACATTAGTTTTCCTGCAACATAGTTTATGTAAGAGGAATAAGGTATCTATCTACAGTATGTTGTTTTTTTAACAATATCACATTTTTCTAGGAAATGCAGAACAACAATTTCACGTCAATCATTCTCCTTGGATTTCAAGGTCTCCATAGCTTCAGAATTGTAGTTTTCATCTTTCTTTTTATGATTTACCTCACAACTATAGGTGCAAATGTTATGGTTATAATACTGGTGGCCTACAACAGGAACCTCCACTGCCCCATGTACTTCTTCCTAACAAACCTCACCATTTCAGGCATCATAACGACCTCAGATATTGTTCCTAACATACTTCACATGGTTCTGAACAATGGATCCTCTATGTCTTTAGCAGAATGTATTACACAATTGTTTTTCTTTGGTTCTTCAGAATGTTTGGAATGTCTTCTGTTGACTGCAATGTCTTATGACAGATATGTGGCCATATGTCACCCATTACATTATAATTCTTTAATGAACCCTCTGCTTTGCTTGAAATATATTCTTATATCCTGGATCTTAGGCTTTACTGTAACATTATTCCAAACAATAAATTTATCCCATCTTCAGTTCTGTTGGTCAAATGTCATTGACCATTTCTTTTGTGAATTTTATCCTGTATTGAAGCTATCATGCTCAAATATTATGAGGATTAAGATCATTAAGTTAATATCTTTCTTCTTGGGTTTCTTGATCATTGTATGCCCATTTATCATAGTGGTCATATCATTTGTTTTTATTGTTCATACAATCCTAAAGATCCAGCCCTTCACTGGAAGACAAAGAGCCTTCTCCACATGTGGTTCCCACCTGGCTGTAGTTTCTATTTTCTATGGGACCCTATTTTCAAATTATTTGATACCAGAAAAGGGAAGTTCTGTTTTACATATAAGTCTTCCCATTGTCTACACTGTGGTGACTCCACTAGTGAATCCTATAATATACTGTTTAAGAAATAAGGACATCAAGAAAGCTTTTGCGAAAATAAAGTTCTAACAAAATATTGTATTTTTTGCTTTATAAAGATCCACAAAGTGTGTGTGTGGCTGTGTGTGTGTGGCGGGGGTGTACTAATGAGCGTTTACACGTGACTGTGTAGCGCAGTCTGGAGAAGACAGGTAAGCACAACTTCCACAGAGACCACCTGGACTCGGAGAGGTAGGAGACGTTTTTATTTTTTATTTTCTTTTCTTTTTATTTAAGGTCTGATATGATGTCTGAGGGGGGTCTAGTATAGGGGCCTGATATGGAGAGCTGATATGAGGTCTGATGGAGGTCTGATAAGGGTCTGATATGAAGGTCTCATGCGATGAGATGATATGGGGTCTGATGAAATTTTTTTTTTCTTATTTTCTTCTTCTAAAACTGGGGTGCATCTTATAAACTGGTCGGTCTTATAAAGTGAAAATACAGTAATCTACTATCCTGCAATAAAAAAAATAAAAAAAATATTAACATACAGTTTTGAATGTACAGTAAGTTTGAAACCCTTCCTCCACCACTTTGTGCATTTACTGTCACTAATAAGTGGTAGCCCCTACACATCATTGTGAATGCCACAGATTCAGGAGTGGAGCCCATTCCACCAGCAACCGGTATTGAAGCTAGCTCTAATTCTGGCTATTTAACCTCAAAGATAACATGATTAATAACCATTGTGGCCCCAAGGTAGTTTTAGAAAGGAAAGGGTAATAGTTCCGATACCCAATGGGCGGTCCAGGGTATAATTCAATATGGCCTAAGACCACAATAACCCTGTTTCTGACCTATCATTTAAAAAGTCACTTTTATTTCTTATTATATTTATAACTAAATATGAATAATCCCCAAATATATTAAAATCACCACCTGGTCCATCAGTTTTACAGATATCTATTAGTATGAAAATATCTCTAGATATGTCCAGAAACTTTACATTCAGGCACTGGATTATTACAGAGGTAAAGCTATCATTACCAACAATGGTTTAGCTGGTTAGTAGGCTGTCATAGTACAGGGTGGGCCATTTATATGGATACACCTTAATAAAATGGGAATGGTTGGTGATATTAACTTCCTGTTTGTGGCACATTAGTATATGTGAGGGGGAAACTTTTCAAGATGGGTGGTGACCATGGCGGCCATTTTGAAGTCGGCCATTTTGAATCCAACTTTTGTTTTTTAAATAGGAAGAGGGTCATGTGACACATCAAACATGTTGGGAATTTCACAAGAAAAACAATGGTGTGCTTGGTTTTAACGTAACTTTATTATTTCATGAGTTATTTACAAGTTTCTGACCACTTATAAAATGTGTTCAATGTGCTGCCCATTGTGTTGGATTGTCAATGCAACCCTCTTCTCCCACTCTTCACACACTGATAGCAACACCGCAGGAGAAATGCTAGCACAGGCTTACAGTATTCGTAGTTTCAGGTGCTGCACATCTCGTATCTTCACAGCACGTGCTGTTTGATGTGTCACGTGACCCTCTTCCTATTGAAAAAACTAAAGTTGGATTCAAAATGGCCAACTTCAAAATGGCCGCCATGGTCACCACCCATCTTGAAAAGTTTCCCCCCTCACATATACTAATGTGCCACAAAAAGGAAGTTAATATCACCAACTATTCCCATTTTATTAAGGGGTAGCCATATAAATGGCCCACCCTGTATAGTATAGCACTATGTTCTATATGCTCAGGACTTTATAGTGATATTTTATTTTTATAACCTGTCACTTAACTTAGTGCACAGGACAGTTATATGAACTCAGATTTCTCACCTCTACAGTACTAATTTGATGTTTATAAATTATAACTTAATCCATTGTACAGTCCTACATTAAATATGCTCAGGTCTCTCTCCGGATGCAATACTATTGAAGGCTTAATTCAGTGCACAACACTATATTATATATAGTATAGTTCAAGATGTAGTACTTTGTTGTGTATATACAGGTTTCTCACCAGTTTGGTGCAATTTAGTGATTGTAGATTATCACTGGAGACAATATGCAACCTTGTATTTAATATGCTTAGGTCTCTCACTCAATAAGATGCTATTTGTGGACCATCACTGAATTTAGATGCAAAACAGGTCACCAGAACACTTTTCAAAACAAAAAAAACCTAACCCTCTTCCTGTCTGCAGCAGTGTCCTGTCCCTACACTAGTCAGAGTAGAATGGCGGCAACCATGGGATCACATGGTGCGCCAGCCAATCACAGCCATGCCAATACTAGGCATGACTGTGATGGCTTCCAAGTGCCCACAGCTTAATCGTTTGTTGATTGGCTGAGCTGCAGCCTTTCAACAAGCTTTATTTAAAGTACGAACAACAGACACAGACTTTAGCGCCAAAATCCAGGTTTGGTACACGGACACCCGAATGTCCGCTACAGTCCCGAACATGGTGGTCTGGGTTAGCTCATCCCTAGTTTTGACGGCTTGGGACTTTCCCCCTTGGCTCGGCCTAAGCCATCAGTTCTCTGAAAGGTGCAAAGTCCACCACATGGAAAGGAAGGAACTGTAGTACCAACAACTTGGCCAGGAGCACGTTCAGCTTCTGTGATGTTGGATGAGTGCACGTATACTGTTGTCTATTTGCAATCACCTCTGTGATTGATTGCTGATGAAATGAGTGACAAGGAGGAGGAGCAGGAGCATCAGGACCAGTAGATGATGAGAAGGAAACACAGCTCCCTTCTGCTGAGGTGGTGGAGCCTTGACTGCAGGAAAAGGGGTGGTGGCCACTGGGAAAAGCAGGGTTTGCTTTGTCAGGTTGTACCACTACATTAGCGCCTCAATTTTCTCAGGCCACTTTATGGTGACACTGCATGTGTAGGCGCAGACACATGGTGCCAAAATTGTGACCCTGGTCATGCTTCACCTTCTGCCCACATATTCTGGTGTCTTTAACAAAGATTGCTGTCCTGCAGAGTAGACAGGCGCACGGTGTCATTGGTTGCTATGACCCCATGCACTTCTTGCCGCCACCGCTGTACAGTAATACACTTGTATAGATCATACAAGTGTATCACAGTACAGCGGTGGTGGCCTGGAAGCGCACGTTGTCATAGCAACCAATGACCCTGTGTGCTCGTCCACTCTGCAGGACGGCAGGACGGGTTTGTATTGTCCGTAGTTGCGAAAAAACACGCCTGTGTGCAGGCGGCCTAAATCTAATATTTCCACTTCAAAGACTTAAATACTTTTTGTAGTTTACTTGAATAATTATTTTCAATACTATTATTGTTAAAAATTGGGATTATATGCTTGCATTTTTATCTTGCAGCGGATATTGGGGCGGGGATACGAGAAGCAGTGGATTGTGCGGGAGCTGGCATTTAAGATCTTGCGCAAAACGGGTGTAAAACACCGATGTCTGGCCATCATTTAAAAATGGTCGGACATGAAGCGCAAATCCAGGGCGAAAAATGCCAAGTTAGATGCGTAAATAACTTTTGTATGTTTTGCCAACACTCAACACACAAAAGTATTCTCTCCCCTTCACTTCGTTCTTTTTTTCTTACCTCACAACCTGGAATTAACATGGATTGTTTGAGGATTTGCATCATTTAATTTGTAGAAAATGCCCACAACTTAGACCTTTTTTTAATTGGTTAATTGTAAAGCAAACAACTAATAGGACAAAATAAAAGAAAAGGTCAATGTGCATCTACTTTGTAGACCCATCTTTTGCGGCAATCACAGCTCCAAGTCGCTTTGGATATGAGCTTGTCACATCTTACCACTGGGATTTTTGCCCATTCCTCCTTGCAGAACTGCTCCGGCTCCTTCAGGTCAGATGTTTGCGCTTGTGAACAGCAATCTTTACGTCTGACCACAGATCTTCTATTGGATTGAGATCTGGGCTGTGACTCGGCCATTCCAACACAATTACATGTTTCCCCTTAATCCACTCAAGTGTTGCTTTAGCAGTGTGTTTGGGGGCATTGTCCTGCTGGAAGGTGAACCTCCAGTCCTAGCCTCAAATCATGCACAGAGTGGGACAGGTTTTGCTCAAGAATATCCCTGTATTTAGCACCATCCATCTCTCCCTTAACTCTGACCAGTTTCCCAGTCCCGGCTGCTGGAAAACATCCCCACAGCATGATGCTGCCACCACCATGTTTCATTGTATGAATGGTGTTCTTTGGGTGATGTGATGTGTTGGCTTTGTGCCAGGCATAGCATTTTCTTTGATTGTCGAAAATTTCAATTTTAGACTCATCAGACCAGAGCACCTTCCTCCATACATTTTGGGAGTCTCCCACATGCCTTTTCGCAAACTCACAACATGCCTTATTGTTTTTAGCTAAAAGTAATGGCTTTCTTCTGGCCACTCTGCCATAAAGCCCAACTCTATGGAGCGTACGGCTTTTTGTCGTCCTATGTACAGATGCTCCAGTCTCTGCTGTGGAACTCTGCAGCTCCTCCAGGGTACCTTAGGTCTCTGTGCTGCCTCTCTGATTAATGCCCTCCTTGCCCTGTTATGGTGGGCGGCCGTCTCTTGGCAGGTTTGCTGTTGTGCCATGTTCTTTCCATTTGGTTATGGACAATAACTCTTTAATATACAATAAAACCATTAACTTAACAAATAAATAATAATAAACTCAATAGAACTATCACTAACTAACAAACAAAATACAATTATACTGTACTGAAATATCACTAACTAATAAACTATATAATCATCGTAAATATCACAAACTAACGTATTGAGATTTAAATCATCAATGTGTAGAAAGACTTAATTTTTTTTTTTTTACTAGTAAAAAATAGAAAAACAGACATATTTTGTGTGTACCGTGTACATATCGACCATCTCTATAAAAATATCCTATGACCTAACCCCTCAGGTGAACACTGTAAAAATAAAAAAAATAGAAACATTTTAAAAAAAAAATATTTTTGTCACCTACCATCACTAAAAGTGCAACTCCAAGCTATCGAAAAAGACATATGCCCCCCCCAAATAGTACCAATCTGTCATTTCATTTGGCCAAAAATGAGCCCCTACCATTAGACAATCGCCGAATAAAATAAAAAAAATATGGCTCTCAAACTATGGAGACACGAAAACATGAATTGTTTTAGTTTGAACAATGCTTTTATTGTGTAAAACGGAAATAACTAAAAAAATAAGGAAACATATTAGGTCTTGCCGCATCTGTAACAACCAGCTGTATAGAAATATCACACAAAGTAACCCCTCAGATGGACACCTTTCAAAACAAAAAATAAAAACTCTCCAAAAAGGAATTTTTTTGCAAGCGATCAATAAGTCATATTCACCACAAAATAAAGGTTTAAAGGTTTAATAAGAATTGCAAATAATGTTCATATTTTTTTTTTACCAACAGTAATGAAGACATTGAAGGCCAAAGTGGCAAAAATGCTGAAGGAGCACCGCCAGGATATGCGGGCCATTCAGGATGAAGGCCATGGAGGAGAAGCACCGCCAGGCCATGAAGGGGGTGCAGGAGATGATCCTGCTACTGGAAAAGTTGCCTTAACCACCTCCGGACCGCCTAACGCACATGTGCGTTCCGGAGGTGGCAGGCTGGCGCACAGTCACGCATATATGCGTCATCTCGCGAGACGCGAGATTTCCTGTGAACGCGCGCACACAGGCGCGCGCGCTCACAGGAACGGAAGGTAAGCGAGTGGATCTCCAGCATGCCAGCGGCGATCGTTCGCTGGCAGGCTGGAGATCCGAATTTTTTAACCCCTAACAGGTATATTAGACGCTGTTTTCATAACAGCGTCTAATATACCTCCTACCTGGTCCTCTGGTGGTCCCTTTTGTTAGGATCGACCACCAGAGGACTCAGGTAAGGTCAGTACAGTCGCACCAAACACCACACTACACTACACCCCCCTCCGTCACTTATTAACCCCTTATAAACCCCTGATCACCCATGATCACCCCATATAAACTCCCTGATCACCCCCCTGTCATTGATCACCCCCCTGTCATTGATCACTCCCCTGTAAGGCTCCATTCAGACGTCCGCATGATTTTTACGGATCCATGGATACATGGATCGGATCCGCAAAACACATGCGGACGTCTGAATGGAGCCTTACAGGGGGTGATCAATGACAGGCGGGTGATCACCCATATACACTCCCTGATCACCCCCTGTCATTGATAACCCCCCTGTCATTGATCACTCCCCTGTAAGGCTCCATTCAGACGTCCGCATGCGTTCTGTGGATCCGATACATGTATCCATGGATCCATAAAAAATCATGCGGATGTCTGAATGGAGCCTTACAGGGGGGGTGATCAGTGACAGGGGGGTGATCACCCTGATTACCCTGATCACCCCTTGTCATTGATAACCCCCCTGTAAGGCTCCATTCAGACGTCCGCATGCGTTCTGTGGATCCGATCCATGTATCCATGGATCCGTAAAAAATCATGCGGATGTCTGAATGGATCCTTACAGGGGGGGTGATCAGCGACAGGGGGGTGATCACCCTGATTACCCTGATCACCCCCTGTCATTGATAACCCCCCTGTAAGGCTCCATTCAGACGTCCGCATGCGTTCTGTGGATCCGATCCATGTATCCATGGATCCATAAAAAATCATGCGGATGTCTGAATGGAGCCTTACAGGGGGGGTGATCAGTGACAGGGGGGTGATCACCCTGATTACCCTGATCACCCCCTGTCATTGATAACCCCCCTGTAAGGCTCCATTCAGACGTCCCCATGCGTTCTGTGGATCCGATCCATGTATCCATGGATCCGTAAAAAATCATGCGGATGTCTGAATGGAGCCTTACAGGGGGGGTGATCAGTGACAGGGGGGTGATCACCCTGATTACCCTGATCACCCCCTGTCATTGATAACCCCCCTGTAAGGCTCCATTCAGACGTCCGCATGCGTTCTGTGGATCCGATCCATGTATCCATGGATCCGTAAAAAATCATGCGGATGTCTGAATGGAGCCTTACAGGGGGGGTGATCAATGACAGGGGGGTGATCAGGGAGTCTATATGGGTGATCACCCCCCTGTCATTGATCACCCCCCCTGGTAAGGCTCCATTCAGACATTTTTTTTGGCACAAGTTAGCGGAAATTTTTTGTTTGTTTTTGTTTTTGTTAAGTCTCATATTCCACTAACTTGTGTCAAAAAATAAAATCTCACATGGACGCACCATACCCCTCACGGAATCCAAATGCGTAAACATTTTTAGACATTTATATTCCAGACTTCTTCTCACGCTTTAGGGCCCCTAAAAAGCCAGGGCAGTATAAATACCCCACATGTGACCCCATTTCGGAAAGAAGACACCCCAAGGTATTCCGTGAGGGGCATATTGAGTCCATGAAAGATTGAAATTTTTGTCCTAAGTTAGCGGAAAGTGAGACTTTGTGAGAAAAAAACAAAAAAAAATCAATTTCCGCTAACTTATGCAAAAAAAAAAAAAATTCTAGGAACTCGCCATGCCCCTCATTGAATACCTTGGGGTGTCTTCTTTCCAAAGTGGGGTCACATGTGGGGTATTTATACTGCCCTGGCTTTTTAGGGGCCCGAAAGTGTGAGAAGAAGTCTGGGATCCAAATGTCTAAAAATGCCCTCCTAAAAGGAATTTGGGCCGCTTTGCGCATCTAGGCTGCAAAAAAGTGTAACACATCTGGTATCACCGTACTCAGGAGAAGTTGGGGAATGTGTTTTGGGGTGTCATTTTACATATACCCATGCTGGGTGAGAAAAATATCTTGGTCAAATGCCAACTTTGTATAAAAAAAATGGGAAAAGTTGTCTTTTGCCAAGATATTTCTCTCACCCAGCATGGGTATATGTAAAATGACCCCCCAAAACACATTACCCAACTTCTCCTGAGTACGGCGATACCACATGTGTGACACTTTTTTGCAGCCAAGGTGAAATTCACATTTTTGTACCATAGTTTGTAAATGCTATAACTTTTACCCAAACCATTTTTTTTTTGCCCAAACATTTTTTTTTTATCAAAGACAAATTTGGCGAAAAATTTATATATGGATGTCGTTTTTTTGCAAAATTTTACAGCTGAAAGTGAAAAATGTCATTTTTTTGCAAAAAAATCGTTACATTTTGATTAATAACAAAAAAAAGTAAAAATGTCAGCAGCAATGAAATACCACCAAATGAAAGCTCTATTAGTGAGAAGAAAAGAAGGTAAAATTCATTTGGGTGGTAAGTTGCATGACCGAGCGATAAACGGTGAAAGGAGTGTAGTGCCGAAGTGTAAAAAGTGCTCTGGTCATGAAGGGGGTTTCACCTAGCGGGGCTGAAGTGGTTAAAGAGGACCTTTCACCTGGCAAAACATTGTGAACTAAGTATCATGATCTGTACAGCGGCGCCCAGGGATTTCACTGCACTTACTATTATCCATGGGCGCCGCTCAATTCTCCTGCTATGCTCTCCGGTATCTTCGGTCACTTGGTTATAGTAGGCGGAGACAGGGGACTTGGTTATAGTAGGAGGAGACTGCCCTTGTTCTCCTGGTCTTCTTCTCCCAGGCTATAGTGCTGGCCAATTTTTGTCTCCCAGGCTCTGAGCTGCGATTGGCCATCGCTCCAGCCTAGGAGAAGGAGACGCCCAGGAGAACAAGGGCAGACTCCTCCTACTAAAACCAAGTGACCGAAGATACCGGTGGGCATAACGGGAGAACGGAGCGGCGCCCAGGGATAATAGTAAGTGCAGTGAGATCCATGGACACCGCTGTATATGTCATGATACTTAGTTCACAATGTTTTGCCCAATGAAAGGTCCTCTTAAAAAAATTTCTAATAAGTTATATAAATAGTTTATACAGTTATAACGTGAATTAAAATTTTTGTAATATTGCTCTTTTTTAGTGTAACGGGGTAGTATAAGGCTCCATTCACACGTCCATAACGTGTTTTGCGGATCCACAAAACACCTACACCTGCAATTTGCGGACCGCACATCACCGGCACTAATAGAACATTCCTATTTTTTACGGAAACAGAAATGCGGACCTGGAAGTGCGGGTCCACATTTCCGGAGCCTGGTCGCATAGAAATTAATGGGTCCGCAATTGAGGAACGAAATTGCGGATGTGTGAATGGACCCTAAGTCCTACACATAGCTCGGCCTAAATCAGCCAGAACCGACAGCAGCCGGTAAATACAGTACATGTCAAATACATACTGTATGTTTCTTGGTCCTTTCACACATCCGTTATGGTTTTTCAGATACGCAAATTGTGGATCTAAAATACACGGACAATGGCCATGTGCGTTCCGCATTTTGCAGACCGCACATGAACACAACCATAATATAAATGCCTATTAGTAAATGTTCTATTTTTTATGGAGCCAAGGTGCGGACTCATTCATTTTCAAATTTCTGAAAAATTACTGAATGGATGCGGACCCATTTTACGGACATGTGAATTTAGGGTCCATTCACACGTCTGTAAAATGGGTCCACATTTGTTCCGCAATTTAGCGGAACGGTTACAAACCCATTGATTTTCAATTCCAGTCAGCAAAATTAGGCGTTCCCAGGATAAATATGTAAGTGACGGCCAGTACAGACCCCAAACATTTGTCAACAGGCGTTCACCTGACAGCAAAGAACTTTGTATTCTGCGGCTGGAGGTACATTAGTCGTTCACAGGATAAATAAATACGTGTCGGACAGTACAGGCCCCAAAAATTAGGCATTCAACGGACATAAAAGGCCTTTTATGCCTCTGTATTTACCTAAGACAGGGACCATGATTTGTTCTGGGTGGTGGCGGATATTTGTGGGCTGTCATGAGGAATTTCAATCAAACGTGGTCAACTCGTCACATGTGTTGAATTCCTCCGATAACTATTCCTCATTCATTTTTAGAAATGTGAGGTAGTCCAAACTGTCGCGAGCTAGGCGAGTGCGCTTATTGGTCACGATTCAACCTGCTGCTCTGAGCGTTCTTTCGGACAGGACACTGGACGAGGTGCAACCAACAGTTCCATGGCAAATTGTGCCAGCTCTGGCCACAGGTCAAGCCTGCACACCCAGTAGTCCAGGGGTTCCTTGCTTCTCAGAGCGTCCACATCCGCCGTTAACCCGATGTAGTCGGACACCTGTCGGTCTAGGCGTTCCCTGACGCTGGATCTGGAGGACGGCTGTCTATGTGTTGGCTGCAAGAATTATCTCATATTCGAAGTCACCAACACATCTTCAAACCACCCTCTTCTTGCATGCGCTGTTGAATTGGTACCCGCACCTGTTTCTCTGTAAGTGGAAATTCCTCTGCCACTGCCCGCAAAAACAGAATGCAGCATTTCTCGCAACAAGGCCTGGAAGTGCTGCATTCTGACAGCCCTCTGTGATGGTGGTAACATTTCCGCCATTTTTTGTTTGTATCGGGGGTCTAAGTACATTGCCACCCAGTACAGGTCCTTGCCCTTTATGCTTTTTATACAGGGGTCCCTCTTAAAACACCGGAGCATGAAGGCCCCCATTTGCACTAAACTGGAAGCGGTGTAGTGGCCTGGCTCCTGCTCATCGTCCAGGGTAATGTCATCCTCAGTCCAGGGATCCCAGAAAGGTTTAAAGCAAGCTCTTCTTGCTCCTCCTCGGCCCCGGCACCATCCTCCTCTGACTCCTCTTCAGAATTTTGTTGTTGACTTGTCTCAGATGGAGTAGCCCCCCTGGGAATTCATCCAGAATTGTGACTTCCTCATCTTCCAGCTCCTTCTCCTCGACGGCTTGATCAATGACACGACACAATGCACAGTCCAGGAAGAAGGCGTAAGGTACGATGTCACTGATGGCACCCTGGCTGCGACTGACCAGTTTGGTGATCATGAGCAGCCACTGGCACGGTGAAAAAAAACAAGCTCCCAGAACCTGTCCTGCCGCAGAGTTCGTACAGGTAGTCATTAACTGCATGTTTCTGCTGGAGCAGCCTATCAAGCATATACAAGGTGGATTTCCATTGCGTCGGGCAGTCACAAATCAGACGTCTGACGGGCAGGTTGTGTCGATGCTGAATCTCAGCAAGGCGAGCCATGGCCGTGTAAGATCTTCTGAAATGGCCAGAGATTTTCCTGGCCTGCCGCAAGACGTCCTGGACCCCGGGGCATTTGGCAACAAATTGCTGCACGACTAAGTTCAGGACATGTGTCATGCAGGGCACATGTGTCATTTTGTCTTGTTTAAATGCGCTCAGCAGATTGGCACCATTGTCGCACTCCACTTTACCAACTGTCAAAAGCTGAAAGGAGTGCAGGACCGGTGTGGCTCTTGGCTTACAGGCACAACAGACACAGCACAGGATGGCAACTTCTCACCTGGCATGTCGAATAGGTTCTGGGGATCTTGGGGGGCGCAGCGAAGGAGACGGTAGCAGCGAAAAAGGAGGAGTCAGCTCAGGAGGAGAGGGAGGATGGAGTAGGAGGAGGAGAAGAAGCAGGCCTGCATGCAATCCGTGGCGGTAACACCAAATCCACACGGGTGCCACAGGTTGCATGCTTGACGGCCATCAGAAGGTTCACCCAGTGGGCAGTAAAAGTTGTACCTTACCTGCCCGTGTTTGCTAGACCACGTGTATGTGGTCAGATGTGTCTTGGCACCGACACTGTGTGCAAGAGATACATTCACTTGCCGCTGAACGTGGCCATATAGCTCTGGGATGCCTTTCTGGGAGAAATATTTCCTTCCTGGGACCTTCCATTGCGGTGTTCCAATGGCCACAAATTTTCTAAAGGCCTCCGTGTCCACCAAATTATATGGCAGTAGTTGGCGGTTTAGCAGTTCCGACAAGCCAGCGGTCAACCGTTGGGAAAGACAGTTATCCGGCATCATCATCTTTTTACGCTCGAACATTTGGGCCACGAAAGCCTGCCTTTTGCCAGATAAACGTGAGGATGGCACGGTGGAACGTGGAGTGGAGGACAATTGGGAGGAGACAGGAGAAGGAGAAGGGGCTGTGGAATGGCCTGCCTCTTCCTCTGCCTGTCATTTTTTAAATGACCCTGTGACAAAAGTCTCTATAGAAGAGCAGTATTTGTGGAAGAAGGTATATAACACCCCGCTTCTATCAGCTGTTTTGGGGGGCGACTGGTATATCACACCAGTTATAATTATTTTTTCCAAAACCGTTTGTCACTGTGTGTAGCAGAGGGAACGCAGCAAAACAGCAAACAAATGCTGCACTACCCAAATGCACTATATAGAAAGTATATTGGTATATAACACCCCGCTTCTATCAGCTGTTTTGGGGGGTCATATATATATATATATGTTATACACGAGTTATAATTATTTTTTCTTATTGTGTTTGTCACTCTGTGTAATTGTAGTATCGCTGCAGAACGCTCACCAGTCACAATGCTGCACTATACAAATTCACTATAATATGCTTTCTATATTAGAAGGTATATTATAAGTGTATTACACCCCTATATACTGCACACCAAACAATAGCACACCTATGCCAGTCCTTAAAAGGACTTTTGTGGACCTATTAGCTAGAGATTTGTGTCCCTAATAGTCTGTCCCTGCTCCACACAGCAACCTTACCCTACACTGACAAAAGACAGAATGTAAAATGGCGGCCAGATCGGGACTATTAATAAGGTAGGGGGTATGTCCATGTGCTGAAACTTTTCAATTTGCTGTCCTGTGCCATCTGATTGATGTGTCATGGGTCAAAGTTCTTCACAATGTAAAAGAATATGGCGAATTGCGAACATGAAGTTTGCTGCGAACCGACCGCCGAGCGAAACGCAAGGCCATTTCTAATTGCCACAGCGGCGAGTATGAAATTTTCCACCAACGCTCTGCACTGACTGCCTGCTACCTCTGCCTCCGTGAACCCCTGCACTGCTACTTTCCGGGCAGGTAGGCTCCTGCATAGTGGGTGTTCTACCCCGGGCACGTTTAGCTCCTGACTTCCTACTGCTGCCACCCTTCTGACTCACGGCCATGCTACCATCCTGCTGGCTCAGCCGCTGCTTCACGTGCAAGCTGCCACCCTCTTCTCCTGATGATGATGAAGCCCCCTCTTTACCAGGCTACCACATGTGATCAGCCACATTATAGACCACTATTGTGTGCACGTCACTGATATCACCATCACCAGTCTCAGGGCCAGGTGGCTGACCACTTGCAACACCATCTCCCAAGCGACTCTTATTGTGGCTACATGCCCGCCTACCGGAGGAAGCAGCGGATCTCTCCTCCACATCTTGGCTGGGCAGTAGCTGCTAACTGTCCTCTAGAATCTCGTCCTTGCTGAAAAGTGGAGCTGAGCCAATGGCATATAATATTTCTAAAGCTGAGGGAACAGAAAATAACTGAGGCAGGTTGAGGAAAGGTGGGGGCACAGAGCTTGTTCCCGGGCCATGCCAACTAAGTGTTGTAAATGATTAAAACAAAAACGGAGCATCAGGAAGGATTATGAGATGGGAGGAATAAGGGTGGGTGGGGCGAGGGGTTAGAAGAGGGGAGTGGAAAGCGTGTACAGACGGGCGCCACGGGATGTAGTAGTGCAGTAAGAGACGTGTTAAGGATGGAGGAAGCTTACACTAAACGGGACAGAAAATGTCCCAACTGGTTTCACTCGCAGGTCGTAGTAAACATGAAATGGAGATTAAAATAAAAAAGGAAGAACCAGTGGAGCGCCAGAAATTGAGGTGATGGGATGGAAAGCGGCTGATGGAAATAGCCCCAGTGTTGAACACAGTATTGAAAATTATGGAAGCAAAAGTGGCCAGTTGGCCCAAAAGTATTAATCATGGATCAGTAATCCCTTGAGGTTCACCCTTTGTGGTAAGGGAGATAGTGCTAGTTAGAGGGATGTGAACTGATCATAGAAAGATAAAAAAACATAAATGACATATTAGTGCAAGAGTGTTCTAGTCACTCTAAACCCCTCAGGGTCATTTGTCAATGGAAAAGTCTTTACTCACTTCACCAGGGAGGATGGCACAAAATAAAGCTCAAGACACTTGTTTCAAATCCTCAGTCACCGAGATCGTGTGTAGATTCATAGTTCTCACGTGGTCCCTCCAATAGATGACCCGGTGGACTCCAATATATAAACAAGGAACTTTATTCCATAAAAGTTCAATGCGTTTCAGGGTTTTTCTTGTAGATAGAGGCCATACAGATTAGATCCTTCTACCCCTTATTTATATTACTTACCCAAAATTCACAAGTCCCTTACTAACCCCCCAGTCCGGCACATTATTTTAGGAGTTGACCTCTAACGTCCAACCTCTGAGCATATATAGACCATATACTGCAGAAATATGTCAGACACCTACACTCCTACCTGAGAGATTCAAGCCACCTTACTACACTTCTTCAGGACGTCACCTGGGAACCTGGGATGGTGTGGGTCACTTTGGATGACTCTGCACTTTATAGTAACATCCAACACCACCAGGGTATCCTAGCAGTTGAAAGCTTCCTTAAGGGAGATCTATTCTTGCCGGCCAAGCAAAGGACGTTCATCTTAGATTCCATTATTTTTATACTTACCCACAACTACTTTCACTACAAAGGCAACTTTTACCTCCAACAGTGTGGGACAGCTATGGGCACCAAATTCGCACCCTCATATGTGAATCTATTTATGGGTTATTTTGAAGGGATAGAGGGACTCCTTGATCATCATGACATTAGTTTATTTATAAGAGGTTTATAGATTACATCATCTTCATCTGGAAGGGCCCCCTTCCTCCTTACCTCAATTCATCAATAAACTGAATCAAAATAGCTAGAACCTCACCTTTACTGCACATTCCGATCCCAAATCCATATTTTTTTTTTAGATCTTTAGCTCCAAAGGGGTGCTATTACAACAAGCACCCACTT
Source organism: Bufo gargarizans (assembly GCF_014858855.1). Classification (NCBI taxonomy): domain Eukaryota; kingdom Metazoa; phylum Chordata; class Amphibia; order Anura; family Bufonidae; genus Bufo; species Bufo gargarizans. Next base: position 4,788,839 of record NC_058081.1, on the reverse strand, counting down.
CAAAGAGGTAGATTCCAATAGCTACCTTAACTTTAATAGTTGTCATTTTCATAAGTGGAAAAATAAAATACCCTATGGGCAAATGAAACGGATCTGGCAAAACTGTTTGTATGACAATATTCTGACAAATCAATTAGAAATCCTACAAAAGAGATTCCGGGAAAAGGACTACCCAAATAGTTTGATTAAGGACTCTAAACTAAAAGTTCTAAAGGAAAGCACTTTTAACTCAATAACAGAGGCTAAGATTACTAATAGATCACTTTTTAACCGCAATTAATGCAGCAAGGTGTAATAGAACCGCCCCTATTACCCAGGATTTACACTCTCCTATTGGTCCAAGCGCTTTCCCTACAGTGTAGATAAAGCCTCCCTATCCTTTCCTACACTATGAATAATCTGTCCCTGAACTGCTGAATCATTCTTTTTTGGTAAAAAAAAAAGTCTTTCCTAATCACTGTCCCTAGTGCCTGTAATGTCTCTCCCTGCACTAAGTTCTCTTTTAAATGGTGGAGACTGGGCATAAGGAGACTTTTTATAGGGCTGTGACATCACAGGGGTTGGCTATCTGCTGATTGGCTGTCTGCTTGGCATTAAGGGTGATCCCTCATTCCCGGGCTTCTTACTTTCACTTTGTAACATGTGCTGCAACCTTTTTAGAAAAAAATTGATTTGTTACCACGAAGCGCGAGGAAATTTGACTTCGGGACAAATCAAATTTTTCAGGCTTAAATCGGTTTTCCTTTATTTCAATTTCCACACAGTTCCAATTTTTTTTTTTAGGGTTGTTGAATTTATTCAAACCAGCATGCACATAATTACCGTATTTTTCGCTCCATAAGAATGGGGGAAAAATGCACCTGCGTCTTATAGGGCGAATACTGACATTTTTACAGCTGCGATGTATGCGAGAGCGGGGAGGGACTGGGAGGAGGAGCTGGGGGCCGGCAATTGCAGAGGGGAGGTGCAGTCACTGTAGTCCGGCCCCGCCGCTCCAGTGCTGCACTATACAAATATAAAATGTCTCATTCAATTAAAAGTGATTACACATGCCCCCCCCCCCCTCCTTATATTACTGTACATCCTAAAAGCTTCTGTAGAATGCAGGCCGGGCGGGTGGCAGCGTAACTCCCTGATGTCATGTGCCTGCGCCGCCTACTTTATGAATGAAGCAGGCGGCGCAGGCAAGTGACGTTAGTGAGTGACGCGCCGTCCGCCCTGCCTGCCTGGGTTGTACAGAAGCTGTTAGGATGTACGGTAATATTAACATCCCCCCTGTAAAAGTGCCATCCACAGATTCTCCCTGTAACAGTGCCAGCCACAGATCCCCCTGTAACAGTGCCAGCCACAGATCCCCCTGTAACAGTGCCAGCCACAGATCCCCCTGTAACAGTGCCAGCCACAGATCCCCCCTGTAACAGTGTCAGCCACAGATCCCCCCCCATAACAGTGTCCGTCACAGATCCCCCATAACAGTGCGTCATCCACAGATCCCCCCATAACAGTGCGTCATCCACAGATCCCCCCATAACAGGGCGTCATCCACAGATCCCCCCATAACAGGGCGTCATCCACAGATCCCCCTATAACAGTGCGTCATCCACAGTTCCCCATAACAGTGCGTCATCCACAGATCCCCCATAACAGTGTGTCATCCACAGATCCCCCATAACAGTGCCATCCCCAGATCCCCCATAACAGTGTCCTTCACAGACCCTCCCATAACAGTGCCATCCACAGATCCCCAGTAATACTGCCATCCACAGACCACCATTAGTTCCAAACCCACCAAAAGCACACCTTTTGGTTAAAAAAAAAATGTTTCAAATTTTCCTCCCCAAAAACCTAGGTGCGTCTTATGGGTTGGTGCGTCTTATAGGGCGAAAAATACGGTACTACACCAAGGGTAGCGCAAAATATTATCTATAAGGCCCAAAAATGGACGCCTGACCCTTAATCATCCTTTTACATTCATTAATTTCTCCACACAGTTGAATTTTTATTTTTTGGGGAGTTGTTCAGATTAGTTAAGCCAGCATATAGGTGATCAGTACACAAATACACAGACCAGCACATAAAAGTAACACATTTAGGTTTACATTTCCCTTTATTTCAGTCTTTACAAAATTTCAATACATTTTTTATTTTAATTTTTGCGGAGGGGTTGCTGATTATATTCAAATTAGGAGCATAATTCCTACACCAATACACATTGTAGTCCACAGAATATGAGAGAACAAAAAATGTCCGGGGTATGGAAGGGTTTAAAATAAAATACCCAAAGCCAGAATGTGGTTAGTAGCAGCACCAGCTATCCGGTCAGAAGCAGTACTAGTAGGCCACAGTTGTCCCTGGTTTCAGAAAGGCCCAACATTATCATTGAAGAGGCAGAGGATGAGATTGTGGATTGAATGGCTCACTCCTCCTCTCAGTTGCAGCAGGATGACATGGAGATGACTTCTGAGTCTGACACTGTGCTATGGAGCCAGCGGTCACAGCGTTCATTCTGATCCTCCTCTTTGTAGCCCCAGTCCCTTCCTAGTGGGGAGCCTTAGTTTTTTTTTTTTTTCCACAGATATAGTTAAATGAATATATGTGTAGGTTTGTATCAAATATTTATCACTGGACTTATTTTAAGAAGTAAATATAAAAGCTACGTTTTAAGTAGGGAAGCCTTAATTTTTCCTAAAATGTGGCAAGAAAACCCCACCACACCCTATGACAAACAGTCAAGGGAGTTTCCCTCAAAATGATGCGTGTAAGAGCAGTCACTTTTTGGGCTGCCCTAAAGAGAATGTTCGGGAGAAGGCTTGGGAGCCTGTGCATTGCTGTGGTGATGACAGTGGTAATAGTGGCACTGGTAGCCATGGCATTGGCGGTGGGGGCAGTAAGAATAGTAGTCGGGGAAAACGTAGAGCAGAGGAGAGGGTCCAGGAGCCCACCATGATATCTCACAGTCTAATAGAAGTGGCAGGGAGTTTGATGACGATTGTTTGCTGGACAGGACCAGGGAGTCGGATTGGAATGCTAAGGAGGAGGCGAAACACTTCCCAAAAAACTGCCTGGGCCACATCTCATTTGGGTACTGGTGATGCCACTGTGGGTAGGTTAGGACCAAAATGTGCCAGAGCTAAGCCAAGCTCGGGTGCTGGTACCTCTGTGTGAGCAACTCCCACATGGCGTTTTTCTCCACAAACTGGGGAAAGAAAACCATATGCAAGATGCTCAGGGTTAAAATAAGCCAATACCGTTCAAACACAATCAAAGGTACTAGAGACGAGCGAATCGAAGTTGACAAAAAGGAATTTAATCCGAATTTCAGGAAAAATTTGATTTGCACCGAATGCAAATTTCCTCTCACTTCGTGGTAACGAAATGCATTTTTTTTCTTAAAATGGCCGCTGCACGTGTGAGGACATGGAGCAAGGAACTCTGGTAAGGCGGGATCACCCATAATGCCATGCAGGCAGCCAATCAGCACACAGGCATGTCACAGCCCTATAAATAGCCTCAGCCATCTTGGATTCTGCCATTTCCCAGTGTACTTAGTGCAGGTAGAGACATCAGCAGGCGCTAGGGACAGTGTTAGGAAAAACTTCATTGTGCTAAAAAAAACTATTTACAATTTCAGGGAAAGATTATTCAAGGTGCAGGGAAAGGATAGGGAGGAATCATTCCACAGCATTTATGTAGAACAGGGTTCAGTGATGGAGGTTACAGCCTGGGTAATAGGAACAATCCTATTACACCTTGCTGCACTGACTGGGGATCCAAATTACCATTATACAGCTCTGTAATTCCAGCAAACCGTTCTTGTTATTGGGGTGCAAGTGCTGTGTGATACAGCCATTAACAGGGTTTATTACAAGGAAATATTAATACGTCTTATTTGCCCTTGTGCGGTGCAGTTATATGTTCTAAAGCATTTTCTGGCTTGTATTAGTGGAAAAAAAGGGGTTATTAGCGAAAATTACAGCCCTTTTTGTCATGTATTAGTGGCAAAATAAAAATACATTTGCCGGTCAGCGGTGCAGTTATATGTTCTAAAACCCTTTTTGCCGTGTATTAGTGGCAAAAGTAAAATATATTTGCTGTTCAGCTGTGCAGTTATATGTAGGGTTGAGCGAACCCGAACTGTAAAGTTCAGGTTCGTACCAAACTTTAGGATTTTTGGACCCCGGTCCCGAACCCGAACTTATTTCGGGTTCGGTGTTCGGCTATTTTATGGCGCTTTTTGAAAGGCTACAGAGCAGCCAATCAACAAGCGTTTAACTCTGTGCCCTTAGAAGCCATGCCTACTATTGGCATGGCTGTGATTGGCCAGTGCAGCATGTGACCCAGCCTCTATATAAGCTGGAGTCACGCAGCGCTGCACGTCACTCTGCTGTTACTAGTGTAGGGAGAGGATGCTGCTGCTGTGAGGGAGAGAATCTTTTATCAGAAGTGCTTGTTAACTCATCGATCTACATAGATTTAGTTGTGTGGGTGCAGTGCACAATCTTTTTACCCTGCCCTGAGCCCAGTGACCCAAAAAAATAACTTTTATCCGTCTGTTAGGTGGGCGGCGGCGGCGGCCATTTTATGCAAGTTCAGTGCACTAGCACAGCATATATGCATTTGTGACAGTCAAATAGAAGCTTGAAATACAGCAATTATATTATGGGTTTGAAAAAAATCACCCATTTTTGGCAAGACCCTACATCTGGGACCTATGCTGCATTTGTCTGTGTGCTTGTAATACTGCAATAATTTTTGGGTTTTAAAAAACACAAATTTTTGGCAATACCCTCCATCTGGGGCCTATGCTGCATTTGTTAGTGTGACATACAAGCTAGAAATACAGCAATAATTTTCTGGGTTTTAAAAAAACAAACAATTTTTGGGCAAAATACTAAATTTTATAGCGCTTGCTGCATCTGTCAGTGTGTAATTCAAACGTTATTTACTGCTGTCATATTCTGTTATTAAAAAAACACCCATTTTGGGCAAAGTAATTAATATTGCAGCCTTTGTTGCATCTGTCATTGTGAGATACACCCTTTACATACTGCTGTGCTATTCTGGTATTAAATGAACACCCATTTTGGGCAAAAATCTTAATTTGTGGCCTGGTCTGCATCTGTACTTGTGAGATACATGCTTTAGATACTGTAGTGCTATTCTGGTATATAAAAAAAAACCTACTTAGGGCAAAAAATAATAATTTTGCAGCCTTTGCTGCATCTGTCACTGTGAGATGCACGCATTAGATATTGCTGTTCTATTCTGTTATAAAAAAAACATCTATTTTGGGCAAAAAACTAAATTTGTAGCCTTTGCTGCATCTGTAAGATTGAGATACATGCGTTAGATAATGCCATTCTGTCTTGTTATTTAAAAAAAAAACACCCATTTTGGGCCAAATACTAAGTTTGCGGCCTTGTCTACATCTGTCAGTGTGAGATACAAGCTAGAAATACAGCAATAATATTCTGGGTTTAAAAAAACACCCATGTTGGGCAAAGTACTTACAAACCGGATTCCAAAAAAGTTGGGACACTATACAAATCGTGAATAAAAACTGAATGCAATGATGTGGAGATGGCAAATGTCAGTATGTTATCTGTAATAGAACGTAGATGACGGATCAAACGTTTAATCCGAGTAAATGTATCATTTTAAAGGAAAAATACGTTGATTCAAATTTTCACGGTGTCAACATGTCACGAGGGTGTCAAGAACCACGCCTGACTCCGTTATACCCGGGGTCAGGAAGTCGCAGCGAGTGGCTGCGCGCTCTATGTAGTAAGATAGGGCTGTTTCCTTATGGTAGCTTTCTGGGTTTGCTTTGCAACCCTTTTTGGCTCACTCAGGGATCCGTAGCTCCTTCTCCTCAGCTGTTCCTTGTCCAGCACTCCCAACCTCCTTATATTCCCCTCTCACACTTCTCTGGTTGCCAGATATAGAGCTTCCTGCCTGGACTTCTATACTGACCCACTGGAGCTGTGTTGCTGCGTTCTCTGGTTGTTGTTGCAGAACGTTACCCTCCGGATCCCTGTTGGACCTTTGTGGTCTGCTGTTGTCGCCCACCTGGGTTTATGTGTTTGTCTGTATTGTCTGTCCTCTCCCTGGTGTTTTCCACTTAGTGTCAGTGGTGCGGACTAGTGATCCCACCAACCCGTTCACTACCTAGGGCTCATTTTAGGGAAAGCCAGGGTTTAGGCACGTGATCGGCGCACGGGTGAGGAACCCGTCTAGGGACGTCAGGGCAGTCAGGTGCCAGCTGCAAGGTGAGTCAGGGGTCAACACCTTTCCCTCTCCCTTGGGCAGGGCTTTCCCTTTTCCCTCCCTGTGCGTGACGCCGGTCATTACATTATATCTGGCCCTTATTTTGTGTAGGTAAAAAAAAAAAATAATAATTTTTTTTTACCTACTTAGAATCCAGTATGGATCCAATTGCTGCTTTGTCATACCAATTTCATGGCCTGTCTTTGGAGGTGGTAGGATTAAAGGCGTCGGTCCTCCAGCAACAGCAGCAATTGCAACTGACCGCAAGCCCAGCGGTTGCTACTGGTAACCAGGTTGTTGTGGAACCCAAGGTCCCTCTCCCTTACAGATTTTCTGGGGGAAGGGACAAGTTTGTGTGTTTCCGTGAGGCCTGTAAATTATATTTTAAACTGCGCCCTTACTCCTCTGGTAATGAAGAACAGTGGGTGGGGGTTGTTATTTCCCTGCTGCAGGGGGACCCGCAATCCTGGGCGTTCTCTTTACCCACTGATTCCCAGGCTCTCCGGTCAGTGGATGAATTTTTTGGGGCCTTGGGTCTCATATATGACGACCCTGACGAGTCGCACTGGCTGAGTCGAAGTTACGGAGACTCCTACAGGGAGATCGGCCAGCAGAGGAATATTGCTCTGACTTCCGTAGATGGGCTACGGATACCCAGTGGAACGACCCGGCTCTCAGGAGTCAGTTCTGCTCTGGGTTTTCCGAAAGGGTTAAGGATGCGCTTGCGCTGTACGAGACCCCCTTTTCCCTTGATGCAGTTATGTCCCTTTCTATCCGAATAGATAGACGTCTTAGGGACAGATTGAAAAACCCGGAGCAATTGGTAACCCCTCCCAAGCAGCAGTTAGTCTGTACGGACTTAGACGAGCCTATGCAGCTAGGAGGAACTACTCGTCAGGTCCATCCTCCGGAGGTTCGCCGTAGGCGTGGGGTTTGTTTTTTCTGTGGGGAGAGGGGTCATTTCATTAATGTCTGTCCTTCTTTCCTCAAAAAACAAAAGACCGTCGGAAAATTACTTAACCCAGGCTGTGTGGAGGATGTCAGCCGGGGGGTATATGTTTCCTCCATACGTACATCGCAATTTGTGTTGCCAGCGGTTGTTGTTTTTGGTGCTAAGACGGAGACTATTTCTTTTTTTCTAGACAGTGGAGCAGGAGTAAATTTGATTGATGCCCATTTTGCCCACACTATGGGTTTGTCTCTCTGTACGCTACAGAGACCTATTCCCATTTTCGCTATTGACTCTGCTCCTCTGTCTCAGAGAAACCTCACTCACATTGTCCATAACTTACACCTTCGGGTAGGGGACCACCATGACGAGATGCTTTCCTGTTATGTTCTGGAGGGGCTTCCCACTCCGGTGGTGCTGGGCCTTCCCTGGTTGGTAGCGCACAACCCAGTGGTGGATTGGCAGGCCAGGGAGATATTGGAGTGGAGTGAGCCTTGCAGAGAAAATTGCTTAAATAGCAATTGCTTAGTCGCCTCCATAGCTACCCTACCTACATTTGTGTCGGACTTTGAGGACGTTTTTTCTGAAAAGGGTTGTCAGAAGTTACCACCTCACCGTCCTTATGATTGCCCAGTTAACCTTATTCCCGGCGCAAAATTACCCAAAACAAGGTTATATAATCTTTCGGGTACGGAGAGACAAGCCATAAAAGATTATATCTCCGAGAGCTTGGCTAAGGGACACATTAGACCCTCTTCTTCACCCGTGGCTGCAGGGTTTTTCTTCGTTAAAAAGAAAGATGGGGGCCTGCGTCCTTGCCTAGATTTTTGCGAATTAAACCGGATAACCATCCGAGACCCATACCCTCTTCCTCTCATTCCTGACCTGTTTAATCAGATTGCGGGTGCTAGGTGATTCTCCAAACTTGATCTTAGGGGGGCCTACAATCTGATTCGTATCAAGGAGGGGGATGAGTGGAAGACAGCTTTTAACACGCCTGAGGGGCATTATGAAAATCTAGTCATGCCTTTCGGTCTGACCAATGCTCCTGCTGTCTTCCAACATTTCGTTAATGACATTTTTAGTCATCTTATCGGCAGGTTTGTGGTAATATACCTAGATGATATTTTAATTTATTCGTCGGATCTGAAAACACATGAGGTGCATGTCAGACAAGTACTGCAGGTCCTTCGGACGAATAAATTATATGCTAAAATTGAAAAATGTGTCTTCGCCGTTCAGGAGATACAATTCCTAGGTTATTTTTTATCTGCTTCTGGTTTCCGTATGGATCCTAGGAAGGTCCAGGCAATTTTAGATTGGGATCTTCCTGAGAACCTCAAAGCACTGCAACGGTTCTTGGGCTTCGCAAATTTCTATAGAAAATTCATTAAAAATTATTCAGTTATTGTAAAACCCCTTACTGACATGACTAGGAAGGGGACTGATTTTTCTAAATGGTCTGACGCCGCTAAAGTTGCTTTTTCCTCTCTAAAAGAGAGGTTTACCTCGGCACCTGTACTAGTCCAACCTGATGTCTCCCAGCCTTTTATTGTTGAAGTCGATGCGTCAGAGGTGGGAGTGGGGGCTGTGCTGTCTCAGGGTCCGTCTCCTGGCAAATGGCATCCTTGTGCTTTCTTTTTTTTAAAACTATCTGCAGCAGAAAAAAACTATGATATTGGCAATAGGGAACTATTAGCTATTAAACTAGCGTTTGAAGAATGGCGTCACTTTTTAGAGGGGGCAATCCACCCGGTCAATGTGATTACGGATCACAAAAACCTTCTGTACCTCGAATCAGCTAAGCGTCTCACCCCTAGACAAGCTAGGTGGTCGCTATTTTTTACCAGGTTTAACTTTGTTATTACCTATCGTCCTGGGGCAAAAAATACCAAGGCTGATGCATTATCTCGTTGTTTCCCTGGAGGGGGTAATGTGAGTGATCTGGTACCCATTCTACCAAGAGGAGTGGTTGTCTCTGCGGTACACTCTGCTCTGGAGGGGAAGGTGCTAGAGGCCCAGGGGGACGCCCCGGTCTCTTGCCCCTCAGAGAAATTGTTTGTACCGTTGAACCTGCGTTTCGAATTATTAAAGGAACATCATAATTCGGCACTTGCTGGGCACCCGGGTAGTAAAGCAACCTTGGAGCTATTGTCTCGTCGTTTTTGGTGGCCAAGGTTGCGTCAGGATGTAATGGATTTTGTGTCTTCTTGTTCTACTTGTGCGCACGCGAAAGTCTCTCATACACGTCCTGCAGGGTCTTTATTGCCACTTGTCATTCCCAATAGGCCATGGACACATCTGTCAATGGATTTTATCACCGACTTACCTTTGTCTGCTGGTAAAACAGTTATTTTGGTAGTAGTGGACAGGTTTAGCAAAATGGTACACTTCATTGCGTTACGCGCACTACCTAATGCTAAGACTCTTGCTCAGGTATTCATCAGTGAAATTGTGAAGCTTCACGGGGTCCCTTCCGATGTTGTTTCGGATCGGGGTACCCAGTTTATTTCTAAATTTTGGAAAGCTTTTTGTTCCCGTTTGGGGGTACACTTGTCGTTTTCCTCAGCTTTCCATCCTCAGTCGAATGGACAGACTGAGCGTACCAACCAAAACCTTGAGACATATCTAAGATGTTTTGTGTCTGAAAACCAAGAGTTGTGGTCATCATATTTACCGTTAGCTGAGTTTGCCATAAATAATCGTCATCAGGAATCCACTGGCAAGTCACCATTTCTTGGTGCATATGGTTTTCATCCCCAATTCTGTACTTTCAAAGAGGGAGGGTCTTCTGGGGTTCCAGAAGAGGAACGGTTTTCGTCATCTCTTTCATCGGTATGGCAGAAGGTGAAAGCTAACTTGAAAAATATGGGAGGTAAATACAAAGGCATGGCTGATAAGAGACGGTCGCCAGGTCCGGACCTAGGAGTGAATGACTATGTGTGGTTGTCTAAGGAATATTAAATTAAAGGTTCCCTCTTGGAAACTGGGTCCTAGGTTCATTGGCCCTTACAAAATTGTAGCCATCATCAACCCCGTGGCTTTTCGCCTGGAGCTACCTCAGACTTTTAAAATCCATAACGTCTTTCATAAGTCGTTACTCAAAAAATATGTTCCACCTCTAGAACCGTCACCGCTGCCACCCCCTCCTGTTGTTGTGGATGGCAATCTAGAGTTTCAGATATCCAAAATTGTTAATTCTCGTCGGGTCCGCCGCTCTCTTCAATATCTGGTGCATTGGAGAGGTTACGGTCCCGAGGAAAGAATGTGGGTTCCTGCGTCTGAGGTAAACGCCGACAGGCTAGTTCGGGCTTTTCATGCCTCTCATTCTGAGAGATCTGGTCCTGAGTGTCCGGAGGCCCCTCGTAGAGAGGGGGGTACTGTCACGAGGCTGTCAAGAACCACGCCTGACTCCGTTATACCCGGGGTCAGGAAGTCTTAGCGGTTGGCTGCGCGCTCTATGTAGTAACATAGAGCTGTTTCTTCATGGTAGCTTTCTGGGTTTGCTTTGCAACCCTTTTTGGCTCACTCAGGGATCCGTAGCTCCTTCTCCTCAGCTGTTCCTTGTCCAGCACTCCCAACCTCCTTATATTCCCCTCTCACACTTCTCTGGTTGCCAGATATAGAGCTTCCTGACTGGACTTCTATACTGACCCACTGGAGCTGTGTTGCTGCGTTCTCTGGTTGTTGTTGCAGAACGTTACCCTCCGGATCCCTGTTGGGCCTTTGTGGTCTGCTGTTGTCGCCCACCTGGGTTTATATGTTTGTCTGTATTGTCTGTCCTCTCCTTGGTGGTCTCCACTTAGTGTCAGTGGTGCGGACTAGCGATCCCACCGGCCCGTTCACTACCTAGGGCTCATTTTAGGGAAAGCCAGTGTTTAGGCACGTGATCGCTGCACGGGTGAGGAACCCGTCTAGGGACGTCAGGGCAGTCAGGTGCCAGCCGCAAGGTGAGTCAGGGGTCACCACCTTTCCCTCTCCCTTGGGCCGGGCTTTCCCTTTTCCCTCCCTGTGTGTGACGCCGGTCATTACCCAACAAATCCCAAAAAAGTTGGGACAAGTAGCAATAAGAGGCTGGAAAAAGTAAATTTGAGCATAACGAAGAGCTGGAAGACCAATTAACACTAATTAGGTCAATTGGCAACATGATTGGGTATAAAAAGAGCTTCTCAGAGTGGCAGTGTCTCTCAGAAGCCAAGATGGGTAGAGGATCACCAATTCCCACAATGTTGTGCAGAAAGATAGTGGAGCAATATCAGAAAGGTGTTACCCAGCGAAAAATTGCAAAGACTTTGCATCTATCATCATAAACTGTGCATAACATCATCCGAAGATTCCGAGAATCCGGAACAATCTCTGTGCGTAAGGGTCAAGGCCGTAAAACCATACTGGATCTGAGTTTTCCCTGAGATCGTGAAAACCCAGATCCGATGGTATATTCTAACCCACAGGTGTTCCCATGGTGATGGGGACGCTTGTCGGGTAGCAGTATGCCAAAGTGGAATAACAGTACACATTGGGGAAAAAAAGACGAATATTCAAAATAACAAAGTTATAGCAATATAGCGAATATTCGTAAAATACACATATAGACTGCAATTTAGCTAATATAGCGCTATAGTATTTTTTTTTTTATAGTCAAATTTTTTTTCCAAAACTGAAGTTCAGAAGAGGCAAATAAAATTAGGCAAAAAAATAAATAAAGATTATAGCACTATATTAGCTAAATTGCAGTCTATATGTGTATTTTAAGAATATTCGTTATATTGCTATAACTTATTTTTTTAGAATATTCGTAATATTCTAATAGACAAAATTATAGCAATATAGCGGATATTCGTAAAATACACATATAGACTGCAATTTAGCTAATATAGTGCTATAGTATTTTTTTTAATAGTGTAAGAGGCAAAAAAATATTAGGCAAAAAAATAAAGATTATAGCACTATATTAGCTAAATTACAGTGTATATGTGTATTTTATGAATATTCTCTATATTGCTATAACTTTGTTTTTTTAGAATATTATGAATATAAAGCAAATTCGCTATATATAGCGAATATTCGTAAAATACCCATATTAGCCTAGACTAGCCATAGCCGTTGGAAAGTTGTCTTATACATTTAAAAGAAAATTCACAGTATGCGAATAATCAAATTGCATATTATTCACGATAAATAAAATAATTACGAATATTCGATTTCGACGAATATAAGACGAATATTCAATCAAATATTCGCAAAATATTGCAAAATCGAATATGGCACCTCTCGCTCATCACTAGTCAGGGCGTCTGAGATACACTCTTTATATACAGGTATTCTAGTCAGTTATTTAAAATACATCCATTTTGGGCACAACTCTTTAATTGCGGCCTAGCGTGTGTCAGGCCGTGTGAAATACACCATTTAAATACAGGGGGTTCTATTCAGGTATTTGAAATACAGCCATTTTGTGCAAACAAATTTAATTGAGGCCTAGTCTGGTTCAGGGAGTGTGAGATACACCCTGTACATACTGTCGTTCTTTTCTACTATTAATTAAACACCCATTTAGGGCAAGATCCTAAATTCAAGAAATATGAGGAGAGCGTCAAATAAGGGACGTGGCCCAGGTCGTGGTGCTGCTGGTAAAGCTCCTGTTTCAGAGAGAGGACGTGGTCGATCTCTGCCAGCTACACGCACAAGTGAAACCCCTTCCTCAGGTGCGAGTAGGTGACAGAATCTGCAGCGGTATTTGGTCGGGCCTAATGCGGCTCTACAAATGGTGACGCCAGAACAAGTACAGGTGATAGTAGATTAGGTGACTGACAGTGGCTCCAGTTCATTCACATTGTCTCCGACCCAGTCTCCTGCTGAAAGACCACAGTAGGCACTGGCAGCCGATTTCCATCAGTCTTTCACCTCACCCCCTTGCAAATCAGTCAAGCAGTCTGAGCCCCAAGTCATGCAGCAGTCTCTTCTGCTTTTTGATCACTCTGTTAGCAGGGTTTCCCAGGGCCATCCACCTAGCCCTGCCCCAGAAGTGGAACCAATGCTCAACCACTTATCTTTCAAGATGAGTACATGGGAGGACCATCGCAGCATGTCTCGGATGATGACGAAACATAGGTGCCAACTGCTGGGGCTTTCGAAAGTGTGCAGACCGACAAGGAGGGCAGGGGTGAAGACTGGGTGGAAGATGATGAGGAGGAAAATGAGGTCTTCGACCCCACATGAAATCAAGGTCATGCGAGTGACCTGTGTAGTTTGGAGGAAGAGGCGTTGGTCGCACAGAGCCACCAGCACAGCAGAAGAGGGAGCAGGGTGCAAAAGCGGAGCGGCCGTCCTCTAGACAGTACGCCACCTACTGCCCACCGCAGCAAGGGACCGAGCACACCAAGGCCAGCTCCAAGGAGTTCCCTAGCATGGCAGTTCCTCAGACAATATGCTGATGACAAGACACGAGTGGTTTGCATGCTGTGCAATCAGAGCCTGAAGCGAGGCATAAACGTTCTCAACCTAAGCACAACCTGCATGACCAGGCATTTAAGTGCAAAGCACAAACTGCAGTGGAGTAGACACCTCAAAAACCAAAAAAGGTCTCTGGCTCTTCCTGCTTCCTCTTCTGCTGCAGTCTCGGCCTCTTCATCCACATCTGGAGTGACAGTGCCACCTGCCACCCCGCAAACAGAGGATCCTCCAGCAACACCAACACCTGGGTCACCAAGCATCTCCACAATGTCCCACGGAAGCGTTCAGCTCTCCATCTCCCAAACACTGGAGAGGAAGAGGAAGTACCCCCCTACCCACCAGCGATCCCTAGCCCTGATTGCCAGCATTTCTAATTTACTGGCCTTTGAAATGCTGTCATTCCGTCTGGTAGAGACAGATAGTTTTAAAGGCCTTATGGCAGTGCCTGTCCCACAGTACCCAGCCGCCACTACTTTTCCAGGTGAGCCATCCCTTATCTGCACAACCAAGTAGGGGACAAAATCAGGTGTGCACTGCGCAACGCCATCTGTGGCAAGGTGCACCTCACTACGGAAACGTGGACCGGTAAGCACGGTCAGGGACTTTATATCTCCATAACAGCACACTGGGTAAATGCAGTGGCAGCCAGGCCTGAGGCGGATAGCAGTTTGGCGCTTGTCCTTCCACCACCGAGGATTGCAGGGCGCTTCAGTTTGCCTCCTGTTACTTTCTCCTCCTACTCTGCTTCCTCATCCTCTACCAGCTCCTCATCCGGTCAGCGTAACACCTTCACCACCAACTTCAGCACAGCCAGGGGTAAACGACAGCAGGCAGTTTTAAAACTTATCTGTTTGGGGGAATAACCCCACACCGCGCAGGAGCTGTGGATGGGCCTTAAACAACAGACCGATGAGTGGTTTGTGCCAGTGAGCCTCAAGCCCGGCCTGGTAGTGTGCGATAATGGTCGAAATCTCGTAGCAGCTCTGAGACTAGCCGGTTTGACGCACATCTCTTGCCTGGCATATGTGCTGAATTTGGTGGTGCAGAGATTCCTTAAAAATTACCCCAATATGTCAGAGCTGCTGCATAAAGTGCAGGCCGTCTGTGCGCACTTTCGGCGTTCTCACCCCGCTGCTGCTCGCCTGTCAGCGCTGCGGCATAACTTCGGCCTTCCCGCTCACCGCCTCATATGCGACGTGCCCACAAGGTGGGTCTCCACCTTGCACATGCTGGCCAGACTGTGCGAGCAGCAGCAGGCCATAGTGGAGTTTCAGCTGCAGCACGCACGGGTCAGTCGCACTGCGGAACAGCACAACTTCACCACCAATGACTGGGCCTCCATGTGAGACCTGTGTTCCTTGTTGCACTGTTTCGAGTACTCCACCAACATGTCCAGTGCCGATAATGCCGTTCTCAGCTTAACTATCCTACTTATATGGCTCCTTGAAAAAACGCTGCTGGCGATGATGGAAGAGAATGTGACACAGGAGAAGGAGGAGGAAGAGGGATCATTTTGTAGGATTTCCGGCCAGTCATTCATAAGTGGCTCCGAGGGTGAGTTCCTGCACCCACAAACGCTAGGTACACAATTGTCCAGCCAGGGCACAGTTCTGGAGGATGAGAAGGTGGAGGATGAGGAGGAGGAGATGAAGGAGGAGAAACCATGTTCACAGCAGGGTGGCACCCAGACCAGCTCATGGCCATCACTGGTGCGTGGCTGGGGGGATACAGAGGACACAGACGATACACCTCCCACAGAGGACAGCTTTTCAATGCCTCTGGGGAGCCTGGCACACATGAGCAACGACAGCCGAGTTGCCCACATTCTATCTTGTGCTGATTACTGGGTCGCCACGCTGCTGGATCCCGGTTACAAGGACAACGTACCGTCCTTAATTCCGTCAATGGAGCGTGATTGTAAGATTTACGAGTACAAGCTTACGCTGGTAGATGCGCTGCTTGTGGCATTCCCACCTGACAGCGGGGGCACAGTGGAAGCACAAGGCGAAGGCAGAGGAAGAGGTCGCCAACGGGGCTGGGCCGCCAGCACCTCAGAAGGCAGGGTTAGCATGGCTGAAATGTGGAAAAGCTTTGTCAGCACGCCACAACAACCAGCACCACCAGCTGATATGGAACGTCTTAGCAGGAGGCAGCATTTCACCAACATGGTGGAGCAGTACCTGTGCACATGACTACATGTATTGAATGACGGGTCTGCCCCCTTCAACTACTGGGTCTCCAAATTGGGCACATGGCCTGAGCTTGCCCTTTACGCCTTGGAGGTGCTGGCCTGCCCTGCAGCCAGTGTATTATCTGAATGTGTGTTTAGCACGGCAGGGGGGCGTCATCACAGACAAGCGCAGCCGTCTGTATACAGCCAATGGGGACAAGCTCACGATCATTAAAATGAACCAGGCATGGATCCCTCAGGACTTGTCCGTACCTTGTGCAGAATAGACATGTATACCGGCACTAAATAGCCATTATTATACTGCAGCGCAATTGCTCATTCTTGTATTTTGGATATTTTACACTCTTTTGGAGTGTAGCCTAATTTTAAGGACTCGGCCCTATTTCACCTTCTGGACTTGACCATTTTTTGCAAATCTGACCAGTGTCACTTTAAGTGCTGATAACTTTAAACGGTTTGACTTATTTAGGCCAGTCTGAGATTGTTTTTTTGTCACATATTGTACTTCATGACACTGGTAAAATGAAGTAAAAAAAAAAAAACATTTTTATTTATAAAAAAATACCAAATTTACCAAAAATTTGTAATAAAATAGCAAATTTCCAAGTTTCAATTTCTCTACTTCTATAATACATAGTGATTCCTCCAAAAATAGTTATTACTTTACATTCCCCATTTGTCTACTTCATGTTTGGATAATTTTGGGAATTATATTTTATTTTTTGGGGATGTTACAAGGCTTAGAAGTTTAGAAGCAAATCTTGAAATTTTTTTAGACATTTTTAAAAACCCAATTTGTAGGGACCAGTTCAGATCTGAAGTCACTTTGTGAGGCTTACAAATTATAAACCACCCAAAAATGACCGCAATCTATAAACTACACCCTCAAAGTATTCAAAACTGATTTTACAAACTTTGTTAACCCTTTAGGTGTTCCACAAGAATTAATGGAAAATAGAGATACAATTTCAAAATTTCCCTTTTTTGGCAGATTTTCCATTTTAATATTTTTTTTTCCAGTTTAAATGCAATGTGTTAACAGCCAAACCAAACTCAATATTTATGGCCCTGATTCTGTAATTTACAGAAACACGACATATGTGGTTGTAAACTGCTGTACGGGCACACGGCAAGGCGCAGAAGGAAAGGAATGCCATACGGTTTTTGGAAGGCAGATTTTGCTGGACTGTTTTTTTTTACACCATGTCCCATTTGAAGCCCCCCTGATGCACCCCTAGAGTAGAAACTCCATAAAAGTGACCCCATCTAAGAAACGATACCCCTCAAGGTATTCAAAACTGATTTTTCAAATGTCGTTAACTCTTTAGGTCTTGCACAAGACTTAATAAAAAAAAATGGAGATACAATTTAAAAATTTCACTTTTTTGGCAGATTTTCTATTTTAATACTTTTTTTGATTCTTTTACAAAGCAAGCGTTAACAGCCAAACAAAACTCAATATTTATGGCCCTGATTCTGTAGTTTACATAAACACCCCATATGTGGTTGTAAACTACTGTACGGGCACAAGGCAGGGCGCAGAAAGAAAGAAAAGACATACGGTTTTTGGAAGGCAGATTTTGCTGGACTGTTTTTTTTTACACCATGTCCCATTTGAAGCCCCCCTGATGCACCCCTAGAGTAGAAACTCCATAAAAGTGACCCCATCTAAGAAACGATACCCCTCAAGGTATTCAAAACTGATTTTTCAAATGTCGTTAACTCTTTAGGTCTTGCACAAGACTTAATGAAAAAAATGGAGATACAATTTCAAAATTTCACTTTTTTGGCAGATTTTCTATTTTAATACTTTTTTTGATTCTTTTACAAAGCAAGCGTTAACAGCCAAACAAAACTCAATATTTATGGCCCTGATTCTGTAGTTTACATAAACACCCCATATGTGGTTGTAAACTACTGTACGGGCACAAGGCAGGGCGCAGAAAGAAAGGAATGCCATACGGTTTTTGGAAGGCAGATTTTGCTGGACTGTTTTTTTTTTACACCATGTACCATTTGAAGTCCCCCTGATGCAACCCTAGAGTAGAAACTCCATAAAAGTGACCCCATCTAAGAAACTACACCCCTCAAGTTATGCAAAGCTGATTTTACAAATGTCGTTAACTCTTTAGGTGTTCCACAAGAGTTATTGGCAAATGGACATGAAATTTCAGAATTTACATTTTTGGGCAAACTTTCCATTTTAATCCATTTTTCCCAGTAACAAAGCAAGGGTTAACAGCCAAGCAAAACTCAATATTTATGGCCCTAATTCTGTAGTTTACAGAAACACCCCATATGTGTTCCTAAACAGCTGTACGGGCACACGGTAGGGCGCAGAGGGAAAGGAATGCCATTCAGTTTTTGGAAGGCAGATTTTACTGGACTGTTTTTTTTGACACCATGTCCCATTTGAAGCCCCCCTGATGCACCCCTAGAGTAGAAACTCCAAAAAAGTGGCCCCATTTTAGAAACTACCCTAGTTTAGGGTACATATGATTTTTGTTTGCTCTATATTACACTTTTTGAGAGGCAAGATGTTATTTACAACATTCATCTGACAGGTTAGATCATGTGGTATATTTATATACCAGGTTATCACAGATGCGGCAATACCTAACATGTATAATTTTTTTTTATTTATATAAGTTTTACACAATGATTTCATTTTTTAGTGTTTCCTTAGTCTGAGAGCAATAATTTTTTCAGTTTTTGGGCGATTACCTTGGGTAGGGTATGATTTTTGCGGGATAAGAGGACGGTTTTATTGGCACTATTTTGGGGTGTGTGTGACTATTTGATCGCTTGCTATCACACTTTTTATGTTGTAAGGTGACAAAAAATTGTTTATTTAGCACAGTTTTTATTTTACATTTTTTATGGTGTTCATCTGAGGGGTTAGGTCATGTGATATTTTTATAGAGCCGGTCGATACGGACGCGGCGATACCTAATATGTCTACTTTTTTTTATTTATGTAAGTTTTACACAATAATATCATTTATGAAACAAAAAATAATAATAATGTTTTAGTGTCTCCATATTCTGAGAGCCATAGTTTTTTCAGTTTTTGGGCGATTATCTTAATAGTTTTTTCAGGTTTTGGGAGTGATTATCTTAGCTAGGGTCTAATTTTTTGAGGGATGAGATGATGGCTTGATTGTCACTATTTTGGGGTGCATATGACTCTTTGATCGCTTGCTATTACACTTTTTGTGATGTAAGGTGACAAAAAATGGTTTATTTAGCACAATAACAACTTTAAAAAAAAAATAAAAAAAATATGTTTTAGTGTCTCCATATTCTGAGCCATATTTTTTTTTATTCTTTGGGCGATTGTCTCAGGTAGGGGCTTATTTTTTGTGGGAGGAGGTCACGGTTAGATTGGTACTATTTTGGTGGGCAAACGCCGTTTTGATCGCTTGCTCTTGTACTTTTTGTGATGTAAGGTGACAAAAAAATTGCTTATTTAGCACAGTTTTTATTTTTTACGGTGTTCATCTGAGGGGTTAGGTCATGTGATATGTTTATAGAGACGGTCGATACGGACACGGCGATACCTTCCCCCCTATTTTTTAACAATTTTTTAAAACTTTATTTGGGGAAAATTACTTTTTTGTTTATTTTTACTTGAAACTTTTCATTTTTGGGGGGGTGATAGATCATATCCCCCCACTTAAAAGGGGAGGTAACAGGGAAAGACTATTAAAACAACGTGAGATTATGTGGATCCATAGGTTACACACACTGAAGCCTGACGGCCTTAATGCAGAATGTAGATGGGAACTATGTGGATAGGGAGTGTGCGGTTAGCTCATTGAACAAGGGGGGACTGAATCGTCTGGTCTGGTTTAGGGGATGTACAACAGTGCTCCTT
The DNA here is from genome assembly GCF_014858855.1 of Bufo gargarizans. Lineage (NCBI taxonomy): Eukaryota > Metazoa > Chordata > Amphibia > Anura > Bufonidae > Bufo > Bufo gargarizans. Next base: position 4,769,103 of record NC_058081.1, on the reverse strand, counting down.
TTTTTGAAACTATTGCATCTCTTGTATGTTTATACAATTTTCATCTATTTCAGATATTCTTTGGATGAGCCTAATGACCCTTTGTCTATATTATGGATGGAGCCGCGTGTGGACCCCCTGAGTACATAAGTGAGGCAGTGACCATTGTGAGAAGAATTGGCGAACGATGGCGGATGTGTGCTGGAATGAGCTACATGGTGCACAATATGTTTATTGATTTCTGTTTGGTATTTTACAGTGAGCAAGACGTTGGAGTCTGTGTATGCCATGGTACTAGCGACAAACCTGGATGCTAGTCGGTATACACCACTGTATGTAATACCACTTTTAGGTGCAAGTAGATAGGAAGGGTTTGTCCCATTGGAGCTGCACGAAATTGTCCTGCGGTGTAGTGGAGGGCCGGTGAGGATGCTGGGGTCGCCTTTGGCTACTCAGCCGGGCTTGATTGCTGCCGCCCCCCGGCCTTCTCAACTCACTGAGGTTAAGGATATATTATGTCATGAAGTTTTGTGCACGGTGTGCCTTTCCTGACACTTCCGCTATTGGCCGCATTGGGATATGCATCCCACGTCTCCATGGCCACTGAACACGCCCCCCGATGCTGCGCGACTGTGGTCGTGTCACATGACCTTGCCCTCCCCCCCTCCGCTGCTACGCCTGCGATGCGCTCCATTGGATGACGCTGCGGTCCAGTGGGTGTGTGCGTAGAAGAGTGGCGGCGTCTGGGGTTGGGTGAGAGACCTCTGGCCCGACGCATGCGCGTTGCAGAAGGAGGGACGCCAGCGCTGGCTGACTCGGCGGGTCCACTGGCAGTGAGTTCCATTGCTTTTTTATTTTATTTTTTAATTTTAACTCTTTTATTGAGTAATATCACAGATACAGAGATAAAGTATCAATGAAAATAGAGACATCAATAAGTCTCCAGCAAATTAAAATTGTTTCTTCAATGAGCATTGCTTCAATAAACATTACTACAATAATGGGGATGGGGAAGAACAACTGGTCACACGTTTATGTGTTATGTTAGGCAAGAGCAAACAGGCAATTGAGTTCACAATAGTAAGGGTAGATTCATCATCTGAGGAGGGTTAGGCAGGTAATCTCCAGAAGCCGCGGATCTATAACTTAGTGTGTAGGTGGCTGAAGTTATCAACCTTACTCAAAGATCTTGTTAATTTCTAGAGGGATTAAGCCCTCAGAAGTTTTAGGTCATGCATCCTCTAAAGGACTTCCACATAGAGTTGAGCGAACACCTGGATGTTCGGGTTCGAGAAGTTCGGCCGAATTTCCCGGAAATGTTCGGGTTCGGGATCCGAACCCGACCCGAACTTCGTCCCGAACCCGAACCCCATTGAAGTCAATGGGGACCCGAACTTTTCGGCACTAAAAGGGCTGTAAAACAGCCCAGGAAAGGGCTAGAGGGCTGCAAAAGGCAGCAACATGTAGGTAAATCCCCTGCAAACAAATGTGGATAGGGAAATGAATTAAAATAAAAATTTAATAAATAAAAATTAACCAAAATCAATTGGAGAGAGGTCCCATAGCAGAGAATCAGGCTTCACGTCACCCACCACTGTAACAGTCCATTTTCATAAATTTAGGCCCAGCACACAGGCAGAGGAGAGAGGTCCCGTAACAGAGAATCTGGCTTCATGTCAGCAGAGAATCAGTCTGCATGTCATAGCAGAGAATCAGGCTTCACGTCACCCACCACTGTAACAGTCCATTTTCATAAATTTAGGCCCAGCACCCAGGCAGAGGAGAGAGGTCCCGTAACAGACAATCTGGCTTCATGTCAGCAGGGAATCAGTCTTCATATCATAGCAGAGAATCAGGCTTTACGTCAGCCACCACTGCAACAGTCCATTGTCATATATTTAGGCCCAGCACCCAGGCAGAGGAGAGAGGTCCCTTAACAGAGAATCTGGCTTCATGTCAGCAGAGAATCAGTCTGCATGTCATAGCAGAGAATCAGGCTTCACGTCACCCACCACTGTAACAGTCCATTGTCATAAATTTAGGCCCTGGCACCCAGGCAGAGGAGAGAGGTCCCTTAACAGAGAATCTGGCTTCATGTCAGCAGAGAATCAGTCTGCATGTCATAGCAGAGAATCAGGCTTCACGTCAGCCACCACTGCAACAGTCCATTTTCATAAAATCAGGCCCAGCACCCAGGCAGAGGAGAGAGGTTCCGTAACACAGAATCTGGCTTCATGTCACCAGAGAATCAGTCTTCATGTCATAGCAGAGAATCAGGCTTCACGCCACCCACCACTGTAACAGTCCATTTTCATAAATTTAGGCCCAGCACCCAGGCAGAGGAGAGAGGACCCGTAACAGACAATCTGGCTTCATGTCAGCAGAGAATCAGTCTGCATGTCATAGCAGAGAATCAGGCTTCACGTCACCCACCACTGTAACAGTCCATTGTCATAAATTTAGGCCCTGGCACCCAGGCAGAGGAGAGAGGTCCCGTAACAGACAATCTGGCTTCATGTCAGCAGAGAATCAGTCTGCATGTCATAGCAGAGACTCAGGCTTCACGTCAGCCACCACTGTAACAGTCCATTTTCATAAATTTAGGCCCAGCACCCAGGCAGAGGAGAGAGGTTCCGTAACACAGAATCTGGCTTCATGTCACCAGAGAATCAGTCTTCATGTCATAGCAGAGAATCAGGCTTCACGTCAGCCACCACTGCAACAGTCCATTTTCATAAATTTAGGCCCAGCACCCAGGCAGAGGAGAGAGGTTCCGTAACACAGAATCTGGCTTCATGTCACCAGAGAATCAGTCTTCATGTAATAGCAGAGAATCAGGCTTCACGTCAGCCACCACTGCAACAGTCCATTTTCATAAATTTAGGCCCAGCACCCAGGCAGAGGAGAGAGGTTCCGTAACACAGAATCTGGCTTCATGTCACCAGAGAATCAGTCTTCATGTCATAGCAGAGAATCAGGCTTCACGCCACCCACCACTGTAACAGTCCATTTCCATTATCATAAATTTAGGCCCAGCACCCAGGCAGAGGAGAGAGGTCCCGTAACAGACAATCTAGCTTCATGTCAGCAGAGAATCAGTCTGCATGTCATAGCAGAGAATCAGGCTTCACGTCACCCACCACTGTAACAGTCCATTGTCATAAATTCAGGCCCTGGCACCCAGGCAGAGGAGAGAGGTCCCGTAACAGACAATCTGGGTTCATGTCAGCAGAGAATCAGTCTGCATGTCATAGCAGAGAATCAGGCTTCACGTCACCCACCACTGTAACAGTCCATTTTCATAAATTTAGGCCCAGCACCCAGGCAGAGGAGAGAGGTTCCGTAACACAGAATCTGGCTTCATGTTAGCAGAGAATCAGTCTTCATGTCATAGCAGAGAATCAGGCTTCACGTCACCCACCACTGTAACAGTCCATTTTCATAAATTTAGGCCCAGCACCCAGGCAGAGGAGAGAGGTCCCATAACAGACAATCTGGCTTCATGTCGGCAGAGAATCAGTCTGCATGTCATAGCAGAGAATCAGGCTTCACGTCACCCAACATTGGAACAGTCCATTGGCATATATTTAGGCCCCGGCACCCAGACAGAGGAGAGGTTCATTCAACTTTGGGTAGCCTCGCAATATAATGGCAAAATGAAAATAAAAATAGGATTGAATGAGGAAGTGCACTGGAGTCCAATAATATATGGTTAAGGGGAGGTAGTTAATGTCTAATCTGCACAAGGGATGGACAGGTCCTGTGGGATCCATGCCTGGTTCATTTTTATGAACGTCAGCTTGTCCACATTGGCTGTAGACAGGCGGCTGCCTTTGTCTGCAATGACGCCCCCTGCCGTGCTGAATACACGTTCAGACAAAACGCTGGCCGCCGGGCAGGCCAGCACCTCCAAGGCATAAAAGGCTAGCTCTGGCCACGTAGACAATTTAGAGACCCAGAAGTTGAATGGGGCCGAACCATCAGTCAGTACGTGGAGGGGTGTGCACACGTACTGTTCCACCATGTTAGTGAAATGTTGCCTCCTGCTAACACGTTGCGTATCAGGTGGTGGTGCAGTTAGCTGTGGTGTGTTGACAAAAGTTTTCCACATCTCTGCCATGCTAACCCTGCCCTCAGAGGAGCTGGCCGTGACACAGCTGCCTTGGCGACCTTTTGCTCCTCCTCTGCCTTGGCCTTGGGCTTCCACTTGTTCCCCTGTCACATTTGGGAATGCTCTCAGTAGCGCGTCTACCAACGTGCGCTTGTACTCGCGCATCTTCTTATCACGCTCCAGTGCAGGAAGTAAGGTGGGCACATTGTCTTTGTACCGTGGATCCAGCAGGGTGGCAACCCAGTAGTCCGCACACGTTAAAATGTGGGCAACTCTGCTGTCGTTGCGCAGGCACTGCAGCATGTAGTCGCTCATGTGTGCCAGGCTGCCCAGGGGTAAGGACAAGCTGTCCTCTGTGGGAGGCGTATCGTCATCGTCCTGCCTTTCCCCCCAGCAACGCACCAGTGATGGGCCCGAGCTGCGTTGGGTGCCACCCCGCTGTGACCATGCTTCATCCTCATCCTCCTCCACCTCCTCCTCATCCTCGTCCTCCTCGTCCTCCAGTAGTGGGCCCTGGCTGGCCACATTTGTACCTGGCCTCTGCTGTTGCAAAAAACCTCCCTCTGAGTCACTTCGAAGAGACTGGCCTGAAAGTGCTAAAAATGACCCCTCTTCCTCCTCCTCCTCCTCCTGGGCCACCTCCTCTTCCATCATCGCCCTAAGTGTTTTCTCAAGGAGACATAGAAGTGGTATTGTAACGCTGATAACGGCGTCATCGCCACTGGCCATGTTGGTGGAGTACTCGAAACAGCGCAACAGGGCACACAGGTCTCGCATGGAGGCCCAGTCATTGGTGGTGAAGTGGTGCTGTTCCGTAGTGCGACTGACCCGTGCGTGCTGCAGCTGAAACTCCACTATGGCCTGCTGCTGCTCGCACAGTCTGTCCAGCATGTGCAAGGTGGAGTTCCACCTGGTGGGCACGTCGCATATGAGGCGGTGAGCGGGAAGGCCGAAGTTACGCCGTAGCGCAGACAGGCGAGCAGCGGCAGGATGTGAACGCTGGAAGCGCGCACAGACGGCCCGCACTTTATGCAGCAGCTCTGACATGTCGGGGTAGTTGTGAATGAACTTCTGCACCACCAAATTCAGCACATGCGCCAAGCAAGGGATGTGCGTCAAACCGGCTAGTCCCAGAGCTGCAACGAGATTTCGCCCATTATCGCACACCACCAGGCCGGGCTTGAGGCTCACCGGCAGCAACCACTCGTCGGTCTGTTGTTCTATACCCCGCCACAACTCCTGTGCGGTGTGGGGCCTGTCCCCCAAACATATGAGTTTCACAATAGCCTGCTGACGTTTACCCCGGGCTGTGCTGAAGTTGGTGGTGAAGGTGTGTGGCTGACTGGATGAGCAGGTGGAAGAAGAGGAGGAGGAAGCTGAGTAGGAGGAGGTGGCAACAGGAGGCAAAGAATGTTGCCCTGCGATCCTTGGCGGCGGAAGGACTTACGCCAAACAGCTCTCCGCCTGGGGCCCAGCTGCCACTACATTTACCCAGTGTGCAGTTAGGGAGATATAGCGTCCCTGGCCGTGCTTACTGGTCCACGTATCTGTGGTTAGGTGGACCTTGCCACAGATGGCGTTGCGCAGTGCACACTTGATTTTATCGGATACTTGGTTGTGCAGGGAATGCACGGCTCTCTTGGAGAAGTAGTGCCGGCTAGGAACAACATACTGTGGGACAGCAAGCGACATGAGCTGTTTGAAGCTGTCTGTGTCCACCAGCCTAAATGACAGCATTTCATAGGCCAGTAGTTTAGAAATGCTGGCATTCAGGGCCAGGGATCGAGGGTGGCTAGGTGGGAATTTACGCTTTCTCTCAAATGTTTGTGAGATGGAGAGCTGAATGCTGCCGTGTGACATGGTTGAGATGCTTGGTGACGGAGGTGTTGGTGGTACATCCCCTGTTTGCTGGGCGGCAGGTGCCAACGTTCCTCCAGAGGCGGAGGAAGAGGCCGAGGCGGCAGCAGCAGAAGAGGCCGAGGCGGCAGCAGCAGAAGAGGTAGCAGGGGGAGCCTGAGTGACTTCCTTGGTTTTAAGGTGTTTACTCCACTGCAGTTCATGCTTTGCATGCAGGTGCCTGGTCATGCAGGTTGTGCTAAGGTTCAGAACGTTAATGCCTCGCTTCAGGCTCTGATGGCACAGCGTGCAAACCACTCGGGTCTTGTCGTCAGCACATTGTTTGAAGAAGTGCCATGCCAGGGAACTCCTTGAAGCTGCCTTTGGGGTGCTCGGTCCAAGATGGCGGCGGTCAGTAGCAGGCGGAGTCTCTTGGCGGCGGGTGTTTTGCTTTTGCCCACTGCTCCCTCTTTTGCTACGCTGTTGGCTCGGTCTCACCACTGCCTCTTCCTCCGAACTGTGAAAGTCAGTGGCACGACCTTCATTCCATGTGGGGTCTAGGACCTCATCGTCCCCTGCATCGTCTTCCGCCCAGTCTTGATCGCTGACCTCCTGTTCAGTCTGCACACTGCAGAAAGACGCAGCAGTTGGCACCTGTGTTTCGTCATCATCAGAGACGTGCTGAGGTGGTATTCCCATGTCCTCATCATCAGGAAACATAAGTGGTTGTGCGTCAGTGCATTATATGTCTTTCACCGCTGGGGAAGGGCTAGGTGGATGCCCTTGGGAAACCCTGCCAGCGGAGTCTTCATACAGCATAAGAAACTGCTGCTTGACTTGAGGCTGAGACAGTTTCCCTGGTATGCATGGGGGTGATGTGACAGACTGATGGGGTTGGTTTTCAGGCGCCATCTGTGCGCTTTCTGCAGAAGACTGGGTGGGAGATAATGTGAACGTGCTGGATCCACTGTCGGCCACCCAATTGACTAATGCCTGTACCTGCTCAGGCCTTACCATCCTTAGAACGGCATTGGGCCCCACCATATATCGCTGTAAATTCTGGCGGCTACTGGGACCTGAGGTAGTTGGTACACTAGGACGTGTGGATGTGGCAGAACGGCCACGTCCTCTCCCAGCACCAGAGGGTCCACTAACACCACCACGACCATGTCTGCGTCCCTTACTAGATGTTTTCCTCATTGTTATCGTTCACCACAACAACAAAAATATTATTTGGCCCAATGTATTGTATTCAAATTCAGCTGGATATAAATTTGAGGCCTAGTATTTAGGCGCTGGGTGACATGTATGGGTTTAGTGACAGAATTAGACTTGGAAATGCACAGTAGCGTGTGTGTGAAGTTATTCTGAATGACCCTATGTGCACCTTCAATATGATCTACCCTTTTAGGGATATATTTCAAATAGCTCTGATACAGCAGAAACCACTAAATTTTTAAATTGCTAAATTGGGAATTGTATTTCAACCCAGAACAAGAAATGTGCTTGAACGGACACTAAATAACTCGCCCAGCCACAACAGTACAGCAGTAACGATAGATTTAGCGGGATATAAATTTGAGGCCTAGTATTTAGGCGCTGGGTGACAGGTATGGGTTTAGTGACAGAATTAGACTTGGAAATGCACAGTAGCGTGTGTGTGAAGTTTTTCTGAATGACCCTATGTGCACCTTGAATATTATATACCCTTTTAGGGATAGATTTCAAATAGCTCTGATACAGCAGAAACCACTAAATTAGGAAATTGCTAAATTGGGAATTGTATTTCAACCCAGAACAAAAAATGTGCTTTGACGGACACTAAATAACTTGCCCAGCCACAACAGTACAGCAGTAACGATAGATTTAGCGGGATATAAATTTGAGGCCTAGTATTTAGGCGCTGGGTGACAGGTATAGATTTACTGACAGAATTAGACTGGGATATGGCCAAAAAATAACCACACTATTGCTGGTTAAATGCACTTGGTGTGACAGCTTGACCAACCACACTACTGAGGGTTAAATGCACTTGGTGACGGGCGCAGCTTGCCCCTGATGTAGTATATGGCCAAAAAATGAACAGACTATTGCTGGTTAAATGCACTTGGTGTGACAGCTTCACCCTGATGTAGGAATTAGCCAAAAAACAACCACACCATTGAGGGTTAAATGCACTTGGTGGCAGCTTGTGCTGGTGCACCACAAGACACAAAATGGCCGCCGATCACCCCAGAAAAAAGTGACTGACAAACGGTCTGGGCAGCCTAAAAACAGTAAGCAATTGAGTATCAGCAGCTCAATGACCCACAGCTGCAGATCGATCAATAATCAAGTCCTTTGGAGGAGTTAATCTGCCTAATCTCGCCCTACTGTCGCAGCCGCAACCTCTCCCTACGCTAATCAGAGCAGAGTGACGGGCGGCGCTATGTGACTCCAGCTTAAATAGAGGCTGGGTCACATGGTGCTCTGGCCAATCACAGCCATGCCAATAGTAGGCATGGCTGTGATGGCCTCTTGGTGCAAGTAGTATGACGCTTGTTGATTGGCTGCTTTGCAGCCTTTCAAAAAGCGCCAAGAAAGCGTCACAAAAGCGCCAAGAAAACGACGAACACCGAACCCGAACCCGGACTTTTACGAAAATGTCCGGGTTCGGGTCCGTGTCACGGACACCCCAAAATTCGGTACGAACCCGAACTATACAGTCCGGGTTCGCTCATCCCTACTCCTCAAGTCTGAATATCTGATCGATCTTAAGGAACCATTGTTCCATGGATGGGACTTCAGGAGAGAGCCACATGGTTGGGATCAGGAGTTTGGCCGCACTTAATAAGTATTTAAACAGTTTTAAGTTGGGAGTAAAGAGGTCTGCAGAGAAGAGGTTTAAAAGGGCTATTTCGGGAGAAGCAGGATATTTGGTTCCACAGATCTGATTTCCTTGTCTGAAAATGTTTTCCCACCAAAGTAGTATTATAGGGCATTTCCACCAGATATGTATGTATGTGCCTCTATCCTTAGAGCACCTCCAGCAGAGTTCCATTGCTTTTAACTTTAGATATGATGCAGCTGCATCATGTATAATGGATTTTAACCCTTGATGCACTGAGCACTTTTGCACCGGACTCACCCTCTGGATTATGCACGCAAGGGACACGATTTTTTATATCAAATTGTAAAGTATATATATGAATTGGAGTGTATATTTTTAAACAATGATGTATGATCACTTTTGTACTTTATGTATGGATTTATTAGTAATGTTTACTACACACAGAGTGTCATGTGATGATGTTGTTAGAGATCATGTGACCTGATTGATGACATGTGTATTCACTGATTGTATTTGGCATGTATTGAATTGTGCGTATATATACCTAGTTGTATGCACTGTTGTGTAGCTTGATAAAGGCCTCATTGAGTAGGCCGAAACGTTGCTGGGATTAAAGTTTTGGGGTCTTCACCCTGTCACCTAAAGCTGGAAGTGCTGCCTCGTCATTTGTCAAGTATATATATATATATATTTATATATACACGTATATAGGACAAGACCTGTTTTATATGTTAGAGATGTCACAAGTGTCCAAAATTGTGCTGGTATACACGTATATATCTCCAGGTAAGAGGCTGCCAGTGCACCAAAGACAAAAAACCCAACTCGAGTCATACACGTGTATAGCAACTGATCACTCAAATGGTCCCATCCACTTGTGATAAAGACAAATGTCTAAATCTCAGCAAAAAAGTGCGTATGTAGATAGTATCGTCTATCACAAAGATAGAGAACCAAGTCCTATAGACATGCGTGAACATATATGTATATATCACCTTGAAGGCAAATAAGGTTACTGCCAGTGCCCTGAAATAGAGCCATGTATAGAGGCATATACATATACACGAATATACAGGAATCGATCACCTAAATAACTGCGTCCACCAAATGAAGTCTGAGATCACAGAGATCAACCCTTGCAGCATACAAACAAGTAACTGAATTATATCACAAAGACTTTGGTTTATAAAGCAAAAGGTAGCCTCAAGCTATGAAATTACACACCCATAAAATGAAAGACTCAGGAGAGCCCTGTACCCCGACGCGCGTTTCGGCTGGTATGCCTTCTTCTGGGGGATGTTCGAAGAAGGCATTCCAGCATTCCATCCCCCAGAAGAAGGCATACCAGCCGAAACGCGCGTCGGGGTACAGGGCTCTCCTGAGTCTTTCATTTTATGGGTATGTAATTTCATAGCGTGAGGCTACCTTTTGCTTTATAAACCAAAGTCTTTGTGATATAATTCAGTTACTTGTTTGTATGCTGCAAGGGTTGATCTCTGTGATCTCAGACTTCATTTGGTGGACGCAGTTATTTAGGTGATCGATTCCTGTATATTCGTGTATATGTATATGCCTCTATACATGGCTCTATTTCAGGGCACTGGCAGTAACCTTATTTGCCTTCAAGGTGATATATACATATATGTTCACGCATGTTTATAGGATTTGGTTCTCTATCTTTGTGAGTTACATTTTATTGTGAAATTCAACAATTTTTGGGTGTGATGTACCACTGCTATACCTAGTAGACAGGTTAATAAAATAAATAAATAGTCAGTTACATTATCTAGGGAATTTCACCAATTTTTGAGTGTGATGTACCACTGCTATACCTAGTAGACAAGTTTAAATTTTTGGGTGAAATTCACAAATTTTTGGGTGTAATATACCCCTCCTCTACCTAGTTGATAGCTTAATAAATTTAAATAATTTTTCTTTAACATTTTCGGGTGACAATAAACAATTTTTTTCTGTCATAGACCCCTGCTCTACTAAGTTGACAGGTTAATAAATTTCAAAAAAAATTCTGTTACATTCTTGGGTTCACATTATAACATTTTAGACGTGAATAAACCCCTGCTCTGCATAGGTGACAGGGAATAAAATTTAATATTTTATTCAGTAATTAATGCGCGCCACATGCTTTCATTCAATGCTTAAACTTTAAAAAGTTTTCACACTTTTACGCTTTAATAATTTCTCCCATAATTCAACTCTATAATTTTAAATTTGAAAAAAATTAATCCTCCCTTGGATGTGGTCTCTCTTTTCACGCTCCCTGTCCGGCCTGGAACCCTGATTCCCCACCACCCGTGATCACCATGGTAGGCGCAGAAAAGAACATCAAAAGTTGATAGAGCAGATATCAAATTGGATCATGAACATCACGGGGACGTGCGACATGGTGGAGCAGTAAGTATGCACACGCCTACACAAACTGACTGACAGGGGTCAGCCCCTGCAACTGCTGGGTCTCCAAATTGGGCACATGGCCTGAGCTTGCCCTTTACCCCTTGGAGGTGCTGGCCTGCCCTGCAGCCAGTGTATTGTCTGAACGTGTGTTTAGCACGACTGGAGGGGGTTATCACAGGTTATATTTCCCAATGTTTTGGGGTGTACCCTAATTTAAAAAATAAAATGTAAAACCAAAAATCAGTGTAGGCTACCTCCTCCTCCACCGCCGCTTCCATCTACACCGCCACATCCACCGCCTCCTCAACCTCCTACTCCATATGGACCTCATCCTCCTAGATCAAGATTATTATTATTTTTTTTACGTATTTTATGTTATTTAAAGTCATTTCCCTATCCACATTTGTTTGCAGAGCACTTGCCATGCTCTTAACCAAATTTTTATGCCATTTGCAGCCCTCTAGCCCTTTCCATGACTTTTTTACAGCCATTTTAGTGCTCAAAAGTTCGGGTCCCCATTGACTTCAATAGGGTTCAGGTTCGGGGTCAAGTTCGGGTCCCGAACTCGAACTTTTTTTCCAAAGTTCGGCCGAACCCATCGAACCCGAACATCCAGGTGTCCGCTCAACTCTATTTATGATTGCATTTCACTCATTTTTGGCTAAAAAGCATTTTTTCAATTGTCCTTAATTAAAAATATTTAGCCATTCTGTCACAAAGGGTTAACAGTTTGTGTGACTGGTACTTTGTGCCGGTTATCTAATAACCCTTATCTTTAAACTACTGAGTGGTCATAAACACTTATTTAAGCCACATTCTTATCAGTAAGTTAAGGACTGATCTTTAATGAGTGTTTATAATGTCAGAGATCAGAGATAAGGAGCCCGTCAACGCCCCAACTGACGGAAAAGAGAGACAATCCAGAGGCTGCATCTCAGCTGTGTACAGAACAAAGGGCTCCATATTTTTAATAAAGACCAATTGGAAAAGAGTTTTTTTTAGTTCAAAATGAGTACATTATACACCCTGAGGGTACCCTCAGGGAACAGCCAAATGGTCAGTTTTCCTGATACAGTTTTGGAAGACAAAGTCAGAATGGATCATAAAAAGTGAGGGCGTATCAGAGGACTGTTTTAGTGGGGGGGTTTTTAATACCATTTATTGACTAAAACAAAAACTCCTGTCTGCTTTTCGAGTCATCTTTTTTGCTCTGTTAATGAGGTTACAATCCTAGCCCTGTGTGCGTCAGGCAATTCAGATATTCGTTATCAGAGCAGCTGTTCTTAGCCTCACAAATTCACCTATGGGCAGATTTTTTATGACATGTTTCAGAAGATTGCTTCATGCACGGAGCAGTGATTTACCTCATATTAATTTGTGGTATTATTTTGTTTTTATTGTGTCCTCCTTTAGATAAAAACCTAAAAAGGTTACAGATTAACTGGGGTATTCAATTGTTAACAGTAGATTGTTCGTATTGTTGCCTGAATACTCAAAGAATATCTTCAACCTCTCTATACTGTTCTTCATGCAATGGACACATCGTCTATAAATCTGCCATACCACGCCATATTGGCAAGGCATGGATTCAGATCAGTATAGACAAAGCACTCCTCCCACCTTCATATGAATAAATTCACTATGGTACGTGAATATTTGGCACCCATCGGGCATCCAAGTATCTGCAAATAAAATGCATCATCAAAAAGAAAGGACTTATGTTTTAATAAAAACTCTGCCACAAAGTATGTACTCCCTTATCTCTAGTATGTGCTGCAACGGGACAGATGGTGATATAAAGCAACAATAGCCTGGCTATATGTTAAGGGGGGCTATTAATTACCAATATTTATGCAGATATCAATAATTAATATTCATAAAAAGGAAAAATCGTCTACTGATGACTCCACCTATTTATACCTTAAATATAGATATCAATAATACTTTGCCTTACACTAATTGCCAAACTAGCTGCATGCGCCATACTGAACTAGCTACCGCTACTAAAACACACTACATAGTAGGTACAAATAACACACAATATTTATTGCTACCTACGGTACACTAAATAGTGACGCATACAATACGCTAACAGTATAGCACTAAAAATACAGTACTAACTACACTACACAATCCCAAACTCCACCCACAAACTTTAACTAACATACGCACATACAAGAGCAGCCCACCCTTACTATCACTGGACTATCGCTAGGGGAAAATAGGAAACACAGATCTGCAGCAGTGAAGGGGTTATTGTACTGCTGCAGTGGCAATAGAGGGGTCAATACAAGGTGTAGGGGACTGTGGGTAGCAGGGCTTACTTGGACCTGCAAGGGTTAATGCAGGCCACAGATACACCGGGCTGAAGGCTGCTGCAGGGGTATAGCAGGGCAGGGAGCAGGGGTACAGGGTTGGCAAGGTAGGGATGAAAGCAGGGATAATGGGGAGGGAGGTCAGGGGTTAATAGTTGGTGGGATATTGGGTGGCGGTAATATGGGCAGGTAGGGGTTAATAGCTCTGTTGGGATAGTGGTAGGGGGAAATGGGCAGGTAGGGGTTAATAGCGTTGGTGGGATAGTGGTAGGGGAAAATGGGCAAGTAGGGGGTTAATAGCGTTGGTAGGATAGTAGGGTTGAGATAAGGGAATATGGGCAAGTAGGGGTTAATACAGTTGGTGGGATAGTGGGTTGAGGTAGGGGAATATGGGCAAGTAGGGGTTAATAGCATTGGTGGGATAGTGGGGTTGAATACTCAGCCCTCCAGGGGTATGCTTGTTGTCCAGGGGATGATTCTCAGAATGCTCGTCGTCCTGGGGATGATTCTCATGGGGGGGCGGCTCGGCTCTGTTCCCTGAGTGCAGGGGCCGCTGGATACTTATATTGGCAGCCCGCATTCCCGGGCCGCCCGCACTGTGGCGCGTGCACATGCGCCACAGGCAAGGGCACGTAGGCCGGCGCGGTGATATGACATCACCGCTCCAGCCCGCGCGTCCCTGCATGTGCTCGCCGGGTCGGCCCCTTGCTGCCAGGCGGGAGAAGCCTTTGATCTCCCACCTGTATCAATTTGCATTCAAGGCAGCGCTATAGTAATCGCGCTCCCGGAATGCGCATAATAGAAGGAGGGGAGGTTTCTACCTTCTTTCTGTTATACGTACTGTAATTATCTCCAGCAGCGCTGGAGATAATTAAAACAAAGGACTCCGATTCTGTTGAATCAGAGTCCTTTGTAGTCATCAGGATACCCGGACCTTTGTCCGGTCATTCTGATGCAATGAACCAGATTGCATCAGTGTGAATGCTTGGGGCACATTGACACCGATGCACCTGGTTTCAGTAAATATAAAGGGGCCTATGGATATATATTAAGGAGGCATATAAAGGGGGGACAATTCTATAAGGGGACACATATGTATTAAAGGGGGCATTATAAATACATTCTACATAAGGGGACATAATCCCCACAGGGGCTGCAATGAGCCCCTGGGGGACACTAAGGACAGATGTGCGCAGAAGCTCGGCACATCTGCGCACAGCATCTTATATTAGTGTATGCACATATATTTTATATGCATGTACGTGTTTGCATGCATATATATATATATATATATATATATATATATATATAAGAAAAAGGCAGCTCTCCAAATTGTGATGAAAAAAAGTGTACGGTTTATTCACCCATCTAGCAGCAATGTTTCAGCTCTCTCATTGGAGCCTTTGTCCAGCTGAATAACATGTGCATGGTGGCATAGATAAATAGTGTAGACAATTTCATAATTACAAATTGATAGTTGAACAATAAAGTGCAAGTGCGTCAAGTGTATATGTCATGCCCCACTCTGACGATGTGCGGAGGTTGGCCAGGATAGCAGCACAAAGTTAGTGGTTGCTTTGGAGCCGTGCTGGATCCGCCTCTCTCAGGTGCACTGGGTGGAGTCATTAGTTTAAATAGCACACTGCCCAGTGCCCTGAGTGGATTATACTGTTCATTTTGGTCTGGGAAGCTTGGAGGGAAGGTTGGCTGTCAGTTCCTGCTCTCAGAGATAAGTGTCATTTCTAGTTCGGTTGTTTGTGTCTTCTATTCCATCCAGGTTCTGTGCGAGCAGACTGCTCCTATCTCCCCACTTCACCATCTTAGGGAGTTCAGGGTTTTGTCAGCCCAGGCTGGAGGACACAAGCACACCTACCTTCAAGTTCTGCTTGTGGGCTGAGCAGTGCAGGAAAAGAGGCCAGGAATAAGCTAGGAGGTGACCCTTCCCCCGTCTCTCGTCCAGAGCCTGGTTGGTGTGTTATCTTTTGTACTGAGTGCACGTCCGTCGTGACATTATAATCCGCCATACTGTGACGGCCATTGCTATGCGCTTTTGTGATGGCGTCAATTGATGCACTGGTAGACCGCATGCAGGGTTTATCCCTAGAGGTTGCGGATCTGCGTAGTTCGGTCACACAGTGTCAGAGGGTGCTGGCAGCAGGTACAGGTCAAATTGTTGGGGAGCCTAAAGTCGCTCTTCCTGAGAAATTTGCATGATTTTTTCCGCTTCAAAGAGTCATGTAATTTGTACTTTAGATTGTGCCCATTTTCTTCAGGTAATGAAGATCAGAGGGTGGGTATCATCATGTCTTTGCTTAAAGGGGACGCGCAATCCTGGGCTTTTTCTCTGCCGCCCAGTTCTCTGGCCCTCCGGTCGGTGGAGGAATTTTTTAAAGCCCTGGGATTGATTTACGATGACCCAGATCGAGTTTCGATGGCAGAATCAAAATTACATAACTTACTACAGGGTAAACATACTGCTGAGGTTTACTGCACAGAGTTTAGGAGGTGGCTACTGAGTCGGGGTGGAACGTAGTCAGTTTTGTCAGGGCTTATCTAAAAGGTTGAAAGATGCCCTGGCTTTTCATGAGTACCCAGATACTTTGGAGAATGCAATGTCTTTGGCTATACGTTTGGATAGACGTATCAGAGAGAGGTGTAAGGGTCCCTCTGTGCAGGTAATTCCTCCCGCGTGCGGTTTTGTTTCACCAGCTGCCCAGGGTGTTATTGCTTGTTACTCTGGGGTAGGGGAGGAACCCATGCAGTTAGGTCAGATTTCTGGCCATTCTGATAGTAGAGACTTTCGAAAAGTGCACAATCTATGTTTCTATTGTGGGAAGAGGGGTCATTTTATTTTTTTCTTGTCCTTATGTTAAACCACAGGGTGAAGAGATAAAGAAAAAAGAGAAAAAAAAAACTCCCCTCACACTTGGTTGTATGAATGGTACAGTGGAGCAGACTGGTATGCAAGCTCCCTGCAGTTCCCGTTTTCTCCTTTCAGCTATGGTGGCGCTAGAGTCTAGAAATGTGTTTGTTGATGTTTTCCTTGATTGTGGTGCTGGGGTAAATTTAATTGACTTTCTTTTTCTTCAGGGACCTGGGACTAAGTACTTGCACGTTAGAGAACGAGATTCGTGTTTTTGCAATTGATTCTTCCCCTCTTTCTCAAAGGAGCCTGGTATTCATTTAAGGGTGGGTGATTCACATGCTGAGATTATTTCTTGTTTTGTCATGAAGGATTTGCCAGCTCCAATAGTGTTGGGGTTGCCATGGTTGTCTAGACATACTGTATATTCCTGCGTATAAGACTACTTTTTAACACATGAAAATCTTCTCAAAAGTCGGGGGTCGTCATATACGCCGGGTGTCGTCTCATATGCCGGTATACAGCGTGCTGAAACTTACTTCCTAGCAAGACTGGAGAAGCTGTCCTTCTCCAGCTTCAGGGACAGGCGCCCTCTAGCTGAGCCACCGTGTGCTGCATCCCGGCCAGCCGCTCCTGAAGCAGCCCCCTCTTCCTGCTCTCAGTGGTTTTCTCATGCCGGCAGTATCACATTGCGTACTACCGCTCAGATCGTCTTGAAGACAGGGAGGGCTGGGCAGGCAGGGAGAGCTGACCCACCCAATCCAAGCAGGCTTTGTATGCAGTGTGCACAGAAAATACCGGTTCATCGCTTGCTGTGATTGGCTGGTTGTTGTATACTGGGTTGGATTGGCGATTCTGAGGGAAGGCAGGGGGGGGAGCAGGAGCATCTGCACTTCAGCCAATTCTAATGTTGGCGGATCTCTAATGAAGTTTGGTGTGCATCTTATCTGTGGTGAAAAAACAGAGTCTATCTGGGGAGCAGATACATGTGGTGGTGAATACAGTACAACACCAGTATCTGTACCTGTACATACAGTACAGCACCAGTATCTGCATCGGTTCATACAGTATAGCACCAGTACATACAGTACAGTATACAAATGGCTAACAGTCAAGACCCCATCATGGCTCTACCAGCAAGAAGAAAGAAATATGAAGCCAGTTTCAAATTTAAAGTTGTAAACTTTGCCATGGAACATAATAACTGCGCTGCTGCAAGACAATATGGAGTAACAGAAAAGATGGTTTGCGACTGGAAAGCAAATTAAAAGCATTAAAGAGTATGCCAAGGGGTAAGTGTGCATTAAGGAGAGGCACCCCACATTGGCCAGAACTCGAAAAACATGTAGCAGACATGGTGAATGAGCATCGCCAAAACGGTTATGTAGTGACACAAAATAAAATACGTTTGTTTGCACTTCAGTGAGCCAAATGTAACCCAGATCACAGCAACAGATTTAAGGCCACTGCATCCTGGTGTACTAGATTCTTGGAAAGGCATAGTATGGTACTGAGGCAAAAGACGAAAATTGCACAACAATTACCTGCAGATCTTGATGCCAAAGTAAATGTTGTTGGAGGGGTAGTCTTATACGGCGAGTATAGCCCAAACCCTATATTTCAACTGGAAAAGTTGGGGGTCGTCTTATACGCCCAGTCGTCTTATACGCCGGAATATACGCTAACCCAATTATAGACTGCCAAGCGAGATAAATCATTGGTTGGAGCAAGTTTTGTTCGGATAATTGTCTTGTCACATCTATCGCTGAAGTGTCCATTACGGCCTTGCCTCAGTATCTCTCGGATTTTTCGGATGTCTTTTCGGAGGGTGGGGCTCAGGAATTGCCCCCTCATCGAGACTATGATTGTCCAGTTAATCTCATTCCGGGGGCTAAGTTGCCTAAGTCTCGGCTTTACAACCTCTCTCAACCCGAGAGAGAGGTCATGCGGAAGTATGTCACCGAGAGTTTGGCAAAGGGTCATATCAGACCATCTAAGTCTCCAGTGGCAGTAGGTTTGTTCTTCGTGAAGAAGAAAGATGGATCACTGAGACCGTGTTTGGATTTCCGGGAGTTGAACCGTATTACAGTCCGGGATCCATATCCCCTGCCTTTGATCTCTGATCTTTTTGATCAGATTGTTGGAGCCAAGGTGTTCTCCAAGTTGGATTTGAGAGGAGCATACAATCTGATCAGGATCAAGGAGGGGGATGAGTGGAAAACGGCCTTCAATACGCACGAGGGTCATTTTGAGAACCTGGTAATGCCTTTTGGGTTGACGAATGCGCCAGCGGTATTTCAGCGGTTCAGGGTTTTGTCAGCCCAGGCTGGAGGACACAGCACACCTACCTTCAAGGTCTGCTTGTGGGCTAATCAGTGCAGGGAAAGAGGTCAGGAATAAGCTAGGAGGTGACCCTTCCCCCGTCTCTCGTCCAGAGCCTGGTTGGTGTGTTATCTTTTGTACTGAGTGCACGTCCGTCGTGACAGTATAACAGTGTTAAAAATACAATTCATTTGTCGCCATGATTATATCCCAACAAGTTGTGAACATGATCATATGAAGTACATATCCTAATCGGTACAGTGAAAAAATCAATAACCATACATAATTACCAATCCAATATAGTAAAGTGTACACAGTTTGTGGCAATAACAAATCAATTAAAACATTAAAAACCTTGAATGAGTCACATTAGATCATAGAGACCTGGTGGAATCTGCTGGTGTCCGGAAAAGCAATCGGCACATGCGCCGCTCCATGTGTTCTCGCAAGGCACGTGATAATAGCTGAGAGTATGGGAACCACATTAAAGATGGCCGCTGTCCAACTTTACACCAGGGCGCATGCTCATGCCCATACAGGCCGGCAAGTTCCCTATTAGTGATGAGCGGGAGGTGCCATATTCGATTTTGCGATATTTCGCGAATATTCTATTGAATATTTGTGTTATATTCGTCGAAATCGAATATTCGTAATTTTTCCAATTATCGCAAATAATATGCGATTTAATTAATCGCGTATTGCGATTTTTTTCTTTTAATAGTATAAGGCAACGGTATTTTACGAAATTTCGTAATATTGCTCTAACTTCGTCTTTTTTAATATGACGAATATTCTAAAAGACGAAGTTAGAGCAATATTACGAAATTTAGTAAAATACACATAGATTGTAATTTAGCTAATATAGTGCTATAATCATTCTTTTTTTCTCAAATTTTTTTTGCCTCTTCTGAACTTAAGTTTTGTAAAATATGTACACTGTTAAAAAAATTACTATAGCAGTATATTAGCTAAATTACAGTCTATATGTGTATTTTACAAAATTTCGTAATATTGCTCTAACTTCGTCTTTTAGAATATTCGTCATATTCTAAAAGACGAAGTTAGAGCAATATTACGAATATTCTAAAAGACGAAGTTATAGCAATATTAAGAATATACGTAAAAAGTTGAAATCGCAATTCGATTATTATAACTTGAATTAATCGAATTGCGATTTCAACTTGGACCTGGTTTACTATGGTTGCTGCTATATTCCATATTCGTTAATTCTAGCCTAATATGGAATATAGCAGTGCTAAGTTGAAATCGCCATGCGATTACTTCGAGTTATATTAATCGCATTGCGATTTCAACTTAGCACTGCTATATTCCATATTAGGCTAGAATTAACGAATATGGAATATAGCAGTACTAAGTTGAAATCGCAATTCGATTAATTCAAGTTATAATAATCGAATTGCGATTTCAACTTAAGCACTGCTATATTCCATATTCGTTAATTTTAGCCTAATATGGAATATAGCAGTGCTAAGTTGAAATCGCAATGCGATTACTTTGAGTTATATTAATCGCATTGCGATTTCAACTTGGACCTGGTTTACTATGGTTGGCTTCAATGGCTTGGTAGAATTAGTGAATATGACGAATGTATTCGTCATATTCCACAAAACGAAGATATTCTCCATCTTCATTTTAGCTACCTATTCATCAACTTCACGAATTCTAGCAATCATATAGGAAAGTTGACTATAGAGACAGCTAAGTTTAATTCGCTATGCGATTATATTACTTAGCTTTTTTTTTTTTATAAATAGAATAATTATAATACCTGATAATTATTATAATTATTCTATTTATTAAAAAAAAAGCTAAGTAATATAATCGCTTAGCGAATTAAACTTAGCTGTCTCTATAGTCAACTTTCCTATATGATTGCTAGAATTCGTGAAGTTGATGAATAGGTAGCTAAAATGAAGATGGAGAATATCTTCGTTTTGTGGAATATGACGAATACATTCGTCATATTCGCTAATTCTACCAAGCCATTGAAGCCTACCATAGTAAACCAGGTCCAAGTTGAAATCGCAATGCGATTAATATAACTCAAAGTAATCGCATTGCGATTTCAACTTAGCACTGCTATATTCCATATTAGGCTAGAATTAACGAATATGGAATATAGCAGTGCTTAAGTTGAAATCGCAATTCGATTATTATAACTTAAATTAATCGAATTGCGATTTCAACTTAGTACTGCTATATTCCATGCTCATGGAGCGTCCCCATCACCATGGGAACGTCTCCATATACTAGAATGTACTGTCGGATTTGAGAATTACATTGAAATCGCAATTCGATTATTTCAAGTTATAATAATCGAATTGCGATTTCAACTTAGCACTGCTATATTCCATATTAGGCTAGAATTAACGAATATGGAATATAGCAGTGCTAAGTTGAAATCGCAATTCGATTATTATAACTTGAAATAATCGAATTGCGATTTCAACGTAATTCTCAAATCCGACAGTACATTCTAGTATATGGAGACGTTCCCATGGTGATGGGGACGCTCCATGAGCACGGAAGTCGGCAGAAGCGGCAACGGGCACTGACTGGAGCAGCCAGGAAGCCAGGAATCCAAAGGACAGGTAAGAACAACTTTAGGGAAGTGGGAAAGAAAAAAATATAACAATAAAAAAAAAATGAATATTCGATTTCGCGAATATATAGAACTATATTCTAAATATTCGCGAAATCTCAAAGTTACGATATTCGAGAAAAAAATTTGCAATTCGAATATTCACGCTCAACACTATACATGATATACAATATTATAATAGATGTCAACTAGACAAATCCTACCATCAGGAGTCAATGTCACTCAAGTCCCAATTGGGGCTAGAGTGGCATCAAATCACAGATGGGGATTGTCACTATTCTGAGAAAATTCCAAAAGTGGTATCCCAAAATGATTAATTGTCCTAATTCGCAATTATTTTCTGTTTCAAGATGATTTTTTTCTGCAATTGCGGGGGACCGCGATGGGCTCCAATGTGGCGCCGACCTATGCAAATCTTTACATGACACATCTTGAGGAGTCTGTCGTCTATGTGAGCCACCACTTCAGCCATGTGCTATCGTCAGTGTGGTGGGTTCGTCAGTGTGGTGGGTTCTTGTCATAGAGCAGACATGCTGACAGGTCTGGACAGAGGGGTGTATGCGGTTTGACAGGCCGTGATGCCCCCCTGATACAGACATTCCAATACGGAGACTGGTGCTCACCCGCCGATCTTCTGTTTGTGGATCGGTTTTATCTGCTTTAAACTGGAGCTCTGGACACTGTAAGTGTGTCTTGTAATTCTGTATAGGGAACTTGCCGGCCTGTATGGGCATGAGCATGCGCCCTGATGTAAAGTTGGACAGCGGCCATCTTTAATGTGGTTCCCATAGTCTCTGCTATTATCACGTGTCTCGCGAGAACACATGGAGCGGCGCATGCGCCTATTGCTTTTCCGGACGCCAGCAGATTCCACCAGGTCTCTATGATCTAACGTGACTCATTCAAGGTTTTTAATGTTTTAATTGATTTGTTATTGACACAAACTGTGTACACTTTACTATATTGGATTGGTAATTATGTATGGTTATTGATTTTTTCACTGTACCGATCAGGATATGTACTTCATATGATCATGTTCACAACTAGTTGGGGTATAATCATGGCGACAAATTAATTGTATTTTTAACACTGTTATACTCTTGACGCACTTGCACTTTATTGTTCAACTATCAATTTGTAATTATGAAATTGTCTACACTATTTATGTATGCCACCATGCACATGTTATTCAGCTGAACAAAGGCTCAAATGAGAGGGCTGAAACATTGCTTCTAGATGGGTGAATAAACCGTCCACTTTTTTTCATCACAATTTGGAGTGCTGCCTTTTTCTTCTATATACATTTGGGATCTTGGTCTCAGGCCCCCAGGAGGACTTGCACCCGTGTTTAATGTGTGCTGCTTTTTTTCTTTTCATATACAGTATATATATATATATATATATATATATATATATATACATATTTTTCAACCCTTCCTCAACACTATATGATAAGGAATAGTTTAGTGAAGTAACTTCAGTTGTGACCCAAGCGGTTTCTCATTTCCATGACTTTCAACACCTCTTTAGATTCTTTCAAATATCTAGGCATCCTAGTAACAAGAGGCTACACTACATCATTGAGCCATGACTGTAAGCGTTCCTTAGATCTGCTATGTCATTCAGATTTCAAGTGCAGATTTTGCTATGAATCCACAGCAAAATCCACAGCAGACATTGCAATGCATTATACACCCTGAGGATACCCTCAATGAACAGCCTTATGGTCAGGTTTCCTAATGCAGTTTTGGAAGCCAAAGTGGATCAGAAAAAGAGAGGGTGTATCAAAGGACTAATATGACTATTTTTTTTTCAACCAAGATACTAAGGGGTTGAAATTTGTAGAAATAGAAAAAGTAAAAAAGAACTGGAGGGGCAGGAACCATATTTGCAATATGTCCCGTCTAGAATCGAGATGGATTTTTCAGTTTGACTCCATTATACCCAAATGCCTCAATGCAGAATTTGAATTATTTGTCTTTCTGTGATGTTTTTGGGTGGGTGCCATTCATCGACAGAGAACCCGTCTGTTACTATTAGTCGGACGGGTTTTCTCTTGGTGAAGGGTTCCCACTCTCATCTAACCTCTTGAAAAGAATTCTTCCACTTGAAAGAAAAACAAAATATTCCTTATGGATTATACTTAGATATATATGCCGTTAATATCTTTGTATGTGGAAGAATATATTTTTTTAAATAAAAGGAAAGATGTATAAGTTTCTAAAGTAATTATAGAAAACATTTTTATGAAGGGATTTTTTATTAAAGATTTTTTATCAAAGTTTCTTACTATATATTTTAATTAATATATTTCAATTTGTTTATATATCTCTATAACTATACATTTTTAAACAACAACTTTGTAAACTACAATTACATACAAAAAATCCCAGAAAGCTAAAATCGCAAAAAAAAAAGCAGCATTGCCGCATGAGAATATTGATGAAATATTGTTATGTTTTACATATAATATATTGCCAAATTTTCGACTAATTGCTTTACATTTCTTATATAATGCATGGTTTAAGTGAATCCAAATTCACAGTTTTGGAAAGAACACCCATAGATCAATCAAATACCAGGTGAAATCGATCTAGACATTTAGCGTTGATGTTCGTACCCTATAAAATCAGCACAGAATATGTTACCCCCACTCACTGATGAAGGGACTATAGGTCCCGAAACGCATATGAGGAAGTTGGGGTGTCACGGAAGGTGTACAGAAAACTAGAAGACACAAAATGAAGATCCGACTGACTGGATCCAAAACTAAGGAACCAAAGGGTAAGCCCTGTAACAGCCCTGGCTCTCTCCCTTACTGCTCAGCCTATGCAAAAATCTCTATGGTAGATTATTGCATACCCTCGTTCCTCGACTGTATGACACCTGAACACCCTATAATAGTGAGTAGGATCCAGCAAACAGGAAAACACAAATGAATGAACAAACTTATCTGTAGAAGAATCAGTAGTAGCATCCAGCATGCACACACTCCAGGAAGTTGTATAAAACGCAAAGTGATGCAGTATGGGAGGGTATTTAAAGGGATGCAATCAGTGCAACTACATGACAGCTGAGAGAGGGAAACGAGATGACAAAATGAAAGCAAAACAAAAGAACCTCAAGCAGGAGGTTCTGAAGAACGTCTGTCAGAGCTTCTCAGATGTCTGGTGGTGACATGGGGGTGAACTTCTCTTGCAAGCCAAAGACAAATAATTATAGGATTATCTCATAACTACAAAGCGCATGGACACAGCTATGTGAATATCCTTATACAGGCATTCCATTAAACGTAACGCACCGCCTCTGGACATTGAACTACGTGTAGGAGGTAATCTCTGTGTCATCGCTGACGTCAGGACTACGTTGAAGCATCGCATTCACGAGCACTATCCCACGTGAGACGTCGAGAAAGCCTGCACGAAGACACGGACAACATACAGGATTAACAGGACTGCAGAGGAAAAAACTTCTGGAGAGGTAAGCGCCGGTTTAAATACCAAAGAACACGCGGGACGCCGCACTGAGGTATACCGGCTTGAGATCCTCTTGCCCTTATTGCAGGTCCTCCACTAACTGCCTGCTGTCTCTGTTATATTGCAAATTTCATTAAAAGATCAAAGCGCTGACATCGATAGTTACTTACCAACTACTGTCACCCTGTCTATATTGCTACAAATTACGGTGAACTTGGATACATATACATATCTATTCTCCTATTCTATGCTGCTCCAATTATATTACATTATGGAAGTGAACTGAACTTGTCTTATCCCCCTCTGTGAATTGGAACACTCATCAACTCAGGTGCTGCTATATTTACTATGATATTTATGGGATATTAATTTATTTGTTTGTGTATGCTCCTGGATCTATCACCATTCATTTTATATATATTTTTTTATATTCATTGCTATTTTTTTTTTGCTGGTTATCATTTTAGGCATTTGTCCTGATTTTAGTTAATAAATATGTACGCCACTTGTAAGTGTTTCCTGCTACTATTTATTTATTTACTACTAGATTGGGTGAGTCTTTTAGCAGTGCACCTACCCATAATTACTTCTGGTTGAGCAACCCTATATTCCTTTATATTTTTTTTTTTTGCTTAAGGCTTTGTTCACATCACAGTTCAGCCTTCTCATTCTCCTGCCCTGTTTAGGTGCAGGAAAACTGAAAGGATGGATTTGGCACATAACTGAGCTGAACGGAGCGCACGGGCCCCATAGACTATAATGGGGTCCGTTAGGTTTCTGCTCAGAAGCAGTGATGAGCGGCAGGGGCAATATTAGAATTTTCGATATCTTGTGAATATTTGGCCGAATATTCGTGAAATTTGAGAATTTGTGATCTCTAGTCATTATTTTCTTGATTGCAAAAATCGGCAATTGGAAAAATTGCAAAAAAATTTGCAATACAAAAATTTACGATCAACACTACTCCTAAAGTCATAGATATTGCAGCCTTCTCATTGTCCCATAAGCAAGAAGCAGTGAGGGATCATGGGTACTGATGAAAAAAATCTAGAATATTTCTGATTACGAAGGTATAGCACTATATTTTAGATATGAGCAAATTCTCAAAGTTCTAATATTCGGGATAAAAATTTGTGATTATAATATTCTCGAACAACACTACTCAGTAGAAGACTTTGGAGCGGAGACAAAAGTTGTGCATGCAGGAATTTTGTCTCCGCTTCAAAAATCTTCTTCTGAGCTGAAACCTAACAGACCCTATTATAGTCTATGGGGCCCGAATCGGTACTTTCCATTTTCCTGCACCTAAACGGGGCAGGAGAATGGAAAGGCTGAATGGTGATGTGAACGAAGCCTAAGTCTGTTTTTGGCTTCCAAAACCGCATCAGGAAACCTGACAGTTGACAGTGTTCTTACATGTCTTTAAGATACTTGCTAAAAAGTTTGCAAAAAATATATATACATACTTAACAAACTGTCATTTTAGTGAGAAGAGCACCTCTGATAATGAAGGTAATCTCTGAAGAAACATCTACTGCTTTGAAAAAAATATTAGGAATACATGTATGTCTCAAAACATAATAGACAAAAAGGTTTGTTAACAAAGTAACTCATTTGCACATACGTGAAGCTGCATACATGACATCGGAGTACCTACTTGTCACAATGTTTGTTGCAATGTTCATTGAAATTGCAATGAATCTCCCTTGAAGGGCAGAAGATATGCTGGTTTTTAACTTCTTATAGGCCTGCTTAATGTCTCTATTACTCAGACTGTAGATAATAGGATTGAGAAGTGGAGTCACTACAGTGTAGAACAGGGAGAGGGTTTTCTTTACACCTTTCTTATTTGGGAGTAAATATATCATATTAAGTGAGCCGTAATATAAAGATACCACGGCCAGGTGAGAGCTGCAGGTGGAAAAGGTCTTCTGCCTCCCGGTCACAGATGGGATCTTTAGTATGGTGATAATAATATACACATATGAGACCAGAATCACAATAAATGGAAAAACCACAATTGGCACTGCAAATAACATGTCTACTAGTTTCATAAAAAATGTATCTGAGCAGGAAAGTTCAATTATGGGATCAAAATCACAGAAGAAATGGTCAATGATGTTTGGTCCACAGAACCACAAATGACTCATTGTTATTGCAACAGTCAATATAACAGCAAAAACCATCACCCAACACAAGAGAACGACTTTTATACAAAACCTGAGGTCCATGACTGAGGTGTAATGTAGAGGGTTACAGATGGCCTGATACCGGTCATAGGACATCACACTCAGAAGAAGACATTCAAAGGATTCTGAGGCTGAATAACAATAAAATTGAGTTACACATCTAATAAGAGACAGAGAACGTCCTTCATTCAACACAGTCTGAAGCGTGCTGGGTACAATGGTAATAGTGAGGAGAATATCTGTGAAGGAGAGCTGTGTGAGGAAGAAGTACATGGGAGAGTGGAGAGATCTGCTGTAGGACACCAACAGAATGATGAGGAGGTTTACACATACCGTCACACAGAAGATGATTAGAAGCAGGAGAAAGAAGCAAATTTTAAGACTCTGTAAATTCTGAAATCCCAAAAGCAAGATCTCAGTCACCACGCTGGAATTGCAGAACTGCATAGTCACAAAGACTTCAAAAGAACTTAAAAATTAACAAAAAAACAAAAATAAAAAATAAATGCTGAAGTTTATTTCTCTGTAGTTCACTAGTGTGAAAGAGATGTGATCTGGTCGTTTGGTCAAGTAGATAAAATAAAAATATAAAAAATGTGCAAAGTTTTTTACTTAACTTTTTAAAAATAAAAAATAAATGTTACTATTGATTGTCACTTAATCTTCAACTGTCAATTTTTTTTGCAGGATAATGATGAGAATAATCCAGTTTTCCTCTTTTTAAGTAGTTGAAAATGATAAGAAATAATTTTTTTGTAAAGTTTCACTGTAGACAAGGTAGGACGCTTTAGAAATCACATTTAAGAAAAATTAAGAAATGAACAAATAAATGTTATTCTTTAGATTTCCAAACCAGATCAGCCTGAATCTTCTGTATGCTATATTACAGTGGGGAACACATAATAACACGGAGTCCCCAGAGAATCTGAGGAGGAAGATTCATTTTCTTCTTTGTGTAATGGAGCGGATCAATGTTTTCTTGTCTGAGATAAAGACAATACATAAGATTATTACTGATTAGTTCCCTTTTATAGACAAAATATTAGAACAAATGGTGTAACAAAGCCAGGGAGATTTCACTAACTGTCTCTGAGGGGAACACTCACATTTTATTTTAATTTGACCTCTATAGATTTAAGAATATGAAATTTAAAAATGAAGTAGGAAAATGTTTCCATGTATTTTATATGAACAGTCATAGTAAAAAGAAAGTGAACCCTCCCAATAATTTGTATTTCTCAGGACCTGAATATCAGTTGTGTGGTCCTTACTCCTTATCTTGCATAAAATAAATTACCACGACTGACTTGAAAAGACACCGCACATTTCAATATGGAGTTTTTATTTTTTGGGCAAAAAGTAAACCACCATTCAAAGAAAAGGTGGAAAGAAAAACACGTCCCTCCTTCCACAATTATTGGGAGAGTATTTGGCAGAAAGGTGGCACTAATATGATGCACACCTGTGTTATTTCTACTCATTTCGGGTCTGTTCGTTCAGAACAGCTTCACTTTTACATCTTACACCAGACAAGAGCTTTTGGATATAGGATTACACAACTCCGAATGTTTTATCAGCAACCTTCGACTCATCAATGAAATAAGAACACCCGACGCTTCACAGGCTATTCGGCCGACTGGAAGTGATCGACGATGGCGCAGGGACAGCAAACAAAGGCGAGGGAAGTGCGACGGGCTAATAGCTAAGCTAAGGCTAACACTGCACCGGCTTTATTCATCCAGCATTTTCCTTGCTAATGTGTGGTCCCTGGTGAACAAAATGGATGATTTACGACAGTTACGATCACTGACAACAGACACTTATGGATTGTTATGTCATGATATTCATGGAAACATGGCTACACAGTAGAATATCTGACAATGCTATCAAGCTAGTCGGACTGAAGCATTGTTTGCCTCTCAGGCCACCTGTGGCTCTCATACTAACTTCGACTCTTACACGTACTCACTACTGGAATACATCTACACCACAATTTACAATGCTACCACAGAAAAGCATATCACAATGTACCCAAATCAGAAACCATGGATGAACAAAGAGGTGCAGCTTCTACTAAAGGCACATAACAATGACTTCAGATCAGTTGACACTAAGACCTACAGTACGTGCAGGGCAGAACTGAAGAGGGGCATCAAGAAGGCTAAGCACAGCTGCAAACTGAAAGGAGGAACACTTTGTCAACTCTGATCCACAACACATGTGGTTGGGCATTCAGGCCATCTCTGACTACAGGCCCAGCAATTCTACACAGACAGCCATGACTGTGTCCTCCCTCAATGAGATAAATGACTCCTATGTAAGATACGTTCGTTTTGACAAGGACAACAAGGAAAAGTTTGTCAAAATCCTACCCTCTGATGACTGACATACCTTCACTATCACTATTACAGATGTCTATAACACACTGAGCAGCATCAACGTTCGCAAGACTGCTGGCCCTGACGGCATTCCTGGACGTGTGCTTCGAGCATGTGCTGAGCAGCTTGCAGGGGTCTTCACTGACATGTTCAACCTGTCGCTTGTCCAGGCAGTAGTACCATCGTGCTTCAAGACCACCTACATTGTGCCAGTGCCGAAACACTCATCACCGATGTGCCTGAATGACTACCGCCCTGTAGCACTCACGCACTGGAGTAGCTATAGGGGTCGCAGCGGTTGCAATTGCGACTGGGCCCATAAGTCAGGGAGGCCCACGGGGCCCCCTCAAGCCAGGAGAGCCACAGTAAATCCGTACCCCCCCTCATTGGTGTCAGCGGCAGTTCTGATCGGAGTCCCAGCAGTGTAATGGTGGGGCTTTGATTGGTTACCATGGCAGCCAGGATGCTACTGAAGTCCTGTCTGCCATGGCCAGTTACTCTGCAGCATACTTACATGCGCTGTGGCTGCCGGGCGCTCCTCCTTCTTATAACTCGTCACAGGTCTGTGCAGTGCATTGCTATAAGCATTAGCAATGTGCCGCACAGACCTTTGATGAGTTACAAGAAGAAGGAGCGCCAGGCGGCCACAGTGTATGTAAGTATGCTGCAGAGTAACTGGCCATGGCAGACAGGACTTCAGTAGTGTCCTGGCTGCCATGGTAACAGATGGGAGCCCTAGCATTACACTGCTGGGACTCCGATCAGAGCCGCCACTGCCACCAATGATAGGGGGGGTCTGCACTGCCCACCAATGATTTTAATACAGGGGAGGGCGGGGCACACTGCCCACCAATTATTTTAATACAGGGGAAGGCACACTGCCCACCAATGATTTTAATACCGAGGGGAGGGGGTGCACTGCCCACCAATGATTTTAATACCGAGAGGGGGGAGGGTGCACTGCCCATAAATGATTTTAATACGGAGGGGGGAGGGTGCATTGCCCACCAATGATTTTAATACTGGGGGGGCACACTGCCCACCTATGATTTTAATTCCGGGGAGGGCGCACTGGGGGCTGATGGAGATGTTACTGGGGGCTGGTGAGAGGCACTGGGGTCTGATGGAGAGGGTACTGAAGGCTGATGGAGAGACACTGGGGGCTGATGGAAAGGCACTGGGGGCTGATGGAAAGGCACTGTGGGCTGGTGAGAGGCACTGGGAGCTGATGGAGAGGCACTGGAGGCTGATGGAGAGGCACTGGGGGCTGATGGAGAGGCACTGGGGGCTGATGGAGATAGTACTGGGGGCTTGTGAGAGGCACTGGGGGCTGATGGAGAGGCACTGGGGCTGGTGAGAGGCACTGGGGGCTGGTGAGAGGCACCAGGGACTGATGGAGAGGCACTGGGGGCTGATGGAGAGGCACTGGGGGCTGATGGAGAGGCTACTGGTGGCTGATATGAGGCATGGGGCTCTTATCTGAGGTCTGATTGGGGGTCATTCATATTGGGGTCTGAGCTGAGGTGTTATCTGAGGTCTTATTGGGGTCTTATTAACATTGGGGATCTTATTGGGGCTGTCAGCTGAGGTCTGATTAACATTGGGGGTCTGATTGGTGGTCTGACCTGAGGTATAATGATTTTTTATTTTATTTTCCGGAGCAGCTTGGAGAAAAAAGAGCTCACACTCTCCCACACTCCTTTTGCCCGGCCAAGCCTGCCAGCACCCCTGAGGCCAAGCCTGTCAGCACCCCTGAGGCCAAGCCAGCCAGCACCCCTGAGGCCAAGCCTGCCAGCACCCCTGAGGCCAAAGAGCCAGCACTCCTGTGTCTTCAGAACTGTAAGTAAATTATATATAAGGGGAGCTTATAATATGAAAGAGACAAATTATGTCAGAGCGACTCTTCACCTACACGTGTATCAGTATTAGATTTATACCCCTTACTCTCCCTAATACCCAAACTACACAAGATACATATCCCTACCTTCTGTCTAAAACACATACACAACCCACGATATGTACTTTCACCTTCTTGTGTTACAGACCCCTGTACAATTTAACAATCTGCACAGACATTTAGATTCATACATTTCCTACACTGGCACAAATTTGTTGCCAGTGACCAACTGTCTGTGCTCAGTCCTACGCAAAACCGTCACAAGTGCATGAGGAGCTGCAGATGTGGTGGCGAGGTCCGAGAGGTATGTGGGGGTGGGAGATCCGGGGGGCCCATAACATTTTTCAAGCTGCTAGAAGTTTCCTGAGACCGGAGAAAAATGTTCGGATGACAGAACATTACAATAGCTTTATATGCAGATAGAGTACTCCAATATATTCGCGATTGCAAAAATCGGCAATTAATGATTCGAACATTTTAGTAGGTCGGACTACATATTACTGATTGGTGCACTAAGTATTGTTATAAACTTGTGACATCTCAGCACTATGTCTGTATCATGTATGTATGGACAGCAGAACCTATCACACTACCTACCACCCTGCACTGGAACCTTTTAGCTACACTATATTACTATCTAACCTACTCTGACTATCTGTATTATATATATATATATATATATATATATATATAAGCTAACTAACTAACTATCTAATGTAATGACACAGCAAAGCACAGAGCACAGCAATGACACTTCTGTCTCTTTCAGAACTGCAAAAAACTGCAGAAAATGACTGCCGGGGAGTTTCTTACATAGTAAGGGGTAGGCAACTTTCCTATTGGTTGCTAGGGATGTTGCTAAGCTCAGACAAAGACATTGCTGCCATCTCTTGGCCCACAAGAAAGAAGCAGGGAGGGATCATGGGTATAGATGAAAAAAAATCTAGAATATTTGCAAATACAAACTAAATTTTAAATGTTCACAAATTCTCAAAGTGGCGATATTCACGAATTAAATTCGTGTTTTGAATATTCGCGCCCAACACTACTCCTGAATACCAGCAAGATAAAAGAGCTCATTGTGGACTTCAGGAAGGAGAAGAGGAACAACATGACTCTATACACATAAATGGCACAGCTGTTGAACGAGTATCCAGCTTCAAGTTCCTGGGGGGACACATCTCTGAGAATCTGCCATGGTCAACCAACATCTCCAGCCTGGTCAAGAAGGCACATCAGCGCCTCTTTTTCTTGAGGACACTAAAGAAAAACCACCTGTCTGCTGACATACTGGGTAACTTCTATCACTGTGCGATAGAGAGCATCCTGACCAACTGTTTCACAGTCTGGTATGGGAACTGCTCTGTTGCTGTTCAACTGTAATGACCGGCGTCACACACAGGGAGGGAAAAGGGAAAGCCCTGCCCAAGGGAGAGGGAAAGGTGGTGACCCCTGACTCACCTTGCGGCTGGCACCTGACTGCCCTGACCTCCCTAGACGGGTTCCTCACCCGTGCGGCGATCACGTGCCTAAACCCTGGCTTTCCCTAAAATGAGCCCTAGATAGTGAACGGGCCGGTGGGATCGCTAGTCCGCACCACTGACACTAAAGGAAAACACCAGGGAGAGGACAGACAATACAGACAAACACATAAACCCAGGTGGGCGACCACAGCAGACCACAAAGGTCCAACAGGGATCCGGAGGGAAATGTTCTGGACCAACAACCAGAGAACGCAGCAACACAGCTCCAGTGGGTCAGTATAGAAGTCCAGGCAGGAAGCTCTATATCTGGCAACCAGAGAAGTGTGAGAGGGGAATATAAGGAGGTTGGGAGTGCTGGACAAGGAAAAGCTGAGGAGAAGGAGCTACGGATCCCTGAGTGAGCCAAAAAGGGTTGCAAAGCAAACCCAGAAAGCTACCATAAGGAAACAGCCCTATCTTACATAGAGCGCGCAGCCAACCGCTGCGACTTCCTGACCCCGGGTATAACGGAGTCAGTCGTGGGTCTTGACACCCTCGTGACATCAACACATCACAGGGACTCCACTTCCTGCCATTGATGATGTTCACAAGAAGAGATGTCTACGACGGGCACGCATCATTCTTAGGGACTCCTCTCATCCTGTCAATAAACTCTTCCAGCTCCTCCCCTCCAGAAGGCACTACAGGACCCTTCAGACTAAAATCAGCAGGTTTAGGAACAGCTTCTTCCCCACAGCTGTCACCTATCCACACTCACCCTTTACACTTTCCCACCCCTCCATCCCTTTATGATCACTGGACCATGATCATGACTGTCATTCATTCTCAACATTCACTGTAAGTTCACATTGGTTACTGCTACAGTTTGGGACACTTGCTAAAGTTAGGATACTTGTACATCTGTATATTTGCCCGTTTGTATAGCAATATAGAACAGTTCATCTGTATATATTGTATGAAGGTGCAAGGTTCCGTCATTGACAGAAGGTATGTATCACCGAGGTTCCTGGCCTAAATTAAGTAAGTGATTGACACTTTGCTATTTTAGTATGGCTGTATAGCCGATCCGGGACGGCTCTTACTGGGAGTAGTCAAAGTGATGGGTGGGTGACTACTCCCCACGTTCCAGGCCGGGTCTTGACTGGCCTATAAAATACCCAGCCAGCAGTGACAGCTGTGAGTGATCACCTCTTTCTGACAGAGGAGCTCTGGCAATCGCTGGTGTGGGAACTAAGCCCTGTGCTGGGCTGAAAAGCTGAGACCTGTGTGTCAGGAGAGCAGGCCACCTAAAGCCTACATTTTGACTGCTGGAGGCAGAACTGCCTACAAGATTATGTTTTTTTGTTATGCAGGAACTTTCTACTTGGTGTGAACAAACACCAACCTTTCAAATACCACAAAGTCTTTAACTTAAACAGTTCAGTGTTTTATTCACACATAAGGAAAAACTAAAAGTAACGGTTTGCAGTCTTGGTGTTTGTTCACACCATAAAAAGTCTACAGAACAAAAGCCTTCACCTGGTCAGCAGTTTTCAGTTCCCAAACACACAGAGACTGACAGCGCTCCAATGTCAGAGAGGAGTAATCCAAACCCAGCTGAGACTGCTGGCCGGGTTTGATATAGGCCAGTAAACACCCAGCCTGAAACATGGGGAGCAGCCACCCACCCAGCACTTTGGCTACTCCCAGTAAGAGCCGGCCCGGATCGGCTTAACAGCCATACTAACAGCAAACAGTCAATTGTACTAACTGCCGCTGACCCTTCAAATTACCGACTCTTACCTCACCGAGGCCAGGAACCTCGGTGACACATACCTTCCATCAATGACGGCCCCTTGCGCCTTCCTACATACCTCCCCCTTTGTTCAACCCTGAGGGGGTGAACACCCGCCAGACAGTGTACCTGGGACAGGGCATCTGTGTTTCCCTGTAACCTGCCTGCCCTATGTTCGACGGAAAATTTAAAGTTTTTTAGCAACAAGAACTACCTGGTGACCCGAGCATTCCTCTCTTTGGCCTGGCTCATCCACTTGAGAGGGGAGTGGTCAGTCACCAGACGGAACTTTCTCCCCAACAGATATTAGCGGAGAGACTCGAGTGCCCATTTGATGGCCAGGCGCTCTCTCTCCACTATACTGTACCAGGTCTCAGCTGGGGTGAGCTTATGGCTGAGGTAGACAACAGGATGCTCCTTCTAGTTGACTTCCTGAGGCAGTACTGCACCGAGACCTACCTCGGAGGCATTGGTCTGCACTATAAACTCCCTTTTGAAGTCGGGCGTCACCAAAACCGGGGCCAACTTCAAAGTGGAGAAAGCCTTTTCCGCCTGTTCATTCCAGTGGACCGTCACTGACTTGCGTCCCTTCAAAAGGCCTGTCAATGTTGCAGTGATTGTAGCAAAGTGGGGGACAAACCTCATATAGTATCCCACTATTCCCAGGAACGACTTCACTTGTCGAGTAGTGACAGGTCGGGGCCAATTCCAAATTGCCTCAATTTTGTTCAGCTAAGGTTTGATAATTCCGCTCCCACTTACATACCCCAGGTACTTGGTATCTTCTAACTAGGGTTGAGCAAACCCGAACTGAAGTTCGGGTTCGTACCGAACGTTGGGATTTTTGGACCCCGGACGCGAACCCGAACATTTCAGTAAAAGTTCGGGTTCGGTGTTCGGCACTTTCTTTGCGCTTTTTGAAAGGCTGCAGAGCAGCCAATCAACAAGCGTTTAACTGTCTGAAAAGACATCACAGCCATGCCTACTAATGGCATGGCTGTGATTGGCCAGTGCAGCATGTGACCCAGCCTCTATATAAGCTGGAGTCACGTAGCGCTGCACGTCACTCTGCTGTGCTTAGTGTAGAGAGAGGATGCTGCTGGTGATTTCAGGGAGAGAACAGAAGAGACTCTTTGCTCAAAATCTGAATCTAACTCAGCGATCTACATACACTGTGTTTTTATGGGTGCAGGGCACAATTTTTTTTTATCCTGCTCTGAGCCCAATGACCTAAAAAAAATAAAAAAATTTAGGTGAGCGGTGGCGGCGGCCATTTTATGCAAGCTCAGTGCATCAGCACTGCATCTGAGCTTTTGGGACATTGAAAATTACAATTTTGGTGCATTTGCAAGATTAGTCAGTGTGCAATTTAAGCTAGAAATACAGCCATCATTTTCTGGGTTTTTGAAAACACACTTTTTTGCCAAAAAAACACAATTTTCCAGATCTGCAAGTGTTACATTCAAATGTAATATATACAGCTTTCATATTCTGTTACCATAAAAAATAAAAAAAAACTTTTTGGGCAATTTACAACATCTGGATTAGTCAGTGTGCAATTTAAGCTAGAAATACAGCCATCATTTTCTGGGTTTTTAAAAACATACTTTTTTTTTGCCAGAAACAACTATTTTCTAGATCTGCAAGTGTTAAATTCAAGTTTAATATATAGATCATTCATATTCTCTTACCAAAAAAAAAACTTTTTTGGCAATATACAACATCTGGATTAGTCAGTGTGCAATTTAAGCTAGAAATACAGCCATCATTTTCTTGATTTTTAAAAACATATTTTTTTGCCAGATTCCACAATTTTTCTGGCCTTGCAGCATCAGCACGTGTGAAATTCCAGGGTTATATACTGCTGTCAAATACAGTTATTAAACAAACACCGACTTTACATACTGTCTTTCTATTCAGTTATTTTAAATAAAGCCATTTTGGGCACAATTCTTTGATAGTGTCCTAGAGTGGATCAGGGCGTGTGAGATACACCCTTTTAAATACAGGGGTTCTATTCAGATATTTGAAATACAGACATTTTGCTCAAACAAAATTAAAAGAAGGCCTAGTCTGGTTCAGGGTGAAGGGTTAAATAGAATAAGCTATATGATCTGTATGAAGGACAGGATGCTGGGTGACATCATACTAGAGGGAGAATATGTTTACATTAGCCTTATGTCCATAGAGGGAATGGATTCTGCCCAGAAACAAGTGAATATGTGAATCATATCTGTTTCCAATATGTATGGAAGAATGTCTATAAAGGTGCTGAATTCCTAGAATTAAAGCAGAATGGTTTCAGAAACACGTCTGTGTGTATCTTATTGAGACCAGTTCTCCGGGTGCCTGTCTGTGACAAACAAAGGAAGAACCAGGGTGCATTAAGAAGCAGATTTCTTTCAGCTGGGGGCTCTGTCCGGGATAGAACAATACAGTATCTCGGGTAAGTACGGAACATTCCTGTCTTTAACGACTGGGGACATTTAGATGCTTTCCGAACAAAAACATGCTGTTGCTTCTATTTTGAATCCACGTCAGACACACTGAAAGGAATAGTATCTATCTTTAGGCAAGATAGACTATAAATAGACTACTGGCCAAGTCTAACAGGTAATGTCTTTAGGGAAGGATTTTAAAGAGGAATTATTTTGGGAAGAATTCAAATAGTGTCTGCACCCTGTTTTTTTTTTTTTTTCTTGTCAGCCAATTTCTATCGCTTCTTATCTGTCGCTTTCTTTCTGCTCTCTTGTATTTTATGATGTAATGAAGCATTAAGTAATTTTTATGCTGAAGGTAAGCAGCAAATGATACTGTGAGAACTGTACTAACTTTATTGTGTGTGTCCTGGAGAACCATAAGACGCCCCACTTTTCTGGCAAGGTTAAACCCGCTAACCCAGAAACTGGTGAAAGCAAGTGACGGTTTGAAGGGATAATACTAACAGTCCATTGAGAAGGAAGTTGAGCATAGACATAAGTCCTCTCTAACCAGTTGACAGGAATTGTCGGAGCCTTTACGGTTCAGTACAGCCAGTCCTAGGGAGAGTTCAGCTCTGCCTCCGTCTCAATTCAGTTATAAGAAATGAGTGCAAAGCAAGGAAAGGTCTCTTCACCCCCTCAGTATATAGTAGAAACATGTAAGGATTATGTACCCGGGTCTGTGGGACTGATTAATATTTTAGTTACTCCCTGGGTGGATAATATGGCAGGATGGACAGAGGAGATGAAGAGTATAAATTTTGGGAGGGGAAAATTGGCTTACTTATGCACCATATTGGTATGATAGACCAAATAAAAAGGTTAAGAAACAGAAGGCAGAGAACCAGGAGGGATATAAAAAGAAACATGAGTTAGTAAAAGAATTGACAAGGAGTTCACCTCAGAAGCCCCCTCCTCCCTATTTAGGAAATATCCCACAGATATATCCATTCCTTCCAAAAGATGACTTACCGTATTTTTCGCCCTATAAGACGCACCGGCCCATAAGACGCACCTAGGTTTTTAAGGAGGAAAAAATAAAATAAAAAAATTTGAACCAAAAGGTGTGCCTAATGGTGTTATGTGGTATCTGGGGATGGCACTGTTATGGGGGGTCGGTGGATGGCATTGTTATGGGGGTCTGTGGATGGCACGGTTATGGGGATCTGTGGATGGTACTGTTATAGGGGTCTGTGGATGGCACTGTTATGGGGGGTCCGTGGATGGCACGGTTATGGGGATCTGTGGATGGCACGGTTATGGGGATCTGTGGATGGCACGGTTATGGGGATCTGTGGATGGCACGGTTATGGGGATCTGTGGATGGCACGGTTATGGGGATCTGTGGATGGTACTGTTATAGGGGTCTGTGGATGGCACTGTTATGGGGGGTCCGTGGATGGCACGGTTATGGGGATCTGTGGATGGCACTGTTATGGGGATCTGTGGATGGCACGGTTATGGGGATCTGTGGATGGCACGGTTATGGGGGGCACTGTGGATGGCACTGTTATTGGGGACTGTGGATGGCACTGTTATGGGGGATCTGTTGATGACACATAAATAGCATTTTACGCTATGTGTCCACAGACCCCCATAACAGTGCCATCCATAGAATGACCCCCAATAGGGATGAGGGGCCGGCATCCAGCTCTGTAATTACAGCGGGCCCGGTGCAGTCACTGTATTCTGCTACACCGGGCCCGCTCACTGTAGGAATCCTAACTGCAGGCAATGCTAACAGTAGTCTTTTATGCAGCCTGTACTTACGATACTAACTTTCCGGCAGGCAGCGGGCAGGAGGCTGAACTGGTGGGCGGGCGCTTACAACGTAACTCACTATGTCACGCGCCGGCTCTCCCTTCTTCATTCATAAAGTGGGCGGAGCCGGCGCGTGACATAGTGAGTTACGTTGTAAGCGCCCGCCCACCAGTTCAGCCTCGTGCCCGCTGCCTGCCGGAAAGTTAGTATCGTAAGTACAGGCTGGATAAAAGACTGTTAGCATTGCCTGCAGTTAGGATTCCTACAGTGAGCGGGCCCGGTGTAGCAGAATACAGTGACTGCAACGGGCCCGCTGTAGTTACAGACCTGGATGCCGGCCCCTCCTCCCTCATCCATGCCCACTAATACACCCGCCACCACGCTGCGCAGCATGCGGTCGGCGGTATACAAAGTCAAGTATTAGCCACATAAGACGCACTGCCTTTCCCCCCACAATTTTGGGGGGGAAAAAGTGCGTCTTATAGGGCGAAAAATACGGTAGATTAAAAGGGCCGTACTTTGAGGCCGAGGCATTATTTCATTGGCTCAAAAGGAAGAAGAGATAAGAGAAGAAGAGATAATACTCTAGCATCCTTTCACAGTGCACACATCTTCTTCAAAGCATCTGTGGGGAGATAGAAGACAAACACTGCCCGCAGCACAGATCTCTGCCCCCCTTCATCTCCTCATAGCATTGCATAGACAGAGCTAGAGTAACGGCAGAAAGGGGAGGGGGGAGGCTCCTGAGATAAGAAGTTTGTAACAACTTAAGATTAACCAGTTACAGTCCTAAAGATACAAAAAATATAGAATAAAATTCACACATCTGTAACACTGGGGATGTCATAGCTCCCATGCGCCTTAGATCACAAAAGTATTTTCCCAAACCTGAACATATACCTCATCTTGATGAGGACAGTGTCCTTGAGGAACAGTTCACTTTTATGACGGTAGGCGACACCTTGTTAAAGAAACCTATTTAACCCCTTAAGGACGCAGGGCGTACCGGTACGCCCTATTTCCCGAGTCCTTAAGGACTCAGGGCGTACCGGTACGTCCTAACTTTAAATCGGGATTCCGGCGCCGCGGGGGTTAATCGCAACGTAACAACGCAGGGGGGGTCATTTGACCCACACGTATCGGCGATCGCAGAAAACCGCAGGTCAATTCAGACCTGTGGTTTTCTGCGTTTCCGGTCCATTCGGGTGTCCTGTGACCCGATGAACCGGAAAAAGACTGCGATCGGTGGCGTGATTACACACCACCAATCGCAGTGAGAAGATTTGGAGAGGCGGTGCTGGCCCTGGTGCTGAACACTGCTGTCCAGGGTGCTGATTGGTGCAGAGGAGAGAGGCGCGAGATTCAAACTTCCTGCGCTCCTCTCTCCCCTCCTCTTCCTGTTCTGCACGAGCACCCTGCAGCATCGTCCAGCACCAGCTCCTGCATCCCCCTAATCGCCATCCATCTCCCTCCTGCACCCATCGCCACCCAGGTAGGTTAGGGTCAGTGAGGGAGAGGCACCGTTAGGCAGGGGAAGAAGGAAAAAGTTAGTTAGGAAAAAAAAAAAAAGCACTTTTATTCAAAACTTTCTTTGATCCATCTATCAGACCCCAGACCCCCCCCCCTGCCACTTGCTCTCCCCACCATAACTTTTGACCAAACGCCTCAGATGAACAGTGTTAAAAATATAAAATAAAAACGGTGCCAAAACACCAATTTTTGGGCAAAATTTTCATTTGAATCCTTTTTGCCGGTAATAAAGCAAGGGTTAACAGCCAAACAAAACTAAATATTTATTGCCCCGATTCTGTAGTTTGCAGAAACACCCCATATGTGGTCATAAATGGCTATATAGCCGCACGGCAGGGCATAGAGCGAAGGGAACTATATACGGTTTCTGGAAGGCAGATTTTGATGGACAGTTTTCTTTTTGACACCTCCCCAAACTTTACAGGCCCATATACCGGTTATACCCAAACCTGATAAGGATCCCTCTTATTGCTCCAATTATAGGCCCATTTCTCTCTTAAACGTGGACCTTAAAATTTATGCTAAATTACTAGCCCTGCGGTTACATCCCCTCATCCCGAAATGTATACATCAAGATCAGGTGGGTTTCGTCCCAGGCAGAGAAGCGCGTGACAGTACCCTGAGGACCTTGGGCATTATAGCTAGAGCTAGGTCTACTGGGTCTCCTCTGTGCCTGCTTTCAGTGGACGCAGAGAAGGCCTTCGACAGGGTCAACTGGAGATTCCTAGCCTTAACCCTAGAGCGTATAGGTCTCGGCACTAAAATGATTAAGCGTATTATGGCTCTTTACTCCTCTCCCTCAGCCCAGGTACGGGTCAATGGCCTCCTCTCTACGCCTTTCGCTATTAATAATGGAATGCATCAGGGCTGCCCCTTATCCCCCTTCCTATATATTTTGACCATGGAATCTTTGGCCAATGCTTTACGTAATAATCTGTCTATAAAAGGGGTGGGAATTGAAACGAAAGAGCACAAACTGTCCCTTTTTGCCGACGACTTGCTTCTCTACCTCTCAGACTCCAGAATAGGCTTACTTTCGGTCCTTCGGGAATTTAAGAGATTTGGTAGACTTAGTAATTTCAAGGCAAATATTCAGAAGTCCGAAATTCTGAATATCTCATTAACACATAGGGAAATCACCCACATCAAAGAAGGGTTTTCGTTTAAAGTGGCCTCTGACTCGATTCGCCACCTGGGCATTAACCTTCCCGCAAACCCTAGTAATCTCTTCCAATTGAACTACAAACCATTACTTAGGAGGGTAGAGGCCTCTCTCCAGAAGTGGTCCCCCCTGCAGGTTTCTTGGTTCGGTAGGATTAATGCCCTAAAGATGGACGTCTTACCCAAACTCCTCTACCTGTTCCAGACTGCCCCGTGTAATGTACCTAATAGATTTTTTGCCCAGTTGCGGTCACTAGTCTCTAGGTTTATCTGGAATGGCACAAGGGCCAGGGTGAGCTACAAAGTGTTATCCAGAGCAAAGAGCTTGGGGGGAGCTGGCCTACCTGACTTCCAGGCATATTTTCCAGGACGTCCCTCCATGACAGCACCCATGGAGGTTGTCCTATTGGTCTCTGTAGGGACAGGAAGCGAGAGAGATTAAAAGGCCCCCTCCCCTCCCACTCTCCAGTGTTCTTCCTGTCCCTTCAGGGATCGGAGCAGAGAGAATCTTTCCCTACCCTGGGAATCTGTTTTGGGCCGAGCCTGGTCGGGGGGGTCTCCATCTCCTCTTCAGGCTCTGGAGGGCCTTAAGGCTAGCATCTCTCTGGGTAGGGGTCCCCTAGCTTCCCCCGATACCTGTTTTCTTTCCCGCATCGAGCTCTGTGGGTGGCCGCGGTATCAGGGAGCCGAGGCCGCTTCTTCCGGGTTCGGGAGCTCTGGGATCGGCTGCGGCTCCTGCGCTCGGCGCTCCTCCCGTTAGACGTGCAGCCCATGTGACCGGAAGTACGGGTCACATGGGCGGAAGAAAGATGGCGGCGCCCAGGGAACGCTGAGCCCGGCGGATTGCACGCAAGGGGGGGGTCGACTCTTCGTTTGAATGAGTCCCCCCCCACCTGGAATTAAGGAGGCGGAGCCGCGCGGCAACGGGTGGACCAGGTAGGACATAAATTGTGTGTCAGTTTGTTGTCCAAGCATGGTATGGAGGTCCAGATGTCAGCTATGCAGGACACTAGCGCAGACATCCCTACCCCGAGTCATGTAAGTAAGTGAGGCTTGTATTCCGGTTCCTCTCTCTTTCTTTGCACTGGGCTAA
Source organism: Bufo gargarizans (assembly GCF_014858855.1). Lineage (NCBI taxonomy): Eukaryota > Metazoa > Chordata > Amphibia > Anura > Bufonidae > Bufo > Bufo gargarizans. The sequence continues at coordinate 4,726,589 of NC_058081.1, read as the reverse complement.
TGGTCTCTCTCTCTTCCATACCAGGGAGAGAAAGACACCACGGTTAAATCGCTGGGAGAACCTAGAAAGAAACCCAGAAGATGTGCTCTATGCTCAAAAAGACTGGCGGACGCATATATAAAAGCCCTGTGTAGTGACTGCCTGGCAAAGATTCTCAGAGACGAACAGTCCTCCCTTTTGGCTGATCTGAGAGTGATTGTGAAAGAGGAGATCCAAGCGGCCAGCTCTAGTATAGCGCAGAAACCCTGTGCCGCCTCCCCTCCCCCCAAGAGACCCCGTGTGCTTAGGGAGTCAGATTCGGAAGAAGAAGGCTTATATCTGTCAGAAGGGGAAACCTCAAAGGGGGATGACGTTCAAGGTTCGTCTTATATGGCCGACGACCAGAGAAGATATCTCTTCTCGCAAGAAGATCTAGATCCCCTCCTGTCGGCCGTAAGGCAGACAATGGATATAGAGGAGGAGGAACAGACTCGCTCGATACAGGACGAGATGTTCGGTGGCTTAAAAGCTAAGAAGAAAAAGTTGTTCCCGGTAAACGAGACCTTAAAGGACCTAGTCATAGACGAGTGGGCAGATGCCGATAGAAAATTGTATATACCACGGGAGTTTAAGAACAGACTATTTTTCAACTCGGAGGATACAAAACTGTGGGATACAGTCCCTAAACTTGATATTCAAGTGGCAAAGGAGGTAAAAAGAACCACTCTCCACTTTGAAGACTCAGCCCAGCTAAAGGAGCCAAAGGATCGGAAGATCGACGGTTTGCTCAAAAGAGCATGGGAAGTTTCGGCCAATAGCATAAATACCAATATTGCTGCTACCTCCGTGGCCAGATCCCTGTGTTTATGGGTGAACCAGCTGGAGGAACATCTTAAGCGGGACACCCCTAAGGAAGAAATTCTGGCATCACTGCCTCTCTTTAAGATGGCCGCATCCTTTGTTGCAGACGCCTCGGCAGAGTCCATAAGGTTTGCAGCAAAAACAGACTCCCTAACCAATACGGCGAGGAGAGCTCTGTGGCTAAAATCCTGGTCAGGGGATATAGCCTCCAAGAATAAATTATGCGCCTTACCCCTTAAAGGTTCTCACCTCTTTGGTCCGGTACTGGATGAGATCCTGGAGAAAACAGCGGACAGAAAGAAGGGTTTTCCGGAGGAAAAAGGCAAGAAACCTTTGCCCTTTCGTAAGACGACCAGCAGCTTCCAGGGCACTCCCAGAGGTAAAGGGAAGACGGGAAGGTGGAGCTACCCCAAAGGGGGAAAAGGTTGGGGGTTCCTCTTTAATCCCAACTCCAAGCCTGAGAAACAATGACGCCAGACCAGTAGGGGGCAGACTCCAATTTTTTGGGGAAGAATGGACCAGGATAACCAAGAACCAATACATCCTGGAATCCATCCAGAAAGGGTTCAAGATAGAGTTTCGCCTTCCCCCTCCTCATCTTTTTCAGACCACAATCTTTCAGTCGACCTCCCTGCAGGATCAACTTCTGGCAGACATCCAAAAACTTCTGAGTTTAGGCGCAATTATACAAGTCCCTCCTTCAGAAGAATTCAAGGGTCACTACTCAAAACTCTTCCTCATAACCAAACCGGATGGCTCCAAGAGAGCCATCATCAACCTGAAATTCCTAAACAGATGGATAACACATCACCATTTCAAGATGAAATCAATAAAATCTGCAATTCCGTTGATAAGCCCAGGGGCGTTCCTATGCACCCTGGATCTAAAGGACGCTTATTATCACGTCCCCATTCACCCTCAATACCAGCAATACTTGAGGTTCGCAATCAAGAAAGACGGCAGGATTATGCATTTCCAGTTCCAATGTCTCCCGTTTGGAATCTCATCAGCCCCACACATCTTTACAAAGGTAGTGGCGGAGATAGTTGCCTATCTAAGGCAGAGACAGGTAACTATAATTCCCTACCTAGACGATTTTCTGCTTGTGGCAAACTCAGAGGAGGAGTTAGAGCTTCACAAAGGAAGGACTCTATCTTTACTCACACGTCTAGGATGGAAAATAAACCTGGAAAAATCAGACCTACATCCTGCAACACAAAAGAAGTTCCTAGGAACCCTTCTAAACTCCGTGACCCAATATTCCCTTCTTCCCCAGGACAAGCAGGTCAGCATAAGGGAAAGAATAAGAGCCTTCAAACTAAAGGAAAAACGAACTCTACGGGAAGCCATGCAGGTCCTAGGTCTGATGACCTCATGCATCACAACAGTTCCTTGGGCCCAGTTCCATTCAAGAACTCTCCAGGCGGAGGTCCTCACTTCTTGGGACAAGGACCACAGATCTCTAAACGCCAGGATGTCTCTTTCAGACAGGGCAGTAAACTCCCTCTCCTGGTGGTTGATAGCAGAAAACCTGTCCCGGGGGGTTTCCTGGAACACGATACCGCTCAGAACGTTAACCACGGACGCATGCAGCCAGGGTTGGGGGGCTCACGTAGAGGATCAGTTCTTTCAGGGCAGTTGGTCCAACACAGACGCCCTACGATCCTCAAACTACCGGGAATTAAAAGCGGTCTGGGAGTCCCTGAGAGCGGCAGAACATCTCCTCATAGGCCATCATGTCCGAGTACTATCAGACAACGTAACAACAGTCTGCTACATAAAGAGACAAGGTGGGACGAAGAATCCTCATCTCCAGGAGCTAGCGGATCTCATCTTCAGCTGGTCAGAGGAAAAGATCTTATCCATTTCAGCCACACACCTGAAAGGATCTCTCAATCGCACAGCGGACTTTCTCAGCCGACAGTTAGTCAGGCCAGGGGAATGGAAATTGAACCAGGAGGTATTCTAGTTGATTTGCCAGCAGTGGGGGAGACCTCAGGTGGATTTATTCGCGTCCAGCAGAAATACTCAGCTGGACTATTTCTTCTCGCTAGACCCAAGAGGAGGACCACTGGCGGTGGATGCTCTTTCCCAACCTTGGGACATGAGTCTAGCCTACGCCTTTCCCCCACTTCTCCTCATACCGCAGATCCTGAAGAAATTGAGAGGGTGCTCATCCACGCTGATTTTGATAGCCCCAGCTTGGCCCAAGAGAGCCTGGTTTTCGGTTCTAAAGACCATGTCCATCAGGGATCCAATATCCCTTCCAAAAAGACAGGATCTTCTATCGCAAGGTCCTCTGTTTCACCCCAACCTGGACAAACTGAACCTTACAGCATGGATCCTGAGAGGCAGACCTTAAGGAATAAAGGGCTCTCGGACAAGGTAATTTCAACTTTACAGAGCTGCCGCAAACCTGTCACAAGAGCAATATACAACAAGATCTGGAAGAAGTTCTCATCCTGGTTGTCACAGAACCATATAGATTCCAGATCCCCCACGGTGGGTTGTATTTTAGAGTTCCTTCAGGAGGGGTTCGATGCAGGTCTGAAACCCAGCACACTCAAAGTACAGATTTCGGCTCTCAGCTGTTGTCTCGATACTCCCCTTGCAGATCATAGGTGGATTAAAAGCTTTCTAAGAGCAGCTTCTAGATTGAGACCCACCTTGAGACAGTCGGTCCCCCCCTGGAGTCTAAACATAGTTTTAGAAGGGTTATGCGATCCTCCTTTTGAGCCGATTGGGCAGATATCCGAAAAATTTCTGTCTCTAAAAGCGGTGTTCCTTCTGGCTATAACCACAGCCCGCAGGATAGGGGAAATCCAAGCCTTATCAATTAAACAACCTTATCTAAGGATTCTGGATGACCGCATAATCTTGAGGCCGGATCCAGCTTTTCTTCCCAAGGTGGTCTCTACTTTCCATAGAGAACAAGAGCTAACACTCCCTTCATTTTGTTCCTTTCCCAAAAATATACAGGAGGAAAGATTCCAGAGGCTGGACGTTAGAAGAGCAATCCTAGCCTATCTGGACAGAACCAGTTCCTGGAGGAGATCAAGTAATCTGTTCATCCAGTTCGGTGGGAAGAATAGAGGCTGGAAAGCATCAAAACAGACGCTGGCACGATGGATTAAGGACACCATCAGAGAAACATACAGGCTGCAGGAAATGGCCTGCCCCTTAAATCTGAAGGCACATTCCACGAGAGCGATGGCAACTTCCTGGGCCGAAAGGGCCGACGCTACAATTGACCAGATTTGCAAAGCTGCAACCTGGTCTAACTTCTTGACTTTTGCTAAACATTACAGGCTAGATGTATTGGCCGGACAGGACTTGGCCTTTGGGCGAAAAGTCCTTCAGGCAGTAGTCCCCCCCCTAGGAGATTCAGTTGTTAGTTCTCCATGGGTGCTGTCATGGAGGGACGTCCTGGAAATACTGGTTTAGTTTACCAGTAAATCCTTTTCCAGGAGTCCGACATGACAGCACCCTGTACTACCCTCCCTGTTATACTGGTTCCAGCCTTGTAAGCAGTGTGAATATAACATTGTATTAATAAAGGTGTTGGATCCTATCCGGTGTAGTAATTTGAAAAAACACTGGAGAGTGGGAGGGGAGGGGGCCTTTTAATCTCTCTCGCTTCCTGTCCCTACAGAGACCAATAGGACAACCTCCATGGGTGCTGTCATGTCGGACTCCTGGAAAAGGATTTACCGGTAAACTAAACCAGTATTTAGGGCCTCCATGTCAAACTGTGTTCTAGACCTTGTGCACAAACGTTCTCTGAAACTTTGGGTAGACATAGAACACACCCTCGAACCGCATCTGGTGCCTGGGATATTTTGGCTTCCTGTAGCCGCACAAAATAGTCTTTTACATACCCTTCACTCCCCTTTACTTCAGACTCTGGTTAAATTATGGGGTAGATTTGTCTCCAAAATCAAGTTAATTTCTGCTCCAGGTCCTTTGACTCATATTGTGACCCACCCTGGCCTTCCTTCTCAGATCAGGAACTTACCATCTTTACGTACTGTCCCCCCTCCCCGGATTCTAATTAGGGATATTTTTAATAGTTCGGGTCTCTTACCCCTTAGGGATATGTCACATATATTCCTAAATTCCCAGAGTCGCTGGTTCCATTACCTTCAACTTCGTAGCTTTTTGGGATCCCTGGCTCCCGGATCGCAGCTGTCGGCCCCTCTGACTAATTTTGAAAAGCTCTGTGTTGCTAACACAGGTCCGGATCATGGTATCTCTCTGATTTATAGCTTGCTGGGTGCCGGCGGGATGGAGGATCTGTCACTAGATGAGCAGATGAGAAGTGTTGGGTTTGCCTCTGGTTGGGAGAACGAACTGACGTTTTCCTTGTCCGCTGAGCAATGGAGTCGCTCCCTCTTATTTACTCATAAGTCATCCTTGTCTTGTCGCCTGCAGGAGCTGAATTATAATATTCTTACACGTTGGTATAGAACTCCGGTTAAGTTGCACCAATTTTATCCATCTGTCCCCAACACTTGCTGGCGTTGCCAAACAGAGGTTGGTTCCATGCTCCACATTTGGTGGGACTGTCCTGGGGTTGCCCCACTGTGGCAGGATGTTTTTGCTCTGTATAATGCTCTCTACCGGTCTACTATACCTACGTCCCCTTTGATCGCTTTGCTCTCGATATTCCCGGGCAGGATCCAACATGTCAAAAAAGGAGTGCTTAGAACGTTTGTTTTATCTATGAGGCAGATTATTCCACGCCAGTGGAGATCTTCAGATAATTTGCAGAGAATCACGTGGATACGGGCCCTAGATGCCCTGTTCAGGATGGAAGAGTTGGAGGCCGAGTCCTGTAACCGTACCCAACCATTTGCACTGACCTGGGAACCCTGGCAACAGTTTAGAAGCTCCTCCCGTTTCCAAACCTTGCTGGACACAGGTTATGGCACCTGGCCTACATGATATGTTGACTAGTTATTCTTCCCCTTCCTTCCCTTCTCCCTTCACGCTCCCCTTCCCTGTCTTTTGTTTGTCATTGTCTTGTCCTTGTATGTCCCCCTGTCTTTGCTTGTTTACTGTTTTGGTTCGCTTCACCATGAGCTGCATTTAATAGCCCTTTGTTCATCTTGCTATTACCGAGTGCCCTAGGAATTTGATGTGAGTTCTTATTCCCTTTCCTTCCAGCGTTCATGGCTTTATGAGCTACACTTTATGCTTCCCCAATTGGTGAGCCATTTGATCGGTATGTGCTAAGTGGTACCTGATACCTCTGGACCGCATTGTGTGTGATCCAGGGGTGTATGTTGTTCTCTATGTCCACTTGTACACTGGTACTGTATGTTTTATATAGTACTGGAATAGGAGATATCTACTGACTACATTGTCATGGCTACTCTGTTTAATTAACTGCTTTGTTTCTCTATGCAATAAAAAGAGATTCAACACTAACAGGGGAAGAGGTGAAAGTAATCCTCCTCCTACAACGACTACGCCGGCAAGGACAGGACGCTTTACAGACGTTTTGTTGATGGAGGACATGCAGAGCTTTTTAAGTCCTACGCATCGCCACAGCCCTTCGGGGTCCACCCACAGAGAACGACTCGACCGACAGGTAGCAGACTACCTCGCCTTAACTGCAGATATCGACACTCTGAGGAGCGATGAACCCATTGACTACTGGGTGTGCAGGCTCGACCTGTGGCCTGAGCTATTCCAATTTGCGATAGAACTTCTGGCCTGCCCCGCTTCAAGTGTCCTGTCAGAAAGGACCTTCAGTGCAGCAGGAGGTATTGTCACTGAGAAGAGAAGTCGTCTAGGTCAAAAACGTCTAGATTACCTCACCTTTATTAAGATGAATGAGGGATGGATCCCGAAGGGACTGACAGTGGGTGATACATTAGACTAAAAAAGGCCTGATGACTGAGATGATCTGCCTTGGGCTAAAAATGGTCCACACGCTGCTGTATTTTATCTCTGACCAAAAATTCTGCACCCCAAGTTCCATTATGAAGAAACATCATCGCTCCCAAAGAGGAAGAAACCAATCTAGAAACTTGGTTTTTAGCTCCACTGACCCGGAATCCTCCGACTCCATTTCAGAGCTTTTACCTGGAGCTTCAGGCTTTGAATCAGATGACACGTCCGGCACTGCCAGCAATATTCCTTCTTTAAAGAAATCAAAAAACTGCGTGCAGGACGCAAACATTCTAAAGGGAAGTTGATACCCCTCACGCAACAGGAGAATGAGATGAATATCCAAGTCCTCAACCTCTCCGCCAAGGTTTTTTCACAGTCACAACTAGATGTTCTATCTAGGGGTCTTTCATTTTCCCCATCTTGCCAGGCGGATATTTACCGCACCATCATAGACCTTAATAGATTTGTACGGGGCTTGACTGTGAAAAAACACTTTGCGGAGTGTCAGGATTCCACCCCAGCCCTCTCCAATGAGTTTCCCTCGCCTGTTGGTGTTGATGTTTTTGATGAGTCATTCCATTTACCTGTTTCCTCTTTTTCCTTTTCAGAATTGTCTAATCCAGGCATGCTCAACCTGCGGCCCTCCAGCTGTTGCAAAACTACAACTCCCAGCATTCTCGGACAGCCTACAGCTATTAACCTACAGCAGAGCATTGTGGGAGTTGTAGTTTTACAACAGCTGGAGGGCCGCAGGTTGAGCATCCCTGGTCTAATCTATCTTTCTTACAGCAATCCCGTACCATTCCTGATTCGGATCCGGGCAGTGATTTTGCACATAAATTTAGTACCTATTTGGTACCCAATCCATTCACATATCCCTGCCATGGATCATTATCAGGAATTGGTTATATGAGATCTATTTGCTTTACGGACGGACACGCAATCGCCCAGGGCAACAGCTTTCAACAATCTGTCACACACTGAGCGACAGGCTCTGTCCGAACTTGAGTCAATGCCCGACATTTCTATCAAATCGGCTGATAAGGGGGGAGCTTGGATAAAGCCATCTATAAATCACAAAATATATTAATGTTAGAGGACAGCTCGGTTTATGAGGACCTTCCCGGTGACCCCACTCCCCTCTTTCAGCAACAAATATAATGTCTCTTGGAGAGGGGTTTGGAGAGTGGCTTTTTGAATCAACGCCAGAGGGATTATATTTTTGTCCAATTTCCAGTGATCCCCATTTTCCACTCTCTTCCCAAGATACACAATGGAGGCTTTCCTCCTTCAATGCGTCCCATTGTGTCGGGCATTGGCTTATTTTCGGAACACCTTTCAGCCTGGGTTGACTCTCTGCTTCAGCCCCTGGTGCAGGAGATACCTGGTTTTCTGCAGGACACAAAGAGTGTACTACAGGCCTTTCACAGCCTGAAATGGGAGTCACATTTTGCATGGATTTCTGCAGACGTGACCTCCCTCCAAACCGTCATTCCACATGATTTGGCCATCAAGGCTCTCAGTTGGTTTCTTGCTGTGTATTCAGATTTTTCTACTTCTTTTCCGGGCTATGTGTGCGACGTGGTTCATTTTCTATTAAAACATAATTTTTTTATGTTCAATGACAGTTTTTTTCTGCAATTATCGGGAGTTTCCATGGGAGCTAAATTCTCCCCTTCCCTGGCCAATGTATACATGGCCTGGTAGGAACAGTCATTTTTGTTCTCCCTGACTAATCCTTGGGCATCCTCCCTTGAGTGGTATGGCCGTTACATCGACGACCTTCTGTTCATATGGTCGGGTGATGTGGTGGCCATACCACTCTTTGGGGATTTTCTGAACTGCAATGATTGCGGCCTGAGATTCACTTTGTATTTCCATGCCACTTGTATTTCTTTTCTGGATTTGTCTCTTGAGGGTGATGCGCACACTAATTCAATTCATACCCGCACTTTTCGCAAGGAAACTGCAGGTAACACAATTCTCCATGCGGCTTCTTGCCATCCTCCCCATGTTGCTAAAAGTATTCCTAAGGGTGAGTTTATTCGCATTAGACGAAACTGCACTCAGGACGCAACATGCCGAATGGAGATGCGCTATGCGGCCTCTCGCCTCTCCACCAGACAATATTCTCAGCATGGTCTGGAACATGCCCAGAAGCAGGCCCTGTCTATACCTAGACAGACATTATTATTTACCCACCACAGTCGCACACGTCGCCCTGAAAATACAGATCAGTCACGACATTCTCGTCTGCCTGTTTTTGTGTCATGGCCATGGTCATGGTCGTGACTCCTGAACCGCATGCGGTTGACTGCGGTTTGGTTTGGTTGTTCAACCACGGGTGAGGGCCGCTAGTGTGTTGCCTCACTTGTGGTTGCCGCGGGCAACAAGTCGTTTGGTATTGTCGCAGTATAGCAGCCTGAGCTAGTGCTAGGCAGCTTGCAGCAATGTTCATGCGGTTGCACCTAGCAACCTCTCTGTTAGGTGTGTGCGTATGTTATGCACTTTGTATGTCTGGTGTGCACGAAGTTTATGTTAGGTGTGCACTGTGACTCTTCCCTTCACTATGGCTGCCCGTGGCAACGTTTGGTTTGGATGTGTACATGTGGTGGCAGTGTCTCGGCCTTCTGGCTGACTCCCAGGACATGGTTGCCACCCATGTCGTTGCCTGCGGTAACAGCTGCAGTGTGATGTGCATTTGTACACTTCCCCTTTAAGTGGTTTCACTCCCTGGTTAGTGTTGGAAGGGTTAATTCCCTCTCCTGTGTGTGTCTGTGTGGGTGTGGCCACTTTGGGCTCTATAGCCTCTTAGGAGATCAGAAGCTGTGGGGTTCTTCAGCCATGCTTTGCTGGAGACACCCTCCTGGTAATTCCATCTGCCAGTGGGGGCCAGCCTTGTGGTCATAAATAAATTGTTAAACAAATTGTTATGTATTGTTATACACGATGTTCTGAGGATGTGTTTGTGTGTCACGTCTATTAATTGCAGTGTATGGTTTCCTGGCGTCCTGTGTGGTGTGTGTGCTCTGTCTATTGTGTTTGTGGACAGCAGCACTTATACTTGGGTCCCAGGCTCTGTGTCTGTGGCAGGTAGGTGTTAGTTCTAGTTGCACTTACCTGCCATTGCCATACGACTGTTCCTGTCCCCCTTTCTTTATAGTTTGGCCATCTTTAGACTCCTATTTCTCCATGTTCAGGAGGAACAGGTAGTCTACCCAGCTCCTAGCTTAGGAACCTGCGGAGGGCTAGTAGGGACCCGAGGTTCCAGAGCATGAACCCTCCTACCTTCAAGGTCGGCTCATGTCACTAGGAGTTAGGGTCAGATTAGGGAAGCAATAGGAGGTGACCTGCTCCCTATTCTGTGGTTCTGGCCAAGTCGTGACAACCATCTTCTGTCATCGCACGGCTGAGGGTTTTCCCCATCCTCAGCCGTGACATTTTGTTACGGCTTATAGTACACAATATTCGCAGATTTGCAACATAGTAAGAAAGCACTTACCTATACTGTCAACAGATGATCAATGGTGTAATGTCTTGAAAGGTGGCATCCTGTGCTCAGCCCGCAGAGCGCCCACACTGGGTAACAAACTCTGCCCCTCTCTATTTACTGAGGGGGCACGAGCCTCTCCAGTATGGTTGCGGTTTCTTGGAAGTTATAAATGTGGACACAAAATTTGCAGATGTTGCTCCTATATGCGACCTGGCAAGGAAGTATTTTCCTATGCCATGAATTAATGTTTTTCCATCAAACAATACATTAACTGTAACACCACTCATGTGGTGTATTGTATTTCATGTACTCTCTGTTCACTCCAGTACATTGGCTGCACCTCAAGGTTAGACTATGCAGGCACATCTCTGACATTCCTCATTCACATGCCAGAAATGTGTCTGCAGTCAGCCTGCATTTCTCAGCGGTGCACGGTGGTGACACAGAGGGTCTAATTGTGCAGGGTTTGGAGAGGGTTACTCCACTATCTAGGGGTGGTAATTACAAGAAGAAGCTTTTGAACCGTGAGTCGTTCTGGATCTTCAAAATGGGGTCCACCATACCAAATGGACTTACCCGGAAACACGACTTGATGCTACACTACTGAAATTTTTGATCCATAAGCCATGTGTGTTCCTTTGTTTTTACTCACCATGCTTTTTAGCATGTGCTGTCAATTTCATTGTAAGGAGGGGCCTGCAGTTAGTGTGTCCACCTGTTCCAGGCGGAGGCACTATATATGCAACCTCCCCCTTAGTATGTGTGTGCCATGAGGAAGGATCGCTATTGTCTTTGATCCGAAACATGTTGACTGGAGTGTAACTGGCTTTTAATCCGCACTGAAAAATAAAGGTAACATTTAATCAAGCTGGACTTTTCCTCTTTTTCTTTACTCATGTTACGCTGTGGTTCCCAGCATGGTTCGTGCTCGGTGCAACAGGGTTTGAGCACACCTACCTCCTTCGTTTTGCCAATTTGCGATAGAACTTCTGGCCTGCCCCGCTTCAAGTGTCCTGTCAGAAAGGACCTTCAGTGCAGCAGGAGGTATTGTCGCCTAGGTCAAAAACGTCTAGATTACCTCACCTTTATTAAGATTAATGAGGCATGGATCCCGAAGGGAATGACAGTGGGCGATACATTCGACTAAAAATGCCTGATGACTGAGATGAGCTGCCTTGGGCTAAAAATGGTCCACACGCTGCTGTATTTTATCTCTGAATGCCGGATGACTTGCGTGATTTCTCCGCCACCAACTAGGGTTCAAGCCGCAATGTTTTAGGGCACTTTCTGCCTGGGAAACATCAATTTTTCTGGCCGCTGCTACAGCAGTGGCTGCAACAATACCTAGTTTTTCAGGCATGTGTACATGCCTAATTTTTCTGGCCTCTGGTGCTGCACTGTGGCTGCAAAAACAAAAAAAATGTGTCAATTCCGCTTTGTGATCATTATCTTGTTGTGGTGAAGGGGCTTGCGTATCACAATGAAGCGACCACCTCTATGAGTGTGTTGGCAATGGCAATGTTGGCACACCCCAGATGATAAGGTCGTTGCTTCATTGTGAACAGACCAAAAGCGATCGGCTGGATCATTTTGCATAGAAAAAACATTAATTTTCTTTGTGATCATCTAAGGTGATCATTAAAGCCTACTAGGCCAACAATGGGCCCACACTGCAGAATCATTGTTTTCTGGGTCACTTAACTTTCACTAAACTACCTCAGCACGACCATAGGCTTTGAAAAACCGCCATCGCCTGCAATGTCCCAAACGTGCGCACAAGCACAGTCATCACTACACCAAATTGACGCATAGAGGAATAAAATTTATGTCATGAGTGTGTCAACTATTGACAACTCTTTGCGGTTGTCTAAAATCTATTCCATACACGTCCCCTGATAGGGGATGTAACAGGGATTAAACTGATAGGAATAGTACTACTTAACACACCACTCATATCTGGTGGTACAGTACATTGCAAGGCGTACGCGCAGTGCCCCAAATTGGAAGTAAGAGGACCGACCAAGCATCTTTTTCCATCTCCCAGTTCCTAAAATCTATTCCATACATGTCCCCTGATAGGGGACGTAACAGGGATTAAACTGATAGGAATAGTACTATTTAACACACCACTCATATCTGGTGGCACAGTACATTGCAAGGTGTACGCGCAGTGCCCCAAATTGGAAGTAAGATGACCGACCAAGGATCTTTTTCCATCTCCCGGTTCTTAAAATCTATTTCATACACCGGCCCCTGATAGGGGACAAAACAGAGATTAAACTGGCAAGAACTGATTTTTTTTTATTAAAAAAAAAGAGGACAGCCTCTGCGGAGCTAGGTATTTTTTGGCCGCGTTACTGAATGGTCATGCACAATGGCTGTAGGCTCATGCGTCCTTTTACGGAGGTGACAAACCTGGTCAGTCAAACCCAAGGCAACATCATCGACCTCATCCCATATGCATTTTTTCTGGAGAGTGCCCTGTGAAGAGTGCTGGATCAGGCCGTAGATGAGCATGAAGAGGAAGAGTTGTGGTCACCATCACCACCAGAAGCAGCCTTGTCGTCGTCGATTGCTGGACCTGCGGCAATGCAGAGAGAGGAGTCTGAAGAAGAGGAGTCAGAGGAGGAAGGTGGCTTTGAGGAGGTGGAAGACCAACGACAGCAGGCGTCCCAGGGGGCTTGTTGTCACCTTTCGGGGACCCTTGGTGTTGTACGTTGCTGGGTGGAGGAAGAGACTTTCAATGACGTCAGTGAGGACAAGGAACGGGACATGGCTAGCTTGGTATCCAACCTTGTGCAAATAAGGAGTTTGAGGTTGTGCAAATGGACTGTTTGCTGTTGTTTGTGGTGCGTTAAATGGGGAGTTTTGTCTGTCACTGTGAAGCGGGCGTAACCCTTGCACTACCTGATCGATATAACATCATACCTGATCGTATACACACACTGGATGTTTTAAAGCACGTTATTCCAAACAATTTAGGAATGTTAGATGATTTATGTCCTTTATGGATTAAAACCCGACTCTGCGTCAAATACGTAATTTTCCATGGGAGTTTTGCCATGGATCCCATTCTGGCATGCCACAGTCCAGGTGTTAGTCCCCTTAAAACAACTTTTCCATCACTATTGTGGCCAGAAAGAGTCCCTGTGGGTTTCTAAAATTCGCCTGCCTATTGAAGTCTAAGGTGGTTCACCCGTTCGCAAACATTTACGAAAATTCGCGTTCGTCGTTCGCAAACGGAAAATTTAATGTTCGCGGCATCTCTAATGATGACCCCACAATATTCTGGGAGATTTGTTTGTCTGCTGATAATGATTAATCTTTGTGTTTTCTTGCCAGTCTGGCTTATTACTACATGTATTTCTCACCCAGAGGAGATGAGTTTCTTCTGCGGTGCACCAAATAATCAGTCAGTGAATAAAAGAGCTCAGGAGTAAGATCCCTTTGCTCCCGTCCCCTTTTATTCTGAACAGAATAGTATAGTCAGGATGGCAATTCCCTAAATGTTAGTTCTCTGTGCCTTAAAGACTTTCAGAGCCCACGGGATCTTATACAAAAATGTGCTATTGCTGTGCCTACACCCGATGAAGTCTGGTCGATGGCTAACAATACACAATCTTTTATTCCCTTGTATGACTTCTGTGGGGAGTGTCAGAAATCAGGAAATAGCAGGGATAATATTAGAATAAATACTATTAATGTGACTGCAGCAGAGACTTGTTTTACCCTTTCCCAGGATATGACTTTATATTGTGATGGTAGAGACATAAAAAGTGGATTACCTAAGAATAGTGTATATGATTATATTGACGACGCCTGTAAAAAGAATAGTAGGCTTGCTAGCTCCCTGAATAATTCCATGAGTTGTAATAAGACCATTGTGACTCCCAGTTTTATCTATAATATAATGCTCCCTAAGGGATGGTTTTTATCTTGTGGTAACAACACTTACAATTACATTCCTGCTAATGTTATTGGAGGCCCCTGTGCGTTATCCAGGCTGACTTTGGCTCTTCCCAGTCAACCCCCTATCAGGAGAGCTTACAGATTGGTTACCAAGGCTTTATTAGAAGACTGTGACTCTACTTTACCCCTTCTCAGCTGTACAGAATATACAAGTTTGGGCGCCTCTATATTAGGAGTGCCTGGACTGGCTATATATAATACTCGTACTATAAATTCTATTGCATGTGACTTCGCTAAATCTCTGAATCATACCTCTATCGCCTTATCAGACATGCTTTTTGATCTACAAGGCGTAAGAGGAGCAGTGCTAGAAACTAGATTTGCTGTGGATTATTTGTTACTTAAACATAATATAGGATGTCAAGATTTCAAAGGAATGTGTTGCTTTAATTTATCTGACCATTCCAGATCAATCCAGTCCCATATTCAAGGGTTACATGAAATTGCTAATAATATCAAGAAAGATGTTGATTCATCCTCTTGGTGGGACTGGTTATTGAGCTGGCTGCCGGATTTGAGTTGGTTGAGAAAATTATTTATCAGTATTATAATTATCATTGCTTCCTTGATTGTTATATGTTGTTGTATCCAATGTATCCCTTCCCTCATACAGATGTTTTGTGTAATGTGTCCAAAACCCACAGACCCTGGACAATCATATGCTACTTACCTCTCTATGAGAGAAAGAAGATAAGTCATATTCATGACTTAAGAGGGGTTTGAAGGGTTAAATAGAATAAGCTATATGATCTGTATGAAGGACAGGATGCTGGGTGACATCATACTAGAGGGAGAATATGTTTACATTAGCCTTATGTCCGTATAGGGAATGGATTGTGCCCAGCAACAAGTGAATATGTGAATCATATCTGTTTCCAATATGTGTGGAAGAATGTCTATAAAGGTGCTGAATTCCTAGAATTAAAGCAGATCGGTTTAAGAAACACGTCTGTGTGTATCTTATTGAGACCAGTTCTCCGGGTGCCTGTCTGTGACAAACAAAGGAAGAACCATATTCAGTTATTAAACAAACACCCGTTTGGGCAAAAAAAGTTTATTTGGCAGCCTTTGCTGCATATGTCGTTGTGAGATACACCCTTTATATATTTGGGTTATATTCAGATACTTGAAATACAGCCATTTGGTGCACAAATCTTTAATTGAGGTCTAGTGTGGGTCAGGCCGTGTGATATACACCCTGTATATAGAGGGCTTATATTATTCTATTAATAAAACACCCTTTTTGGGGCAAAATACACAATATTTTAAGCCTTGCAGCATCTTGACATTTGAAATTGCAGGGTTATATACTGCTGCCATATTCAGTTATTAAACAAAAAAAAGGTTATTTGGCAGCCTTTTCTGCATATGTCATTGTGAGATACACCCTGGGTTATATTCAGATATTTGAAATACCGCCATTTGGGGTGGCGGAGCCTGCACCGGAGACTGATGGTCGTGTGAAGCGCAGCTCTCCTGCCAGCATAACCCTCACAGCACGTTTGAACCAGATAGGTGGCCATAAACCCGCAGACCACACGGGACATAATCGCTCCTTG
This sequence comes from Bufo gargarizans, assembly GCF_014858855.1. Classification (NCBI taxonomy): domain Eukaryota; kingdom Metazoa; phylum Chordata; class Amphibia; order Anura; family Bufonidae; genus Bufo; species Bufo gargarizans. The sequence continues at coordinate 4,710,830 of NC_058081.1, read as the reverse complement.
AGTCAAACAGGAGAAATTTATAAAAAAGGCAGCAGTGAACAGGGATCCCAAGATGGCGCCCGGAACCCCACTCACAAGCCACAAGCAGGCAGTGGCGGCAAACGCAGATAAGGTAGGGGACGATCCCAATGATATAGACTGATTACACATCTCTCGGGCTTACCTAAAAGAAGCTCTGGCAAAGGCCCTGGGACCCTTTAGCTAAGATCTCTCCTCCATCAAGGAAGATTTACGGCATATAGGCCGGTGGGTAGAATCATTAGAAGAAGCCCAGGCCGCAATCCTAACTCACCAAAACGAGGTGACCTCCAGCTTGTCACAAGCCCAAAGCCACATTAACTCCCTGTATACTGCCTTGGAGGACCAAGAAGACAGGGGTAGACGAAACAACTTACGTTTCCGTGGTATTCCTGAAACGATACCTGCAGTTGACATCCCTGAAACAGTGATCCAAATCTGCTTAAAACTTCTGGGGCCGGACTCTGCCCATGAAGTAATAATCGAGAGGGCACACAGAGCTCTCCGTCCTAAACCACAGGCCACGGAACCCCCCAGAGATGTGATCTGTAAATTTTTACACTTCCCAGTTAAGGAAGCTATACTGGCTAGCGCCAGAAACTCCAACTCAGTAGAATGGGAGGACAATGTTATTACTATTTTCCAGGACTTAGCCCAATCTACACTTAGGAAATGCAAAGCAGTGACCTGGATAAAGCCTACGATCTCCTCCAAATCTCCCCATTGCTGTCACGGACGGTGTACAGAAAACAAGACAAAGCAACATGCATACATGACTCACTGGATCCAAAGCTAAGGAACCAAAAGGGAGACCCCTGCACAAGACCTGAGACTTTCCCTGGCTGCTCAGCCTATGCAAAGATCCCAGAGGTGGATGGTTGCATATCCACGTACCTCGACTGTATAACCCCTGAACACCCTACAATAGTGAGGGGACACGACCACCGTTTCCCTACACCAGACACGGAGGGAGTCAGGGTCACCTGGGATCCAGCAAACAGAAAATAACAGATAAAAGTTCAGCAATTAACTTTGTAGCAGACTGGAAAACAAGATCAGCATGCACACACACTCCAGGAAGTAGTATAAGCCGCCCAGTAATGCATTATGGGGCGGAATTTAAAGGGATGCAATCAGTCCAACTACATGACAGCTGAGAGAGGCTAACGAGATGATGAACTGAACCTCACAATAAAGAAAACTCAAGGAGGAGGTTCTGAAAGGCTTCTGTCAGAGCTTCTCAGCTGTCTGGTTGTGACAATTGCCCATAGAAAACTGGGGAATGAATCAGAGCCTAACAGCTTTACCTGACTTACCTAAAGTGTCATCTTGGGAACTTCCCCGCACCCCAAAACTCCAAAGGCTCAGAAGAGGGAACTTTCCATCTACCCCTATCTCTTGTGGATAAGTAACCAATCTCTCAGTCATCCTCACCTGGAATAGAGAGCCTACTGACCTTTAACACGGGACTGTTTACCTCTAATGTTTTAGTTTTGTTTGCGCCTCACCATACCGCCCTCACTGCTGAGTGGAGACAGTGGGGGCTCTGTCCTTATATCACCTAGTCTAGACACTGTCTCCACTTGGTAGGGGACAGTGAGACTGTGGGTCTCTCCCCTACATGTATTCCGCCAAGAACAATTTCTTGATTAGGGAACAGTGTTCAGGAAAGGCAAAGTAGTATATTTAGCACAACAACTTGTGACCCTAAGTGTACAAGTGTGAAGCACTCACTCCCGTGCCTTTAAGACCTTTAATACCTCACTGGCCTCTCTTTTCCCAAATCAGACCAGAGGGGTTTTAACCCACCCCTCCTCCACACTTAAGTAAAACAACTTCAACAATAGTAGCCTTCCAGATACACATAACCCCTTTAGACACCCAATTCCAGTAGTTTCCAGTACCAGTAGCTCCAAAGAGGGATATGCCACAGGGTTTCTTACCCTTACCCCCTTATGTTACCTAATCAGAGAGACTCTGCTCCTCAGTTCTCTCCTGAATGGCAGGAAAACTGTCAGTTATGTTCTTTATACCATGTTTTATTCTTTGTTTTACACTCTTGTTGTTTTGACAGGTACCTCCGACTAGCCTTACTATTCAACTATGTGTTTGCTACTGGGAATGCGCAAAATGGAAAAGCATTGATGGATCGCTCTCCGGGGGGGGGGGGGGGGGGGGTGGTGGCTGAAGACGTCCCTTTCTAGAGGTTATATTCTCCTTATCAAGCTATTTATAGCCCTCCCTATACCCCTCTACATATTCAAACATGTATGACCTCAGACTAGATATCTGACTCATGTCTGACCATATCTGATATCATATAATGTCAAGGGGTTGAGATCTCCTTCAAAGAGATGCCAGATCTTCTCCTTTCTGAACAAAGAGAAGTGCTCAATAGTCTTCCTCCAGGAAACTCCCTTCAAACATGATAACTATCCCAATCTCTCCTTCTCTAAATTCCCCAGCTGGTATAATTGCGGGGCTGGGGGTGCCGCCTCGAGGGGAGCCAGTATAGGCTTCCGCAGAGGACTACCCTTTCAATACAAGTCCCACATTTAGGATCCTGAGGGTAGATACCTCCTCCTCAAAGGCCTAGTGGAACAAACTCTGTTCACTTTTGTAAACATATATGCTCCCAATACAGACCAAATTAGCTGGCGCACCACCCTCTTCTCACTAGTCGAAACCCACAGAGAGGGATTACTGATCATGGCTGGAGACTTTAACCTAGCTTTCAATCCACTTATTGACACCTCCTCAAATAAATCCTCTGTATCCTCAAAAGCACTAAAATGATTGCAAACCAAACTATATAGCTTATGTGTTCTAGATGTATGGCGCTGCCTTAACCCCGAAGTACTAGACTACTCCTTCTATTCCCCAGCAAATAACTCATACAGCAGGATAGACTACATCCTAATCTCAAAAGAACATTTACAATCCTGCCCATCTTCCTGAATAGGCAACACAACTTTATCCGACCACTCCCCAATATTTTGTGATATCCGTCCCATTGCCAAGTCTGATAGGAATACAGGTTGGAGGTTCAATGAGTCCTTGCTGGGCAATGCCAAACATAAATCCCAAATATCCTCATTCCTAGAAGAGTATTTCTCAACAAACAACACTCCAGGAATATCCCCCCAGATCCTCTGGGACGCCCAGAAAGCCTGCATTAAAGGCAGACCGATTAGCCTTTGCTCTTTCCTGAAGAAGGAATCGGAGAAAAAGCTCACTACCCTGCTATCAAAAATCCATGTATTAGAAAAAGCTCACAAACAATCATTACTTGCTCAGCAACTCTCCGAACTTTCCTCTCTCAGAACTGAACTAAAAAACCTTCTTAACAAACAATTTTATGAGTCACTCTATAACCTCCCCTCCCCTGAACTCCCAAATCCTTCTCAGGGTAGAGAGGCCAACATAACTCATTCCTTGATACCCTTAACCTCCCATCTCTAACCCCCTTACAACGGGATTCTCTGACTAAGCCTTTTACTTCCTCAGATTTAATAATAGCCGTTAAGTCAACCGCCAAAGGAAAATGCCCAGGCCCAGATGGACTTCCCATATCCTATTACTCTGCCTTCAAAGACACTTCCTTCCCTTCCTGCTCCCAATTTGTAATCTTGCTATGTCCAACCACCCAATTACTACAGACATGACAAAGGCCACAATTACAACTATCCCCAAAGAAGGTAAAGACCCCACCTCATGCTCCAACTACCGACCTATCTCCCTACTTAATGTAGACCTCAAGCTATTAGCCAAGATGCTAGCCACTAGTCTACAAAAACTATTACCTAACGTAATACATCCAGACCAGGTGGGATTTGTCAAAGGACGTGAGGGGAAGGACAACACCACCAAGATTTTAAACACCTTATAATATACCTCACATAAATCCTCTCCTCTGGTCCTGATTGGCACGGATGCCGAAAAAGCATTTGACAGAGTTGACTGGACGTACATTAGGTTGACTCTCTCTAAATTCCAAATACCAGAACCTTTCATTAACGCTGTGTTCTCTATGTACTCTTGCTCTTCGGCGTCCGCGTTGGTCAACGGGAAGGTCCTCCTACTTCCAAATTAGAAATGGAACGAGACAGGGCTGCCCACTCTCACCCCTCCTATTTATCCTAGTGATGGAAACGCTCCTACAAGCTCTTAGACAAGACAACGAGATTAGGGGCTTACTGGTTGATGGATGTGAATTTAAACTAGCAGCATTTGCTGATGACTTACTGATTCTCACAACAAACCCATGCAAATCCATACCTATAATACTTTCAAATCTTAATCACTTTGGTTCTCTATCAAATTTCAAAGTCAATACCTCCAAGTCCCAAGTACTTCATGTTGGCCTCTCTCCCCCTACTCTTGCATCCCTCCATACAAACTCTCCTTTTAATTGGTGTACTCAACAATTGACCTACTTTGGTGTGAAGCTCTCCCCCCACTTACCAGACCTATTTAGGCTAAACTATAAACCTTTATTGCTTTTTATGCTTTTCCAGCTGGACTCATTGGACTTTCCTTATCTCTCCTGGTTTGGGAGAAAAAATATCCTTATGTCCTTGATAATACCGAGACTCACTTACCTGATGCAGAAACTACCCATTGAGATCCCCAAATCTTACTTTACCTCCCTAAATAAACATATTTGCAAATTCATTTGGCAAGGAAAAGAAACCACGTATCTCCTTTGATACACTAACCAAGCCCAGAACTAAAGGGGGCATTGGACTACCTGATCCCGAGATGTACATGAAAGCTATCCAGCTCTCAAGAGTGGTAGACTGGATTAGAGGCCCTACTCATGGCCCAAGTCCTGGCTCATATTAGAAAATGCCTTCTTACCTTCCCCTATCCGGGTCCTCCTGCTGGATGACAGATCACCTCCTGCACTCAGACAATCCCTAACCCCCTGATCCGAATCACTCTAAAGGTCTGAAGGGGGTTCTTGGCCAGTTTTGGGGCCTTACTACTTCCTTCCCCCCTTTTACTTTAAAAGAATGTTGTTTCCCTAGCCCCCAAAGAGCTGAAAGAGAGCTGTCCAATCCTCCTGAGGTCATCTGAGATCACCATCACAAAATTCTTAGACCAAGATGGTTGTATGCTTTCTGATCTTGATATCTGCATGCTACTCAAAATAAATATCCAGAATCCTATCCTTGCGTTACCTTAGATCAGAATCTCTCAACCTTGCAAGAAAGATCCCTTCTTTATGTGAGTCCAGTTGGTTTGCAAAGATGATAGGGAACTCGCTGCATCCCATTAAAATCATATCTACAATATACAAACAATTAAAATCTCCCCCATCTATGGCAAAGCCCTCTACAATTAGTTTCTGGGAGAAAGACATACAGAGAACACTGGCATCTTCTGAGATTACAAAAATACTACTCACCCCCATAAGATCTCCAGATGCATCCGTATTCAAGAAAACAGCTATAAAGTCCTAACACGCTGGTACAGGACTCCAGATAAAACCTGTTTATATAAAGCTAACTCCTCTGACGCTTGCTGGAGATGTCACAATGAAAGAGGCTCCTTTCTCCACATTTGGTGGTCATGTGAGATAATCAAACCCTGGTGGTACAGCATAGTTTAACTTAGCGATCAGATCTGTCAGACATCCCTCCCCTGCACCCCTGAACTAACTTTGCTCTCCCTGGGGATTGGGGGTGTGGGCCCCCATAGATCATCACTCTTTTCCCTCTTAGCAGCTGCTCGGTTACTCCTTCCAAAACACTGGCTCTCCTCTGAGATTCCCAGTGTGGATCATTGGGTTAACAAAGTGGATCAGATCTACAGGCTAGAAGAAATCTCTCACTGGGAGTCACGTACTAGACCCACCTTTCTCCAGATCTGGGCCCCTTGGAGGATCTATAGAGGATTCTCTTAACATTCACCCCTTACTCATTCCCTAACCCACATACCAATATTAGGGTAATATTGCGCTAGAAAATTCCTAGCTCTTAACACATTCTAGTTGTCTAGGTAAATATGTCATACTGTTAATCTATGCCAGTACAGTTGATTTAACCTTTTTCTTGTCCTGACTGGACCAAACAAGTCACATTATGTACATGCCATTTATATTTGTACTTGTTTCACTTTATAATTGGAACTGTGTTGTAACTTTATATTGTCCAAAGCTACCTACATACAAATGAAAAAACAATAAAAAAAATTGTCAATATATATATATATATAAAAAAAAAAGAAATACTGCAATTTGGTGCACAAATCTTTAATTGAAGCCTAGTCTGGTTCAGGGCGTGGGAGATACACCCTTTAAATACAGGGCTTCTATTCAGGTATTTGAAATACAGCCATTTTGGGCAAACAAATTTAATTGAGGCCTAGTGTGGGTCAGGCCGTATGAGATAAACCCTGTATATACAGGGCTTATATTCTTCTATTAATAAAACACCCTTTTGGGGCAAAATACACAATTTTTCAGGCCTTGCAGCATCAAGACGTTTGAAATTCCAGGGTCATATACTGCTGCCATATTCAATTATTAAACAAACACCCGTTTGGGCAAAAAAGGTTATTTGGCATCCTTTGCTGCATATGTCATTGTGAGATACACCTTTTATATATTTGGCTTATATTCAGATATTTGAAATACCGCCATTTGGTGCACAAATCTTTAATTGAGGCCTAGTGTGGGTCAGGCCGTGTGAGATACACCCTTTAAATACAGGGCTTCTATTCAGATATTTGAAATACAGCCATTTTGGGCAAACAAATTTAATTGAGGCCTAGTGTGGGTCAGGCCGTGTGAGATACACCTTGTATATACAGGGCTTATATTCTTCTATTAATAAAACACAATTTTTGGAGCAAAATACACAATATTTCAGGACTTGCAGCATCAAGTTATTTGAAATTCCAGGGTTATATACTGCTGTCATATTCAGTTATTATTGTGCATATTTTATTGTGAGATACACCCTTTATATATTGGGTTATATTCAGATGCACAAATCTTTAATTGAGGCCTAGTGTGGGTCAGGCCGTGTGAGATACACCATGTATATACAGGGGTTTGATTCAGGTATTTGAAATACAGCCATTTTGGGCAAACAAATCTTTAATTGAGGCCTAGTCTGATTCAGGCCGTGTGAGATACACCCTTTAAATACAGGGGTTTGATTCAGGTATTTGAAATACAGCCATTATGGGCAAACAAATCTTTAATTAAAGCCTATTCTGGTTCAGGCCGTGTAAGAAACACCCTTTAAATACAGGGGTTTGATTCAGGTATTTGAAATACAGCCATTTTGGGCAAACAAATCTTTAATTGAGGCCTAGTCTGGTTCAGGTCGTGTGAGATACACCCTTTAAATACAGTGGTTTGATTCAGGTATTTGAAATACAGCCATTTTGGCCAAACACATTTTTAATTGAGGCCTAGTCTGGTTCAGGCCGTGTAAGATACACCCTGTACATACTGTTGTTCTATTCTACTATTAATTAAACACCCATTTAGGGCAAGATCCTAAATTCGAGAAATATGAGGAGAGCGTCAAATAAGGGACATGGCCCAGGTCGTGGTGCTGTAGGTGGAGCTCCTGTTGCAGGTGGAGGACGTGGTCGATCTGTGCCAGCTACACGCACAAGTGAAAACCCTTCCTCAGGTGCGAAAAGTGACAGAACCTGCAGCGGTATTTGGTCGGGCCTAATGTGGCTCTACGAACAAGTACAAGCGATAGTAGATTGGGTTGCTGACAGTGGATCCAGTTCCTTCTCATTGTCTCCCACCCAGTCTCCTGCTGAAAAACCACAGTTTGCACTTGCACCCGATGTCCATCAGTCCTTCACCTCACCCCCTTGTAAATCAGCAAAGCAGTCTGAGCCGCAGGTCATGCAGCAGTCTCTTCTGCTTTTTGATGACTCTGTTAGCAGTGTTTCCCAGGGCCATCCACCTAGCCCTGCCCCACAAGTGGAAGAGATTGAGTGCAACGATGCCCAACCACTTATCTTTCAAGATGAGTACATGGGAGGACCATCGCAGCACATCTTGGATGATGACGAAACACAGGTGCCAACTGCTGGGGCTTTCGAAAGTGTGCAGACCAACAAGGAAAGCAGGGGTGAAGACTGGGTGCAAGATGATGTGCTGACGACAATACATGAGTGGTTTGCACGCTGTGCAATCAGAGCCTGAAGCGAGGCATAAACGTTCTCAACCTGAGCACAACCTCCATGACCAGACATTTAAGTGCTAAGCACGAGCTGCAGTAGAGTAGACACCTCAAAAACCAAGAAAGGTCTCTGGCTCCTCCTGCTTCCTCTTCTGCTGCAGTCTCGGGCTCTTAATCCACCTCTGGAGTGACAGTGTCACCTGCCACCCCACAAACAGAGGATCTTCCAGCAACAAAACCATCTTGTCACCAAGCATCTACACAATGTCCCACGGAAGCGGTCAGCTCTCCATCTCCCAAACGCTGGAGAGGAAGAGGAAATGCCCCCCTACCCACCCATGATCACTAGCCCTGAATGCCAGCATTTTAAAATTACTGGCCTTTAAAATGCTGTCATTCTGTCTGGTGGAGACGGATAGTTTTAAAGGCCTTATGGCGGTGGCTGTCCCACAGTGCGTCATTCCCAGCCGCCTCTACTTTTCCAGGCGAGCCATCCTTTCCCTGCACAACCAAGTGGGGAACAAATCAGGTGTGCACTGTGCAATGCCATCTGTGGCAAGGTGCACCTCACTATGGATACGTGGACCAGTAAGCACAGTCAGGGACTTTATATCTCCATAACAGCACACTGGGTAAATGCAGTGGCGGCTGGGCCTGAGACGGATAGCAGATTTGCGCATGTCCTTCCATCACCGAGGATTGCAGGGCACTTCAGTTTGCCTCCTGTTGCTTCCTCCTCCTACTTTGCTTCCTCATCCTCTACCGGCTCCTCATCCAGTCAGCGTAACACCTTCACCACCAACTTCAGCACAGCCAGGGGTAAACGACAGCAGGCTGTTTTAAAACGTATCTGTTTGGAGGACAAACCCCACACCGCGCAGGAGCTGTGGATGGGCCTTAAACAACAGACCGATGAGTGGTTTGTGCCAGTCAGCCTCAAGCTCAGCCTGGTGGTGTGATAATGGGAGAAATCTCGTAGCAGCTCTAGGACTAGCCGGTTTGACACACATCCCTTGCATGGCGCATGTGCTAAATTTGGTGGTGCAGAGATTCCTTAAAAATTACCCCGATATGTCAGAGCTGCTGCATAAAGTGCGGGCCGTCTGTGCGTGCTTTCGGAGTTCTCAACCTGCTGCTGCTCGCCTGACAGCGCTGCAGCGTAACTTTGGCCTTCCCGCTCACCGCCTCATATGCGACGTGCCCACAAGGTGGAACTCCACCTTGCACATGCTGGCCAGACTGTGCGAGCAGCAGCAGGCAATAGTGGAGTTTCAGCTGCACGGGTGAGTCACTCGGCGGAACAACACCACTTCATCACCAATGACTGGGCCTCCATGCGAGACCTGTGTTCCTTGTTGCGCTGTTTCGAGTACTCCACCAACATGGCCAGTGCCGATAACGCCGTTCTCAGCGTTACTATCCCCCTTCTATGCCTCCTTGAAAAAAAAAAAAAACGCTCCTGGCGATGTTGGAAGAGGATGTAGCACAGGAGGAGGAGGAGGAAGAGGGATCATTTTGTAGGGTTTCCGGCCAGTCATTCCCAAGTGGCTCAGAGGGTGGATTCCTGCACCCAGAAACGCCAGGTACACAATTGTCCAGCCAGGGCACAGTTCTGGAGTAGACATTGCCTTGCGGTTCAACCGGCGGTCGTTTTGCCGTGAACTTTGCGTGTTCGGGATTCGCCAAATATGCAAACATATGGAGAAATTTGCGCCCACCATATTTTTTTACATTGTGAAAAACTTTGACCAATGACACATACATCAGGTGGTACAGGACAGTCAATTGAGACATTTCAGTACATGGACATAGCCGCTACCTTATAAATAAACCTGATCTGGCTGCTATTTTTTATTCAGTGTTTTGCCAGTGTAGGGAGAGGTTGCTGTGTGGAGCAGGGACAGGCTGTTAGGGACACCAAACGCTAGCTAATAGGGCCACAAAAGTCATTTTAAGCACTAGTATAGGTGTGCTATCGATAGGTGTGACTTACTGAGGGGTGCAATATACTTATAATATACTTTTATAATGATTCAAAAACACATAGATCTATATAGTGATCACCTGGAAGTCAGGGGCCTTGGGGCTAAAGGCTTACTAGGGCCATTTTTATATAGGGTAAGGTTCCAGATGGGGTCGTTCTTATCAGGGCGGGTGGTCTGTGGTTAGGATATCAGGGCCAGAATAGCACCCTCTGTAGGGTAATATCAGGGACAATTCTTTGCCCACCCTGTCCTTCAATACCACATCATCATCTAGCCCAGGGATGGATGTTTTTTGCTTTCCCTCCTGGATTCATCGATGTGCACTGGAACCCCCCGGATTGTGGTAGGACATATGGTTTCTGATTTGGTGCCGCCGAGCACTTGTGATTGCCGACCACATCTATGCTTTTTGGTTAACTTTAATAATTTCATTTATTTTTATTTTGAGGGATATCTTTTCCATTCACACGTCTGCAAAAAGGGTCCGCATCCGTTCCGCAATTTAGCGGAACGGGTGCAGACCCATTCATTTTCAATGGGGCCGGAATGTGCTGTCCGCATCCGCGGATATCCCCTCTCACATCTGTGCTTCCGTTTCCGCAAAAAAATAGAACATGCCCTATTCTTGTCCGCAATTGCAGACAAGATTAGGCATTTTCTATTATAGTGCAGGCGATGTGCGGCCCACAAATTGCGGAATGCACATTGCCGATTTCCTTGTTTTGCGGATCCTCAAAACACTTACGGACGTGTGAATGGACCCTCATAGTAACATTATTAAAGTTTACGTTTTATCTTTATGTATATTCTAATAGATTGCCTTCCTATGTTAGACGGTATATTATAGTGCATTTGTATTGTGCGGCAGTTGTGTGCGGTTCTGCTGCGACACTGCAGGTATATAGAGGGACAAGCGTTATTGGAACAAATAATTTCTACTGGTGTGATATACCAGTCGTCCCCCCAAAAAACTGATTGAAGCGGGGTGTATATACCAACATACTTTCTTTATAGTGCATTTGGGTACTGTATAGTGCATTTGCGCATGCGCGTACGCAAAAATTATATTGCCGATATTTTGCATTGAAAACAAAAATGAATGGAGATCGCAAATTCTAATAATACATCTGGTATGTCACTGTCCATGTTGTGGGACTATTTGTGCACTTCTAGTAATTATTTTTTGGCTGCAAATATGAGCTGAAGGTTTTTCAGGTTCGCCTGCCATTAAAATAAATGGGACACGCCGCAAACTTGCGGTTCGCGAACATTTGATCTCGATCGCGCAATCGCGTTCGCGAACTGCCCCGGCAGATGTTCGTCCATCACTATTCTGGAGGATGACGAGGTGGAGGATGAGGCGATGGAGGAGGAGGAACCACAGTAGGGTGGCACCCCGACCAGCACCACTTCACCACCAATGACTGGGCTTCCATGCGAGACCTGTGTTCCTTGTTGCGCTGTTTTGAGTACTCCACCAATATGGCCAGTGCCGATAACACCATTCTCAGCGTTACTATCCCACTTCTATGCCTCCTTGAAAAACTGCTGCTGGCGATGATGGAAGAGGAAGTGGCACAGGAGGGGGAGGAGGAAGAGGAATCATTTTGTAGGGTTTCCGGTCAGTCATTCACAAGTGGCTCCGAGGGTGGGTTCCTGCACCCACAAATTCCAGGTACACAATTGTCCAGCCAAGGCACAGTTCTGGAGGATGAGAAGGTGGAGGATGAGGAGGAGGAGATGGAGGAGCAGGAACCATGTTCACAGCAGGGTGGCACCCAGACCAGCTCATGGCCATCACTGGTGCGTGGCTGGGGGGATACAGAGGACACAGACGATACACCTCCCATAGAGGACAGCTTTTTGTTGCATGAGCGATTACATGCTGCAGTGTCTCCGCAACGACCGCCGAGTTGCCCACTTTCTAACTTGTGCTGATTAATGGGTGGCCACGCTGCTGGATCCCCGTTACAAGGACAACGTACCGTCCTTAATTCTGTCACTGGAGCGTGATCGTAAGTTGCGCAAGTACAAGCGCACGCTGGTAGACGCGCTGCTGGTGGCATTCCCACCTGACAGCAGGGGCACAGTGGAAGCACAAGGCAAAGGCAGAGGATGAGAAAGAGGTCGCCAACGCAGCTGGGGCATCGCCAGCACCTCAGAAGTCAGGGTTAGTATGGCTGAAATGTGGAAAAGCATTGTCAGCATGCCACAACAACCAGCACCACCAGCTGATATGGAACGTCTTAGCAGGAGGAAGCATTTCACCAACATGGTGAAGCAGTATGTGTGTTTAGCACGGCAGGGGGCGTCATCACAGACAAGCGCAGCCGTCTGTATACAGCCAATGTGGACAAGCTCACGTTCATTAAAATGAACCAGGCATGGATCCCTCAGGACTTGTCCGTACCTTGTGCAGAATAGACATGTATACCGGCACTAACCAGCCATTGTTATACTGCAGATCAATTGCTCATTCTTGTATTTTGGATATTTCACACTCTTTTAGAGTTTACCCTAATTTAAAAAAATTTAATTAAAACAAAAAACCTGTGTTGGCTACCTCGCCCTCCTCCACCGCCGCTTCCTCGTACACCGCTACGTCCACCGCCTCCTCAAACTCCTACTCCATATGGAACTCCACTACTTTGTCAATTACATTTTTGGGGTTAAATTCACACATTTTTGGAGGTATAGTACCACTGCTATACCTAGTAGACAGGTTAAAAAAAAATGGTCATTTACATTTTCGGATGAAATTCCCCAATTTTTGTGTATATAGTACCACTGCTATGCCTAGTAGACCGGTAAAAAAAAAAATATATATATATATATATATATATATATATTGTCAGTTACATTTTCTGGTGAAATTCACCAAGTTTTAGGTGTATAGTACCACTTCTATACCTAGTAGACATGTTTAAAAAAATAATAATTGTCATTTACATTTTTGGGTGAAATTCACCAATTTTTGTGTGTATAGTACCACTGCTATACCTAGTAAACCGGTAAAAAAAAAAATATTGTCAGTTACATTTTCTGTTGAAATTCACCAATTTTTGGGTGTGAAGTACCACTGCAATATCTAGTAGACAGGTTAAACAATCAAATAAATTGTCCGTTACATTTTCAGATGAAATTCACAAATTTTTAGGTTTGATGTACCACTGTTATACCTAGTAGACAGGTAAAAAAATAAAAATAATTTGTATGTTTCATTTGAAATTCACCAATTTTTGGGTGTGATGTACCACTGCTATACCTAGTAGACCAGTAAAAAAAAAAAAAAAGAAGATAATTGTCAGTTACATTTTCTGGTGATATTCACCAATTTTTGGGTGTGAAGTACCACTGCTATACCTAGTAGACAGGTTAAAGAAAAAAAAAGATAAATAATCAGTTACATTTGCAGTTGAAATTCAGCAATTTTTGCGTGTGATGTACCACTGCTATACCTAGTAGACAGGTTTAAAAAAAAAATTGTCAGTTACATTTTCTGGTGAAATCCAACAATTTTCGGGTTTGAAGTACTACTGCTTTACCTAGTAAACAGGTTAAAAATAATTATTGTCAGTTAAATTTTCTGGTGAAATTCAACAATTTTTGGGTGTGATGTACCACTGCTATACCGAGTAGACAGGTGAAAAAAAAAAAAAATTTGGTCTGTTACATTTTTGGGTGAAATTCACCAATTTTTGGGTGTAATATACCCCTCCTCTACCTAGTTGACAGCTTAATACATTTCAATAATTTTTCTTTAACATTTCCGGGTGACAATAAACAATTTTTTACTGTCATAGACACCTGCTCTACCAAGTTGACAGGTTAATACATTTCAAACAAATTTCTGTTACATTCTTGGGTTCACATTATACAATTTTAGACGTGAATAAACCCCTGCTCTGCATAGTTGACAGGGAATAAAATGTAATAAATTATTCAGTAATTAATGCGCGCCACATCCTTTCATTCAATGCTTAAACTTTAAAAAGTTGTCACACTTTTATGCTTTAATAATTTCTCCCATAATTCAACTCTATAATTTTAAATTTGAAAAAATGTATCCTCCCTTGGATGTGGTCTCTCTTTCTCATGCTCCCTCTCCGGCGTGGAACCCTGATTCCCCGCCACCCGTGATCACCATGGTAGGCGCAGAAAAGAACATCGAAAGTGTATAGAGCAGATATCAAATTGGATCATGAACATCACGGGGACTTGCGACATGGTGGGGCAGAAAGTTTGCACACGCCTACACGAACTGACTGACACAGGTCAGTTCCTGCAACTTTTGGGTCTCCAAACTGGGCACATGGCCTGAGCTTGCTCTTTACCCCTTGGAGGTGCAGCCAGTGTATTGTCTGAACGTGTGTTTAGCATGACTGGAGGGGGTTATCACAGGTTACATTTCCCAATGTTTTGGGGTGTATCCTAATTTAAAAAATAAAATTTAAATCCAAAAACCAGTGTAGGCTACCTCCTCCTCCACCGCCGCTTCCACCTACACCGCCACATCCAACGCCTCCTCAACCTCCTACTCCATATGGACCTTGTCCTCCTAGATCAAGAATGCAATTTTTTTTTTACGTATTTTATGTTATTTTAGGTCATTTCCCTATCCACATTTGTTTGCAGAGCACTTGCCATGCTCTTAACCACATTTGTATGCCATTTGCAGCCCTCTAGCCCTTTCCATGACATTTTTACAGCAATTTTAGTGCTCAAAAGTTCGGGTCCCCATTGACTTTAATGGGGTACTGGTTCAGGGTCCAGTTCGGGTCAAGTTTGGGTTCCGAACTCAAACTTTTTTCTGAAGTTCGGCCAAACCTGTCGAACCCGAACATCCAGGTGTCCGCTCAACTCTTCTTCTAACCCTTCTGCGCACTTTTTTGGATTAGCGGTCAGTCGAGCCTTCCTAAGGGAGTCCACTACAGCCTGCACTTTTAGTAGATGACTTTCCCAGTCGGTACTAAGATTGACAATATCGTCTAGGTAAGCCAAAGCGTACTGAAGATGTGGACGAAGTACAATGTCCATGAGCAGATGAAAAGTGGCAGGGGTGCCATGCAGACCAAAGGGTAACACCTTATATTGGTATAGCCGTTCTGGTGTAATGAAGGCAGATTTCTCTTTAGAAACCTCCATCAAGGGTTCCTGCCAGTACCCTTTGGTGAGGTCCAAAACAGAAAAAAACTGAGCTTGGCCTAACCTCTCAATAAGCTCATCCACCCGAGGCATGGGATATGCATCAAACTTAGAGATTTTGTTTAGTTTGAAAAAATCGTTACAGAACCGTAATGTCCCGTCCAGCTTGGGTATTATTACTATCAGACTGGCTCATTCACTTTTGAACTCCTCAATAACGTCTAGCTGCAGCATTAGCTTCACTTCCTCCGTGATGGCTTGTTGCCAAGCCTCGGGTACCCGGTATGGTTTTAACCAGACTTTTGCCTGAGGCTCAGTGATAATGTCATGCCAGATTATGGACATGCGTCCAGGGAGGTCCGAGAACACATCCGTGTTCCGACTAATGAACTCCCTGGCTTCCTGAGCCTGTTTAGAGGAGAGGCTTCCAGCAATTTTCACTGTGGCAGCCGCTTTCCTTGCTTCAGACAGAGGGGCCGAAACTGCTTCCCCTAGAAACCCTTTTGATGGCCTGTCTTCAGTACAGGTTTCCCTATCTTTCCATGCTTTGAGCAGATCCACATGGTACACCTCCGGTTTTCGCCTCCTTGGCTGGTGTACCTTGTAATCTACCTTTCCAATTTTTTCAAGTACCTCGTAGGTCCCCTGCCACCTAGCTAGGAACTTACTGTCTATGGTTGGTACCAGAACCAACACCTGATCACCCGGGTTAAAGTTCCGGACCCGCATCTGCCAATTATATACCCTACTCTTAGCTTGTTGCACTGCTTCCATATGCTTCCTAACCAGAGGTAAAACTGTTTCTATCCGTCCTTGCATCTGGGTTGTTGTTCCCACGCCTAATTGGCCACGTCTAACAGACTGCGAGGGTGTCTGCCGTATAGCAGTTCGAAGGGCGAGAACCCAGTAGAGGCCTGGGGTACCTCTTGCAATGCGAACATGAGATAGGACAGAAGAAGGTCCCAGTCCCTCCCATCCTTAGACACCACTCTTTTTAACATATTTTTTAATGTTTGATTAAACCTCTCTACCAGGCCATCCATTTGCGGATGATACACGGACGTCCGTAGCTGTTTTATGTGGAGCAACTTACAGAGTTCCCTCATGACCTTGGACATAAACGGGGTCTCTTGGTCAGTCAGAATCTCCTTAGGCAGACCTACTTGAGAAAACATCTCCATTAACTCTATAGCTTATGAGTTTGGCTGATGTATGACGCAGTGGCACTGCCTCCGGGTACCGAGTGGCGTAGTTGAGGACGACCAAGATGTGTTGGTGCCCTCTAGCGGACTTCTGTACCGGGCCTACGAGATCCATAGCGATTCGCTCGAACGCGACCTCGATAATCGGGAGAGGTACCAGGGGACTACGGAAATGTGGCTGGGGGCTCGTTATCTGGCACGTCGGGCAAGATACAATATTCTTCTACCTCTCTGAACACACTGGGCCAGTAAAACCATTGTAGTATCCGGTCCTGTGTTTTCTGCATTTCCAGATGACCCCCAAGAACATAATGGTTGGCAAACTCTAACACGAGTTTGCGATAAGCCTGGGGCACCAACACTGACTCTGCCCTCGGTTGTTGTGGTTCCCCATCTATTATTATTACATTTTCCCAGGCTCGGGAAAGGGTTGGGTCCTGGTGTTGTGCAGTACCCAAATTATCCCCAGAGACATTAAGGTCTGCCAGCTCAGGACCAGGCGGAAAATCCTCCATGTCTCCCACCATTACACTTAGTGGGGTTTTCTCTCCCTCTTCCACCGAAGTGGCGGTCACCCCTACCGCTGGCCCTTCGGACTCAGGTTTCCAGGGTTCCGGTCTTCCCTCTAAGCTGGGCCACTCTGCTAGGGTTACATCTGTCTCACGGGTATCAGTAACTTTCATATCTGACCATAGTGCCAGGAAACCGGCGAAGTCTCTCCCAATTATTATTTCATACTGCAATTTTGTGGCGACAGCCACCTCATGAGTCCACCTGCTGGCCACCGTTTATAGAGAGATCAGGGTGGTGGGATAGTCCTTTAAGTCTCAATGAATGCACACAATGCCGACCTTTCGGCCAGTATACTCGGCGGGCCGCACCAGGGCAACTCTAACCAGGGACACCAGGATCCCTGAATCCAGCAGTGCCACCGCCAGAGTGTCCCCCACTTCCACCTGGCACAGGTGGCTATTGTCTATAGTCTCGGAGATTCCTCTGGCACATAGCTTCCTGGCATACAATGAGTGGCGGTAGCCATAGTTGGTATCCATGGGTTCACCCTGATGGGAACAGTCGGCCCTTATGTATCCAGGCTCATGACAACACCAGCAGACCCCCGGGTCTGGTTCTGCAATAGGTACGTCCTGGGCGGGTTTGGCTGGCACCAGCCGCCGGGTCTGGGGTGGAGATTTCCGGGGTTTGACTCGCCCCCTCCCAAAAGAACCCCCCTGCAGATTTATGGTGGCCTCATAATACTCCACCAGGTCGACCCTCTCTTAAGCATTACCAGGAGACACCTGGCCGATCCAGTGCTGGAGAGGGTACGGCAAAGCCCTCCAGAACACATCCGCCAACAGACGGTCCAGCATAGCAGTGGGAGTCAGTATGTCAGGCTGCAGCCAATTTTGCAACTGGTGTAGCAGGTCATAATATTGTGATCTGGCGGATTCAGCCTGGTTAAATTCCCACTGATACACCCACTGGGCCCGGACCAATACATTCACCCCCAGTCTCGCCAGGATCTCACCTTTTATGGTCGGGTAGTCGGCTGCTTGATCATCGGGGAGATCAAAAAACACTTGCTGGGGTCCAGATGCCAGGAACGGAGCGATGACCTCAGCCCACTGGTCTCGGGGTAAATTCTCTACTAAGGCCACCTTTTCGAACACCGCCAGATAGGTCTCAACATCATACGAGGGGGTTATCTTAGGGATCGCCGCACGGACAGCTTTCCAGGCATCGTGGATGTTCTGGGATGCTCCTGCCGCTTGCAATGTTGTTGCTGCTTGTTAGCCTCCCACTGCTGCAAGTTAGCCTCCACGAGGGCTTCACGACCGCCTCCATTTGGTCAGGGGACACGGGTTGTAACCTTGCCAGCTTAATATAGGACATGCACTTGTGCCCGGGAAAACAAAAAACTTTTCAGCCTTCAGGCCTGCCTCACTGCATTTGTCCGCATCCAAAACCAATTGTGGTGATTTGCTCTGGTAGACAGGCTAGCGGACACAGTACAGAGGGAACCACAAAGTCTTTAACTTAAACAGTTCAGTATTTTATTCACACATAAGGAAAAACAAAAATGAACGGTTTGCAGTCTTGGTGTTTGTTCACACCATAAAAAGTCCACAGAACAAAAGCCTTCACCTGGTCAGCAGTTTTTCCACCCGTAGCCTACAGCAGGATTTTTAGGGCCTGTTTTCCAGCAGGCTTCTCTCAGCCCTTTGGCACGGCACAAGTTCTCAGCTCCCAAACACACAGAGACTGACAGCGCTCCACTGTCAGAGAGGACTAATCCAAACCCAGCTGACCCTTGAAATTACCGAGTCTCACCTCACCGAGGCCAGGAACCTCGGTAACACATACTTTCCGTTAATGATGGCCTCTTGCGCCTTTCTACAGTATATACTGTATAGCTAAAAGAATGGGGGGCACTCAATAACTAGTAATACCTGGACTATTATAAATGTATCAGTAGTATACACCCTTTTATTCCCCAAACAGTTAGAAACCTATAGACAATAAAATTGACTATATCTCAGATCAATACAGACCTAAACCAATTAAAAACCATAGATAATAAAACCAAAAATGAAAAAAATAAAATAAAATAATTTGTATATATATTATGAGTACTGCACAGTGTGGTTCCAGGTTGTATGAATAGGCCCCTACTATTGGGGTATAATCCTCCCACAAATATTGGGGGTACTGGACTGTGTAGACTCAATTATAAATACATACGGTAGTCTCCACCAAATAGATAGACATCCAATGATCTTCCACTTAGACTATCAACCTCTGTATGAGTAGCTTCTTATTGTGGCAATATACCAGGTAAGTCTTTTAACTTGTAAATATCTGTTATGCAGACTGCAATCATCAAGGAGGTGATATTTAGTTGCAGCAATCTTTATGCTGTAGGTATACCGAAATGTACAGTCAATCAGCTGTATGTATGTGAAATTAAAATAAGTTGCAACTGTATATTCAGTACTTTACCACTCCGCGAGTGTGCCGCCAATTCTGTCCTCTGTTATACTTATATATACTGTAACCTCCTAGGAAATGTGTATTTTTCCTTTGCTCTGCCAGGACCTACGTGGCTTCCTACGTGGTCAGCAGGCCTCCTTCTGGCGTCCCACGTGACGGAGGCAGGTGAAAGTTCACTAAGTCCTAATGTCCGGACCGGAAAATAAAGCAGCTGTATGTGTTAGTCCTGGCCGATAGTGACTTTAAAGTCCACAGGATTTCAACAAGATAGAAGATGTACGGGTGGTACCTGAAGTAAGACCAAGTCAGGACTATAAAGGATAAATAATTAGAGGCTCTTGATACTGTAGACTATTAGTATTATATTATTATTGGGAATTATATCTCTAATTAAAAAAAACGCATAGGAATCACTCTTGCATTTTTCTGTGTTGTGCTGCGTTTTTTTTATATAATAACTATAGTTATATCTATATTCATGGAAAGTATACAATATGTATTCTTGTTGTGATTGTGTATTTTTTATGAATGGATATTTTACAATTACCAACTGGTGGTCCTCATTATAAGCCCTATGAGACATCTGCTTGACTTGGATTGCCTGTACCACTCAAAACGTTCCGGGAACCCAGGTTCATGCAAAATCCAAACTCCACACATTGAGAATCTCTCAGTTTCCCAGTAAGCATTGCTTCATCTCTTATACATCTATAAAAGAAAGCTCCAAGACACTCACTGTTCTACCACTGAGGAAGGGGCAAGTTTAGCCCTGAAACGCATCTGGTACAGAAAAGTGAGAGATATACGAGTCCAATACGAATATATCTTGTGTACTTTGAAGTCACTATCGACCAGGACTAACAGATACAGCTGCTTCATTTTCCGGTCCGGAGAATAGTACCTAGTGAACTTTCTCCTGCCTCCATCACGTGGGACGCCGCGTAGATCCTGGCAGAGCAAAGGAAAAATACATCTCCTTGTATGTGTATCTACAAACCGGATTCCAAAAAAGTTGGAACACTAAACAAATTGTGAATAAAAACTGAATGCAATGATGTGGAGGTGGCAAATGTCAATATTTTATTTGTAATAGAACGTAGATGACGGATCAAACGTTTAATCCGAGTAAATGTATCATTTTAAAGGAAAAATACGTTGATTCAAATTTTCACGGTGTCAACAAATCCCCAAAAAGTTGGGACAAGTAAATTTGAGCATAACGAAGAGCTGGAAGACCAATTAACACTAATTAGGTCAATTGGCAACATGATTGGGTATAAAAAGAGCTTCTCAGAGTGGCAGTGTCTCTCAGAAGCCAAGATGGGTAGAGGATCACCAATTCCCACAATGTTGCGCAGAAAGATAGTGGAACAATATCAGAAAGGTGTTACCCAGCGAAAAACTGCAAAGACTTTGCATCTATCATCATCAACTGTGCATAACATCATCCGAAGATTCAGAGAATCTGGGACAATCTCTGTGCGTAAGGGTCAAGGCCGTAAAACCATACTGGATGCCCGTGATCTCCGGGCTCTTAAACGACACTGCACCACAAACAGGAATGCTACTGTAAAGGAAATCACAGAATGGGCTCAGGAATACTTCCAGAAGCCATTGTCAGTGAACACAATCCACCGTGCCATCCGCCGCTGCCAGCTGAATCTCTACAGTGCAAAGAAGAAGCCATTTCTAAGCAAGATCCACAAGCTCAGGCGTTTTCACTGGGCCAGGGATCATTTAAAATGGAGTGTGGCAAAATGGAAGACTGTTCTGTGGTCAGACGAGTCACGATTCAAAGTTCTTTTTGGAAATCAGGAACGCCATGTCATCCGGACCAAAGAGGACAAGGACAACCCAAGTTGTTATCAACGCTCAGTTCAGAAGCCTGCATCTCTGATGGTATGGGGTTGCATGAGTGCGTGTGGCATGGGCAGCTTGCATGTCTGGAAAGGCACCATCAATGCAGAAAAATATATTCAGGTTCTAGAACAACATATGCTCCCATCCAGACGTCATCTCTTTCAGGGAAGACCCTGCATTTTTCAACAAGATAATGCCAGACCACATTCTGCATCAATCACAACATCATGGCTGCGTAGGAGAAGGATCCGGGTACTGAAATGGCCAGTCTGCAGTCCAGATCTTTCACCTATAGAGAACATTTGGCGCATCATAAAGAGGAAGGTGTAACAAAGAAGGCCCAAGACGATTGAACAGTTAGAGGCCTGTATTAGACAAGAATGGGAGAGCATTCCTATTTCTAAACTTGAGAAACTGGTCTCCTCGGTCCCCAGACGTCTGTTGAGTGTTGTAAGAAGAAGGGGAGATGCCACACAGTGGTGAACTGAAAATGGCCTTGTCCCAACTTTTTGGGGATTTGTTGACACCATGAAATTCTGATTCAACATATTTTCCATTAAAATTGTACATTTTCTCAGTTTAAACTTTTGTTCCGTGATTTATGTCCTATTCTGAATAAAATATTAGAAGTTGGCACCTCCACATCATTGCATTCAGTTTTTAGTCACGATTTGTATAGTGTCCCAACTTTTTTGGAATCCGGTTTGTATTTGAATGAGACTATTCATTTATAATTGAGTCTACACAGTCCAGTACCCCCAATATTTGTGGGAGGATTATACCCCAATAGTAGGGGTCTATTCATACAACTTGAAACCACACTGTGCAGTACTTATATATCTATAAGGAGATGAAGACCGCACAAACAATTATTTATTTTTTTCTTCATTTTTTGTTTTATTATCTATGGTTTTTGATTGGTTTAGGTTTGTATTGTTCTGAGATATAGTCCATTTTCTTGTCTATAGCAGGCATGCTCAACCTACGGCCCTCCAGCTGTTGTAAAACTACAACTCCCACAATGCCCTGCTGTAGGCTGATAGCTGTAGGCTAACTTTTTGGGGAATAAAAGGGTTTATACTACTGGTACATTTATAATAGTCCATGTATTACTAGTTATTGAGTGCGTCCCCTTGTTTTAGTTATTTATTCTTTTCTTCTCTTACGGCATTGGGGGTGCCGTGGGGGGCGCTCCGGTCCATTTTCTGGTATCTGGGTGAAGTCGCAAATATTTCATTTATTATATCTTTATATATGTATGCATCAGCACATCTGTATATTTACTCTCTGCATAGCAATATAAACACCTGTATATTTAACTTATTTGTACATAATCTGTACATAACTATTCCTACCTTCTACACTTCCCTTATCTGTATATTACATGTTTTTATTGTGCATGCTGCTCTTTGCACTTCTGATTAGATGCAAACTGCATTTCGTTACCCTGTATTTATACATGTGTAATGACAATAAAGTTGAATCAATCAATCAATTAATGATGAATGAACCTTTTGAGATTAGGTTAGTTTCAGGTTCACTGTAATTTTTCAAAAACTTTGGTTCAGACCCGAATCGATTCTACTCAAAGCAAAGTTGTTCCGATTGCCCTGAAAATTGATATACAGTGGATATAAAAAGTCTACACACCCCTGTTAAAATGTCAGGTTTCTGTGATGTAAAAAAACAAGACAAATCATTTCAGAAGTTTTTCACATTAAATGTGACCTATAAACTGTACAACTCAAGTGAAAAACAAACTGAAATCTTTTAGGTGGAGGGAAGAAAACAAAAAAACACTAAAATAATGTGGTTGCATATAATTGGGGGTATAGCTGTGTTCAGAATTAAGCAATCACATTCAGAATCCTGTTAAATAGGAGTCAGCATACACCGGCCATCATTTAAAGTGCCTGTGATTAACCCCAAATAAAGTTCAGCTGCTCTAGTTGGTCTTTCCTGAAGTTTTCTTAGTCAAATCCCACAGCAAAAGCCATGGTCCACAGAGAGCTTCCAAAGCATCAGAGGGATCTCATTGTTAAAAGGTATCAGTCAGGAGAAGGGGTCAAAATAATTTCCAAGGCATTAGATATACCATGGAACACACTAAAGAAAATATGGCACAACAGTGACATTACCAAGTACTGGACATCCCTCCAAAATTAATGAAAAGACGAGAAGAAAACTGGTCTGGGAGGCGACCAAGAGGCCTACAGCAACATTAAAGGAGCTGCAGGAAAATCTGACAAGTACTGGCTGTGTGGTACATGTGACAACAATCTCCCGTATTCTTCATATGTCTGGGCTATGGGGTAGAGTGTCAAGACGAAAGCCTCTTCTTCCCAAGAAAAACATCCAGCCAGACTACATTTTGCAAAAACACATCTGAAGTCTCCCAAAAGCATGTGGGAAAAGGTGTTATGGTCTGATGAAACCAAGGTGGAACTTTTTGGCAATAATTCCAAAAGATATGTTATGCCCCAAAACAACACTGCACATCATTAAAAGAACTCCATCCCCACAGTGAAGCATGGTGGTGGCAGTATCATGCCAAGGGGCTGTTCTTCTTCAGCTGGAACTGGGCCTTAGTTAAGCTAGAGGGAATTATAAACAGTTCCAAATACCAGTCAATATTGGCACAAAACCTTCAGGCTTCTGCTAGAAAGCTGAACATGAAGAGGACGGCCCAAAGCATACATCCAAATCAACAAAGAAATGTCTTCACCAGAAAAAGAATTACGTTTTGGAATGGCCAAGCCAGAGCCCAAACCTGAATCCGATTGAAAATCTGTGGGGTGATCTGAAGAGGGCTGTGCCCAGGAGATGCCCTTGCAGTCTGACAGATTTGGAGTGTTTTTGTAAAGAAGAGTGGGCAAATCTTGCCAAGTCAAAATGTGCCATGCTGATCGACTCATACCCAAAAAGACTGAGCTCTGTAATACAATCTAAGGTGTTTCAGTATTAGCAAAGTATTAGTTTAAGGGTGTGCACATTTATGCAACCATATTATTTTATTTTTAATTTTTTCTTTCCTCTACCTAAAAGATTTCAGTTTGTTTTTCAATTGAGTTGTACAGTTTATAGGTCACATTAAAGTTGGAAAAAGTTCTCACTGCCACATGAGCCCTGTGGGGGCTGAACTGGAGGATGAGGAGGACGACGACATTGGAGCACACGCAATGTGTAGCGAAATGGGTGGTTTTTCTACACAGGAGACAGGAGAGGAGGAGCAGGAGCAGCCAGAGGTACTTCAGGGCAATGAGAAAGACGAGGCAGAGGACCCAGACACTCTGTGGAAGTATGCAATGGAGATGGAGGCAGGAAGGCCATCCGAATCACTTGCGCAAATGGCCTGCTGCATGCTAACTTGCTTGGGTAGTGTGGGGATTTGCTCAGGTAGACAGGCTTGCGGACGCAGTATAGAGGCAATGACAACGTCTTTAACTTAAACAGTTTGGTGTTTATTCACACATAAGGTTAAGCAAAACAAAAAGTCAGTTTCAAGGAAAACAGTCACCTTGAGTCTGGTGTTTGTTCACACCATGCAGAAATGCAGAAGTCCTTGGACATAACAGAAAGCATCTGCTCTCATGCCAACAAGGTAGCAGGCGTCCCAACATAGAGACTGACAGAGCTTCACAGTCAGAGAGGAGTAAATTCCCACCATCTCACAGTGCTGCCTATGTTTTATAGCCCAAACCAAGATCCAGCCTGGAATGTGGGGAGAAGCCAGCCACCCTGCACTTTGGCTGCTTCCAGTAAGAGCAGGCCCGGATCGGATTTACAGCCATACTAGATAGCAAAATCATGTCTGCCAGCACTAGCTGCCGCTGACACATTAAAAATCCTGGTTCTTACCTGATCAAAGCCAGAAATATCGGTGACACATACCTTCTGTAAATAACAGACCCTTGTGCCTTCCTACAGTAGTGACAGCTGAATAGTTGTCACCATTCGGCAGCGGGATGACTTCTGGCTCTCCACCTTGTTGGACCCTTGCTACCGGTCCAAAATGGGGGCCTTTTTTACACCCGCTTAGATGGAGGACAAACTGAACTACTATAGAGACATCCTATTTAATAAGTTGGCGGCTGCCTATCTGCGCCATCGTCCATCCTCTCACAGGGCTGACCGGGGGCCCCTCTCCACTCACGTTCCACAGCCATGGCTGCTGGGGAGGGGTGGGGTGGCAGGAGCAGTTACAGCTCCATCAGTGGCTGATGAGCAGCTTTCTTCACCCGCCTAGTGAAGAAACTACTCACCAGCAGCAGCATCTAGACCTGGAGCAGAACCTGAACCAGCAGGTGATGGCATACTTGGAGTGCACCCTGCCAGCTGTCAATGAAGATGGACTACTGGGAAGCCAAACTGGATTTGTGGCAACACCTGGCCGAGTTTGCCATGGAAATATTTGTCCTGCCCGGCCAGTAGTGTGGCATCAGAGCGGGTGTTTAGTGCGGTGGGGGCCAATGTTCCCCCCAGAAGAACTCGCCTGCCACCCAAAATGTGGAGAGACTGACCTTTGTCAAGATGGATCAGGCGTGGATCAACCAGGATTTCCAACCACCACTTCCTGATGTATCAGACTAGATCATCCATGGTGCCACACCAACACTTTGACAAAAGAGACCTTTTTCTTCTGGCTACATGACTCAGCTACTATTCTGATGCTGCCACCCTCCTGATGCCACACATCTGATGGCAAGTGTTCCTTCTGTCACCCACCATCTTTAGAGGGTTCTGGTATTGCCACCCACCTCCACACTATGTCACCTTGCCACTCTGTGGCCCCTTGATGCTGCTGCCATCTCCACACTATGTCACCTTGCCACTCTGTGGCCTCCTCATGCTGCTGCCACCTCCACGCTATGCCACCTTGCCACTATGTGGCCTCCTCCTGCTGTCACCTCCACACTATGTCACCTTGCCACTCTGTGGCCTCCTGCTGCTGCTGCCACCTCCAAACTCTGTCATTGCACCACTCTGTAGTTTCCTCATGCTGCTGTCACCCCCACACTCTGTCATTGTGCCACTTTGCAGCCTCCTGATGCTGCCGCCACTTGCAGATTTTTTCATTGGGCCACTCTGTGTGTCTCCTCATTCTGCTGCCACCTCTATACTGTCATTGTGCCACTATGTCGCCTCCTCATGCTGTTTTCACCTCACCACTATGTCATAGGGCCACTCTGTGGACTTCTCATGCTGTTTCCACCCTCCCCACTTCATGACTTGGCCACTTTTTTGCCTTTCAGCCTGGCTGTCATAATTTATTTTACCTTTATTCTGATCTGTCAGAAGTAAGGAAAAATGAGACGCACAACGGATCCTGTCTGTGTAGCAGCTGTAAGGCCTGTATGTTCCCATCAGAATCGGCTTATGATTTGGTAGCCAACAGCAGGAGTGGGTACAAAACACAGAAGACATGCAAATATTCCATTCACGTGTCATCTCTGTTTTGGATCCACTCCTGGGTTTTTTTTGGGCATTAGCAATACTGATGGATTACTGACCAAATGCTGACCGAGTGAAGGCGGATGCACCACAGACAGGATCCGTTTTTTGTGGGTTATTGTTCTGACGGATCAGAGGAAGGGCAAAATATTCAGTGACGTCAACACAAACTTACTGCTGACACCCTCTCCACTCTGTCGGGGGTTCTACTTGTATAAGTGATTAATACAACAGGTTTTGTTGACATCTATGTGGAAGAGTTCACACTTGAGTTTTTTTTGTTCAGTTTTGGCCCCTTGACTGCCCAAATAAGTGAAGTGTGCAGTGATTCTAAGAGCGCCGCCTGTCATCTGCATGTCATACGGACTCACAGTTTTATTTTACTACCAAAGCAGACTCCTTATGCGTGTTACTTAACCACTTTAACCCCGCTAGCTAAAACCCCCTTAATGACCAGACCACTTTTTACACTTCTGCACTACACTAGTTTCTCCGTTTATTGCTCGGTCATGCAACTTACCACCCAAATGAATTTTACCTCCTTTTCTTCTCACTAATAGAGCTTTCATTTGGTGGTATTTTATTGCTGCTGACATTTTTACTTTTTTTGTTATTAATCGAAATTTAACGATTTTTTTGCAAAAAAATGATATTTTTCACTATAACCATGCTGGGTGAGAGAAATATCTTGGCAAAAGACAACTTTTCCAATTTTTTTATACAAAGTTGGCATTTGACCAAGATATTTCTCTCACCCAGCATGGGTATATGTAAAATGACACCCCAAAACACATTCCCCAACTTCTCCTGAGTACGGCGATACCAGATGTGTCACACTTTTTTGCAGCCTAGGTGGGCAAATGGGCACATATTCCAAAGTGCACCTTTCGGATTTCGCAGGCCATTTTTTACACATTTTGATTGCAAAGTACTTCTCACACATTTGGGCCCCTAAATTGCCAGGGCAGTATGACTACGCCACAAGTGACCCCATTTTGGAAAGAAGACACCCCAAGGTATTCCGTGAGGGGCATGGCGAGTTCCTAGAATTTTTTATTTTTTGTCACAAGTTAGCGGAAAATGATGATTTTTGATATTTTTTTTTTCCTTACAAAGTCTCATTTTCCACTAACTTGCGACAAAAAATAAAAAAATTCTAGGAACTCGCCATGCCCCTCACGGAATACCTTGGGGTGTCTTCTTTCCAAAATGGGGTCACTTGTGGCGTAGTTATACTGCCCTGGCAATTTAGGGGCCCAAATGTGTGAGAAGTACTTTGCAATCAAAATGTGTAAAAAATGGCCTGCGAAATCCGAAAGGTGCTCTTTGGAATGTGTGCCCCTTTGCCCACCTAGGCGGCAATAAAGTGTCACACATCTGGTATCGCCGTACTCAGGAGAAGTTGGGGAATGTGTTTTGGGGTGTCATTTTACATATACCCATGCTGGGTGAGAGAAATATCTTGGCAAAACACAACTTTTCCAATTTTTTTATACAAAGTTGGCATTTGACCAAGATATTTCTCTCACCCAGCATGGGTATATGTAAAATGACACCCCAAAACACATTCCCCAACTTCTCCTGAGTACGGCGATACCACATGTGTGACACTTTTTTGCAGCCTAGATGCGCAAAGCGGCCAAATTCCTTTTAGGAGGGCATTTTTAGACATTTGGATCCCAGACTTCTTCTCACGCTTTCGGGCCCCTAACATGCCAGGGCAGTATAAATACCCCACATGTGACCCCATTTTGGAAAGAAGACACCCCAAGGTATTCCGTGAGGGGCATGGCGAGTTCCTAGAATTTATTTTTTTTGGGCACAAGTTAGCGGAAATTGATTTTTTGGGTATTTTCTCACAAAGTCTCCCTTTCCGCTAACTTGGGACAAAAATTTCAATCTTTCATGGACTCAATATGCCCCTCACGGAATACCTTGGGGTGTCTTCTTTCCGAAATGGGGTCACATGTGGGGTATTTATACTGCCCTGGCATTTTAGGGGCCCTAAAGCGTGAGAAGAAGTCTGGAATATAAATGTCTAAAAATTTTTACGCATTTGGATTCCGTGAGGGGTATGGTGAGTTCATGTGGGATTTTATTTTTTGACACAAGTTAGTGGAATATGAGACTTAGTAAGAAAAAACAAAAACAAAAACAAACAAAAAATTTCCGCTAACTTGTGCCCAAAAAAATGTCTGAATGGAGCCTTACAGGGGGTGATCAATGACAGGGGGGTGATCAGGGAGTCTATATGGGGTGATCACCCCCCTGTCATTGATCACCCCCCTGTAAGGCTCCATTCAGACGTCCGTATGATTTTTTACGGATCCATGGATACATGGATCGGATCCGCAAAACGCATACGGACGTCTGAATGGAGCCTTACAGGGGGTGATCAATGACAGGGGGGTGATCAGGGAGTCTATATGGGGTGATCACCCCCCTGTCATTGATCACCCCCCTGTCATTGATCACCCCCCTGTCATTGATCACCCCCCTGTAAGGCTCCATTCAGACGTCCGTATGATTTTTTACGGATCCAGGGATACATGGATCGGATCCGCAAAACGCATACGGACGTCTGAATGGAGCCTTACAGGGGGGTGATCAGGAAGTCTATATGCGTGATCACCCCCTTGTCATTGATCACCCCCCTGTAAGGCTCCATTCAGACGTCCGCATGTGTTTTGCGGATCCGATCCATGTATCAGTGGATCCGTAAAAATCATACGGACGTCTGAATGGAGCCTTACAGGGGGGTAATCAATGACGGAGGTGATCAGGGAGTCTATATGGGTGATCACCCCTCTGTCATTGATCACCCCCCTGTAAGGCTCCATTCAGACGTCCGCATGTGTTTTGCGGATCCGATCCATGTATCCGTGGATCCGTAAAAATCATACGGACCTCTGAATGGAGCCTTACAGGGGGGTGATCAATGACAGGGGGGTGATCAGGGAGTCTATATGGGGTGATCAGTGGTTCATAAAGGGTTAATAAGTGACAGGGGGGGTGTAGTGTAGTGTAGTGGTGTTTGGTGCTACTTTACTGAGCTGCCTGTGTCCTCTGGTGGTCGATCCAAACAAAAGGGACCACCAGAGGACCAGGTAGCAGGTATATTAGACGCTGTTATCAAAACAGCGGCTAATATACCTGTTAGGGGTTAAAAAAATCACATCCCCAGCCTGCCAGCGAACGATCGCCGCTGGCAGGCTGGAGATCCACTCGCTTACCTTCCGTTCCTGTGAGCGCGGAAATATCGCGTCTCGCGAGATGACACGTATATGCGTCGCTGAGCGCAGGGCTGCCACCTCCGGAACGCACATCTGCGTTAGGCGGTCCGGAGGTGGTTAAAGGCTCAGTGTTCTACACCACTATAGAGGCACAGTGTTCTACACCACTATAGAGGCACAGTGTTCTACACCTATATACAGGCACAGTGTTCTACACCGCTATACAGGCACAGTGTTCTACACCACTATAGAGGCTCTCTGCAGCCAGGAAATAGCAGTTTTTTAACATGATTCGCCGCAAATATATTCGTATCAAACCAAATTTTTTCAAAATTTTTCGGTGAACATGTTAAAAACCATGTAAGTAATAGCATTCTTAAGACAGAATGCAAAATAATTTGGCCATTCAGGGGATAAAAAAAAAAACTCACCTCATTCACTTGATCACACTGCAGCACTTTCTTCTATCTTCACTGAACAGGACGCTCTCCCACATGGTGATGTCATTATGCACATCGCGTATGGCCTTGTTCTTTTGCATTCCATCTTAAGAATGCTATTATTTTCCGTTATGGCAGAAAATAATTAAATGACCTGGACACTGAACCCGAACCCAAACGTCATAGAAAAAGTCAGAGTTCGGGTCCAGGTAACTGAACTCGCAAAGTTTGGTACGAACTTGAACTTTGTAGTTTGAGTTTGCTCATCGCTACTTGTAAGTCAATGAGGGCAGGCCCTCCCTCATACTTTCTCTCAGAGTCATGTGAGCACCCTTCTTCTTCCTCCGTCGTGCACCAACATATGCAGTAAAATTAAGGTGAGCACCGTTTTACTAGTTTTGTCAAAATTGAACCTCAAAAGCTTTGTGGATAAATTCTGAACTGGTTCTCTCATCCTAATTTTTTTGTGCTGTGAAAAATGTGAATTTGATGCATGGAAAGTAATATTTACCTATTCTGAGAGAAAATTAGAAAGGAAATACAGCAATATAATGGCAGACAAGATGGACTAATTGTTCTTTTCCTGTCATAATTCTTCTCTTTCTATGTTTCCTCTATAACAGTTACAGGGGCTGTGACATTAAATGTTATATTAATGCAAAACAGCATAAAAAACTAGTTACTTTTGTAATTTAGTTTGTTACACAAATACTCCATTTGTAAGATATTTTCTTTACTTAATTGTAATGAAATGTAATGAGATCTCTGGATTCATGTGTTGGTTCTCTCTTTGAAAAATTGTCATTGTCAAGCTTTGGTGCGGCCTCATCTGGAATATGCAGTTCAGTTCTGGACACAAGTCCATGGAAAGGATGCCCTGGAGCTGGAAAAGGTACAGAGGAGAGCAACTAAAATGAGAAGGGAAATGGAGGGTCTTAGTTATAAGGAAAGATTAAAATAATTGAATTTAGTTAGGCAAATTTCACACTAGAGCTTAGTATCCAGCAGACTGATCTGGCAGGGAACAGCTTGCCTGATCTCTCTGCTTTCTGGCATTGCCGTAAGCCAAAGCATTGCCGGAAGCCCCAATTAACTATAATGCGGATAGGCAGAGATCCGCCCGCAATCTGACAAATATGTTGAGAATTGGCTGGACAAAACTGTTGTGCATAACTTTGTGAAACTAGTCTTAGTCTTGAGAAGAGACATCTAAGGGGGGACATGGTTAACCTATACAAATATATAAATGGGCCAAACAAAAAATATGGCGAAAAACTGTTCCATGTAAAATGCCGACAAAAGACAAAGAGGCCCTGCCTCTGACTGGAGAATAAAGAGTTCAGTCTCTAGAAGCATCAATCGTCATAAGAACTGTCAATATGTGGAATAGTCACCTCCGGACGTTGTCACAACATGAACAGTGGACAGTTTTATAAAGATCTTAGATGAATTCCTTAAAGTAAGTAACATTATGAAAAAAGTTCAAAGAGCCCAGGTTCCAAAGGTAAAAATTCTGCCTTTATTGTTTCAAGACTTTAGATCCAAAGTAGCAAAAAGTCTACACATTTCGGGTCAAACAACGACCCTTAATCATGAAAAAGTAATACTCCAAATTACTGGTAACTATATATCCCTAAACCACCAATCCATAAGGTTGGGGCGGATCATGTGCACCTGCAATCTCGCATAACATGCAAGTTAAAGGCAAAGTGTTAGAAAAAAGAAAGACATAACAAAAATATAAGAACACATACTAATAATGTCAGATTAAGTATTGTCTTTTGTTGAAAGGGAACCTGTCATCAACTTTATGCTGACCATACTGAGGGCAGTATAAAGTAGTGATAGAAATACTGATTTCAGCGCTGAGTACCATTATCATAATCATTGCAGTCCAGGCCTTGAAAAGAGTGAAATCTACCTGAGAAGAGTTATGGTAATTCATGAATTCCTGCTCTCCCTGCCCATCTGCTGGGAGAAAGGGAGAAAACTAGGTAGAAGACTGACAATCATCAGTAGGTGGACGGGAGAGCAGGAATTCATGAATAACCATGACTCTTCTCAGGTAGATTTGACTCTTTACAAGGCCTGGGCTGCAATGATTATGATGCTGGTTCTCGGCAACCACTTACTTTTAGCTGATGTGTGACACACCGCTGACATCAGGATTTCTGTCACTACTTTATGCTGCCCTCAGTATGGTCAGCATAAAGTTGATAACCCCGCTGGTATACGAGTATTCAACTGAAAAATCCCAAAAAACTCCCTGTTGAGAAGTTTATGTTTGCGATCCCCCCACGTGCAAGGAGAGAGACGGGAGATACAGTCAACGGCTAGTGGGCAAACTTTCCACATTAAGCAGTATATTAATTGCAGCACTAGCTTTGTTGTGTACTGCATTACCTGTGCAACCTGCAACTTACACTACATAGGTTGCACCACCAATGAATTGAAAGTTTGCATCAGAAAACACCTGTCTGACATATTTCAGGCTAGAAATGTTTCTGTGGCTAGTCTTCATTTTGCGGTGGTACATGGAGGTAGTACGAGTCTCTCTCCCTGCACATGGGCATTAAAGGTCGTTGTTTGACCCGAAACGCGTAGACTTTTTGCTACTTTGGATTTTCAGTCTTGGAACAATAAAGGCAGAATTTTTGCCTTTGAAGCTGTGCTCTTTGAACTCTTTTCATTTGGACCAGTGCCTTGTTCCTGGCACCGACCGTGCATCCACTTTGGATTCAGGTGAGCGCAGCTACTAAAAATCACTGAATAAAGTGGCCTAAATGGGAGGAAATGCTCAACCCCAAACACTGTAGCGTATTTATAATCGGGGGAGCAATTCCTCCGCAAGTGATCCGTTGCTAGCGGCAATCCCCAGCAAAAATGCATATAATGGAGGATGCCGGAAGCGGACCACATGCACCACAAAAACATCCTGCACAAGATTAAATAATGTGCACCCGTCCAGGGCCGGTGCAAGGATTTTTGCACACACAAGCAAAGCTACATTTTGGCGCCCCCCCCCCCCCAGAACTCAGAGGGTGTGATGTGACATGGAGGGAGATGAGAAATGTGACATGGAGGGGGGAGAAATGTGACATGGAGGGGGGAGAAATGTGACATGGGGGGGGTGATGTGACATGGAGGGGGGAAAATGTGACATAGGGGGGTGATGTGACATGGAGGGGGAGAAATGTGACATGGAGGGGGAGAAATTTCTCCCCCTCCATGTCACATTTCTCCCCCTCCATGTCACATCACCCCCTGCTTTTTACATCACCCCCTTTGTGTCACATTTCTCCCAAATGTCACATTTCTCCCCCTCCATGTCACATTTCTCCCCCCTCCATGTCACATATCTCCCCCCTCCATGTCACATTTCTCCCCCATGTCACATTTCTCCCCCATGTCACATTTCTCCCCCTTCCATGTCACATTTCTCCCCCATGTCACATTTCTCCCCCTCCATGTCACATTTCTCCCCCTCCATGTCACATCACCCCCTGCTTTTTACATCACCCCTTTGTGTCACATTTCTCCCCCTCCATGTCACATTTCTCCTCCTCCATGTCACATTTCAACCCCTCCATGTCACATTTCTCCCCCCTCCATGTCACATTTCTCCCCCCTCCATGTCACATTTCTCCCCCCATGTCACATTTCTCCCCCCTCCATGTCACATTTCTCCCCCCATGTCACATTTCTCCCCCCTCCATGTCACATTTCAACCCCTCAATGTCACATTTCTCCCCCTCCATGACACATTTCTCCCTCCCATGTCACATTTCCCCCCTATGTCACATTTCCCCCCTATGTCACATTTCCCCCTCTATTAATGTTGTGTAAAAATAAACATTATGCTCCTCACCTTGCCCTGGTCGGCTGCAGCAGCTCCCCTTCTCCTCTGTGTGGTCCTGGTATCTTCTCTCTGTGCTCTCGACAAGACTTTGAGGACCTTTCCCACTCTGCCAATCAGTGGCTGCAGCTGTGTCATGTGTCAGACAAGTGATTGGCTCAGCAGGAAATTACTGCCCTGACACGTGACACAGCGGCGGCCACTAATTGGCAGAGTGGGAAAGGTCCTCAAACAACTTGTCAGGACTTGGGAGCCCAGAGAGAAGATATTTTTTTTTTTTTCCGCCCCCCCCTTCTCAGCACCCTAAGGCGGCCGCTTGGTCTGCCTTATTATAGCACCGGGCCTGCACCCGTCAAGGTATCTCAGTGTGGCGTGGGTCCTACAACTAAACTACCCATCGTGTATGAACACAGTCTGATAGGTACTAAGGGTCCCCTGCTGACCCCAGAACTTCTTCTTCGTGGTAGTCCAAATGCTGACATAAGGTGTGTAAGGATTTTGTTGCCACTTTTTTGGAAAAAAAAACAAGGCATCCACAAGGAGGGGTCAGTGAAGGCAGAAATGGTGCAAGCATTAATGCATTCACTAACATAGATATATAAAAGCAATGTTTGTGTTAAAATATCTTTGAACTATGTGGTTTATAATATAGATATAATAAAGGCGTTATTGTAACACTTTTTTTTTTGCTATATTGCAACACATTTATTAACATGGGTATAATACACTGAAATGGTTTTTAGAAGAAAAAACAAAACAAAAAAAAATAAATTTATATATATATATATATATATATATATATATATATAATAATCCAGAAAATGAGCGGCACTCCGGTAGGTTAAGAACAAATAATTCCTTTAATCACCCATGCGGTGCAACGTTTCGGCTCAAAACTAGAGCCTTTTTCAAGCAGAGAATCAATACAAGTGATGCCAATTATATAGGTGAATCAATCAAGATACAAGTCATGTGACCACATTCCACCCTGTGGGTGTTTTACAAAATATGTCAATGAAATAAATTAAATGCAGTGAAAATACAGTGAAAAAAATACCATGTACAAAAAAGACATAATCATACATGTCAATCCTAATTCATGCTGTACATACTGTGTTGATCTTGTGATATGAGCTTATAATTCAGATGCAGAAAACTGATCATGTCATACAACAGGTGAAAATCTAAAAGCAGGGGGAGGAGCAGAGGAACAATAGCGCAGGCATACCAATCAGGCAGGAGACACATTCCATGCGGCTTCTCAGCGCTGTGTATATCGTTCTGCGCCGGCTCGGTACTGCACCAATCAGGGAAACGTCATGCGTCATAGGCACTGGCCCACGCTTACACGTTCCCCAAGCGCCGCTCCGATAGAAAGCCTAGGTGTGTCTTTCGGCGCATGCTCAGTAAAAATCTGGCACAGACGCGCCATCTTGGTCCCTGGAAAGCCACCGTAGATCTGCCAATCCACAATACACAGCACCAAATCCGCTCCATGGCTGAGTATTATGTCACCGACAGATAGGGACGGCCACCGTCACAGGGAGCCCACTCCCTCAACCTTGACAAAACCCCAAGGCCGCCACGGAAAACTGCGGTTATCAAAGGGGTATTGTCCGGCATGTAGTGACATAATCATACTCATGAGGGTTCTCCTCCAGCAGGTACACAGATGCCACAGGGGGCAAATCCATGAAAGGTGAAACAATACAATGTAAAGACCACACTAACAAGGCTCTCCACATTTTGGAGGACCTACTGGAGGGACCTGTAACCCATATCGCCGATGTGATACCATCGGTGATAAGAAGGAAATCCAGAAAATTTCCCCCCTTGTAGTTATGTCCTGCGATCGACCTCTTTGTTAAGATGGTCAGTAGGGATTTTGAACAGATCTCCACATCTGTCCGACATGATAATCTGGATAGGGACCAACGACGGACCCTTGATAAACTCAAAAATATTCCAGATGTTATTTATAAACCTGCCGACAAGGGGGGAAATTTGGTAATGTGGCCCCGTAGCATGTACTTAGCGGAAGCATATCGGCAATTGAAAGATCCCATCTGTTACCAGAAGCTAACTTTTAATCCCTCAATTTCTTTCAGAGGTGAATTGATGAAAATCTTGGACACTGTATTGGAGAGAAACCTCATCTCCAAACAGATGTATGAAGCTCTCATCATTCATGAACCATCTATTCCAACTCTGTATTTATTACCTAAGGTTCATAAGAACGCCTCCACACCTCCAGGTAGGCCCATCATATCTGGATGTAATAGTATGGTAGAAAATATTTGTAAACTATTAGACTTCCACCTTAAACCCATTGTGGAAACTCTACCATCGTACATCAGAGATACTTCTGACTTTCTACAGAGGATACAGGGGATCATTCTTGATGAGGATGACATCCAGGTAACTTGCGATGTAGAATCACTTTACACTAGCATCCAACATGTGGAGGGTTTGAGGGCAGTAGAGTTTTTTCTCTCTGCCAGTAACCTTCCTAGAGATTTCTCAAATTTTTTTTGTTACAACTTCTTGAATTTGTACTCATGAAGAATTTTTTCTCCTTCAATAGGTACTTCTTCCTACAGCTCCAGGGGACAGAGATAGGGGCGGCATGCGCACCCGCGTATGCCAATCTGTTCCAGGGGCTGTGGGAGAGGGACCTTTTTCCTGTCAGATAGACACATCATCATGGACAGCGCCATTTTATGGGCGCGTACATAGATGACGTCTATCTGATCTGGCAGGGAACGGAGGAACAGCTTCATGACTCTTTCAAGTTATTGAACACTAATTCTAGAAACATCAAATTGACTTATACGCATAATAAGCAGAGAGTTGACTTTTTGGACGTATCCGTGTTTAGGGATGTTGGCGGCCGTCTCAGGACGGATGTTTTCCGGAAAGAAACGCCTGTCAATGCCTACCTACATGCAACCTCTTTGCACCCCAAAAGCACCATATCCGCCATTCCCGTTGGCCAATTCCTACGCATTCGCCGGATTTGTTCCGACGATGCGAAATTTGAAAGGCAGGCTATAGTCATCAGTCTATTAAAAAGGCTTACTGAAGAGCTAAGACCCAGAATAAGCTTCAATTGCTACAAATTAAAAGAGACAGGGTACCTGACAAAAAATTCTGATTTGTAAGCACATACCACTCACACTGGGATGAAATGAGGAAGTGTTTAGCCTCACATTGGCCAATTCTATTAACGGATCCTGTCTTGGAAAAACTTCTATCGACACAACCACTTGTCACGGCACGGAGGGCTAGTACCCTATTGAATAGTCTAGTTAGAGACTATTTACAACCGACATCCCCCCTCCCCCCCAGCTTTGTGTTGGACAAGGAAATCCTAAGACCGGGTTCAGACCGTGCGGCAGATGTGCCGCTTGTCCTTACATGGAGCGATCCTTTGATTTTGTGGATTCGTCTGGGGCTAGATCTTTCAAAATCAATCAGTCCCTTACATGCTCCAGCATGCGGTGGTGTATTATGCCTCATGCCCATGCCCCAAGATATATGTGGGTTTGACAACACGGGAGCTGAGGGTCCGCGTGCGGGAGCATGTAAGGGACATCCTCAATGCACAGGAAGTAAAGGAGGCCGAGGTCCTCAAACCAATTGCAAGGCATTTCAAAGAATTTCGCTCATGCAATCCGAGATTCCTCAAGGTCAGAGGGATTGACTGTGTCCAGGTTGATCTACGTGCAGGTAATACATCCAAGCGGGTAGCCCAAAAGGAGAACCGCTGGATCTGGACCCTTGGGACTTTACGTCCCAAGGGTCTCAATGAGAATTTGGGCTTTTCTTCTTTCTTGTAACCGTTGGGCCCACAACTGTGGATCCTATTCCTTTCATTTAACAGTTTGTTTGTTTATTATTATTATGTATTCTAATTGGTCTTAAAAATATACTTTGTCTCTCTCTCCAGCATTTTATCCTTTGGCGGGACACCATGCCATTTTGCCCCCCTCTGGTCCATTACAACTGGATTCTTCTCAGTCTGTTATGGCCTAATTTATGGAATTTGTGCAGCATTTTTCATGTACACTATTACCATGCCCTTCTTCCCCCCCCCCATCACATCCCCATCCTTCCTTTCCTCACCCCTTTCCTTTCCCCTTCCTCCCTTCCTCCCCCTTTGTCCACTTCCCCTCTCCCCTCCCCCCTTCTTTTCATTGTACTGCTTTGTCTTTTTTGCATAGTACATTATTGTATATATTGGTATATTGACATTGGATACTGCATAGCTCCATCGTTCTTTGGTTTAAGATATACGGGTTCTATTTTATGAACTTGCTCTTGCACATTTGCACTTTACAAATTATGAATTTATTAGTATAATGATTATCATAATTGCACATTCATTCATTTTATTAGTTACAATATTTATTTGCAATCAGGGAGTTAAATATTAACCTGACTGCACTATTGTTCTATTGTTGCCCCTCACTTTATCATGCCTATGTAATTCTCACTTTTGATGATTATTCATCACTAGGGATGAGCGAACCCGAACTGTATAGTTCGGGTTCGTACCGAATTTTGGGGTGTCCGTGACACGGACCCGAACCCGGACATTTTCATAAAAGTCCGGGTTCGGTGTTCGTCGCTTTCTTGGAGCTTTTTGAAAGGCTGCAAAGCCCCAAGAGGCCATCACAGCCATGCCTACTATTGGCATGGCTGTGATTGGCCAGAGCACCATGTGACCCAGCCTCTATTTAAGCTGGAGTCACATAGCGCCGCCCGTCACTCTGCTCTGATTAGCGTAGGGAGAGGTTGCGGCTGCGACAGTAGGGCGAGATTAGGCAGATTAACTCCTCCAAAGGACTTGATTAACTGATCGATCTGCAGCTGTGGATCATTGAGCTGCTGATACTCAATTGCTCACTGTTTTTAGGCTGCCCAGACAGTTTGTCAGTCACTTTTTTCTGGGGTGATCAGCAGCCATTTTGTGTCTTGTGGTGCGCCAGCACAAGCTGCGACCAAGTGCATTTAACCCTTAATGGTGTGGTTGTTTTTTGGCTAATTCCTACATCAGTGTGAAGCTGTCACACCAAGTGCATTTAACCAGCAGTAGTCTGTTTATTTTTTGGCCATATACTACATCAGGGGCAAGCTGCGCCTGTCACCAAGTGCATTTAACCCTCAATGGTGTGGTTGTTTTTTGGCTAAATCCTACATCAGGGTGAAGCTGTCACACCAAGTGCATTTAACCAGCAATAGTCTGTTTATTTTTTGGCCATATACTACATCAGGGGCAAGCTGTCACCAAGTGCATTTAACCCTCAGTAGTGTGGTTGTTTTTTGGCCATATCCCAGTCTAATTCTGTCAGTAAACCTATACCTGTCACCCAGCGCCTAAATACTAGGCCTCAAATTTATATCCAGCTAAATCTGTCGTTACTGCTGTACTGTTCTGGCTGGGCAAGTTATTTAGTGTCCGTCCAAGCACAGTTTTTGTTCTGGGTTGAAATACAATTCCCAATTTAGCAATTTCCTAATTTAGTGGTTTCTGCTGTATCAGGCCTACTTTAAATACATGAAAGAGAATTATATAATGTTATCTGGTGTGAAAGTAATGGACCTCAGCAGCGGTCCCCTTAAGGGAGTAGGTTCGATCTCCTAAGTAAGTAGCAAACAAAAAGTGCGGGAACCGCGCTCTACCAAACAGTTAATGTCAGTTCTTGAACCCTACAACCATAGAGAACCGAAAGTCTAATCCAGCTCGCAGAGGCGTTTGTTCGCAGAAAGTTAATGTTCATACGAAAAGGTGTAAAAACCGCCTCCTACTGGTCCACAGATCTCATGAAGGTTCACCAACCAAGGAATCCAAATTACCGGACACGAATACCTTCAAGAAGGAATAGAACAGATGGTGCAATACCCTCAAGATCTTTAACGGTAAGAGGTTTATTGTACTTACAATTGTCACATTACAGAATTGCACATAGAAATGCCCGACCCGGGTTTCGCTATTCGCTTCTTCAGGGGCTGCGGTGCACACACCGCTGCAAACACGAGTAAAAGATCTCTTCTACCCCGGAACTGAAACGGACTTCCGTTTTCAGATTACCTATCACCTACAGGTGTCTGATGTCAAAACATATATCAAGTGTGCATTATAAACATATAAAATCACATAAAATAATCAATACAAACATATATATATATATAAAAAGTTGCATATAAAATTATTATATAAAATATATAAATAGATATAATAGTATCAAACAGATCAAGCCATGCAAACTGCTTTTATATCCCACTCTATGTTTAATCCCTGTGGGTGCAAGGTGTCCATCTCATATATCCATTGCGCCTCTTTTTTATTAATTTGCGTGGCGGGATTACCTCCACGCCAATGGCGTTTTACTAGTTCAATACCGCAAAATTTTAAACCAATAGGATCTTTCTGGTGGACTCTTTTAAAATGGGCTGAAACACTATGCGTTTCCAGCCCCTTTTTAATATTTCTAATGTGTTCTGCCACCCGAACTTTAAGCTTCCTTAATGTTCTACCTATATATTGGAGCCCACAAGGGCACTCCAACATATAGATAACTCCCATAGTTTCACATGAGATATTTCCCTTTATCTTTGAAGTAGTAGTTTTGGAAGTGGATACAATTTCTTTTATATTGGGAGCATTTCACCATCTCCCCTGCACTAAAGAGAGATACCGTGGATGGCAGTTTGAGTTTTTGGAAAAGATATATCGATGACTGCATCGGTATTTGGCAGGGTACTGAAAAGGGATTGTTGGATTTTATCTCCTATATAAACTCCAACGAATGGAACATAAAATTCACTGAGGAGATCAGCAAAACCACCATCCATTTTCTCGATCTAGAGATTATGTTAGAACAAGGAAAAATCATAACCAAAACTTATTTCAAGCCCACTGACCGGAATGGATACATAGAAAGGAGTAGCTGTCATCATAAGCCCTGGTTGTGCAATGTACAGAAAGGACAGCTACAACGTATCAAAAGGAATTGCACCAACATAGAAGACTATGAGAATCAAAGTAACATCATTATAGATCGGTTCATAGAAAAGGGATATGAAAGGGAAACATTATATAAACAGAGGGAAGAAGTAAAGTTAGATAACCATAAAATAAAGAATAAAAATATGGATCCAAACCAGATAAGGGATAAATATCAATTTGCCTTCTCCACGTCCTATTCCACTATGTGCCCCCAGATCAGAAAAATTATCCATCAGAACTGGAATGTTCTAAAAAATGATCGGATTATTGGAGACCTTATCCCAAAAATACCCCCGTTTATTTTCAAAAGAGCCCCTACTGTTAGGAATCGTATTGTACACAGTTTTGTGAAAAATGATCTCACTACAACGAATTCCTCTAGTGCCTTTACCTGGTGTGGCTTTTGCCCTTGTTGCAAAAACCGTTCTAGGGAAGAAAAGAAAAAATCTAAAATAAAAGAAATTGTATCCACTTCCAAAACTACTACTTCAAAGATAAAGGGAAATATCTCATGTGAAACTATGGGAGTTATCTATATGTTGGAGTGCCCTTGTGGGCTCCAATATATAGGTAGAACATTAAGGAAGCTTAAAGTTCGGGTGGCAGAACACATTAGAAATATTAAAAAGGGGCTGGAAACGCATAGTGTTTCAGCCCATTTTAAAAGAGTCCACCAGAAAGATCCTATTGGTTTAAAATTTTGCGGTATTGAACTAGTAAAACGCCATTGGCGTGGAGGTAATCCCGCCACGCAAATTAATAAAAAAGAGGCGCAATGGATATATGAGATGGACACCTTGCACCCACAGGGATTAAACATAGAGTGGGATATAAAAGCAGTTTGCATGGCTTGATCTGTTTGATACTATTATATCTTTTTATATATTTTATATAATAATTTTATATGCAACTTTTTATATATATATATGTTTGTATTAATTATTTTATGTGATTTTATATGTTTATAATGCACACTTGATATATGTTTTGACATCAGACACCTGTAGGTGATAGGTAATCTGAAAACGGAAGTCCGTTTCAGTTCCGGGGTAGAAGAGATCTTTTACTCGTGTTTGCAGCGGTGTGTGCACCGCAGCCCCTGAAGAAGCGAATAGCGAAACCCGGGTCGGGCATTTCTATGTGCAATTCTGTAATGTGACAATTGTAAGTACAATAAACCTCTTACCGTTAAAGATCTTGAGGGTATTGCACCATCTGTTCTATTCCTTCTTGAAGGTATTCGTGTCCGGTAATTTGGATTCCTTGGTTGGTGAACCTTCATGAGATCTGTGGACCAGTAGGAGGCGGTTTTTACACCTTTTCGTATGAGCATTAACTTTCTGCGAACAAACGCCTCTGCGAGCTAGATTAGACTTTCGGTTCTCTATGGTTGTAGGGTTCAAGAACTGACATTAACTGTTTGGTAGAGCGCGGTTCCCGCACTTTTTGTTTGCTACTTTAAATACATCCCTAAAAGGGTATATCAGAATCAAGGTGCACATAGGGTCATTCTGAATAACTTCACACACACGCTACTGTGCATATCCCAGTCTAATTCTGTCCGTAAACCTATACCTGTCACCCAGCGCCTAAATACTAGGCCTCAAATTTATATCCAGCTAAATCTGTCGTTACCGCTGTCCTGTTGTGGCTGGGCAAGTTATTTAGTGTCCGTCAAAGCACATTTTTTGTTCTGGGTTGAAATACAATTCCCAATTTAGCAATTTCCTAATTTAGTGGTTTCTGCTGTATCAGAGCTATTTGAAATCTATCCCTAAAAGGGTATATAATATTCAAGGTGCACATAGGGTCATTCTGAATAACTTCACACACACGCTACAGTGCATTTCCAAGTCTAATTCTGTCAGTAAATCCATACCGGTCATCCAGCGCCTAAATACTAGGCCTCAAATTTATAGTCAGCTAAATCTGTGGTTACTGCTGTGCCTGTATTAGTGTAATACGGTACCTAAATAGATGCCAGATAGTGTTAGTTGTCTTTAAAAAAAGGCCTGAATTTGAATTCAATACATTGGGTCAAATAATATTTTTGTTGTTGTGGTGAACGATAACAATGAGGAAAACTTCTAGTAAAGGACGCGGACATGGT
Source organism: Bufo gargarizans (assembly GCF_014858855.1). NCBI lineage: Eukaryota > Metazoa > Chordata > Amphibia > Anura > Bufonidae > Bufo > Bufo gargarizans. Next base: position 4,667,368 of record NC_058081.1, on the reverse strand, counting down.
CGTGGTGGTGTTAGTGGACCCTCTGGTGCTGGGAGAGAACGTGGCCGTTCTGCCACAGCCACACGTCCTAGTGAACCAACTACCTCAGGTTCCAGTAGCCGCCATAATTTACAGCGATATTTGGTGGGGCCCAATGCCGTTCTAAGGATAGTAAGGCCTGAGCAGGTACAGGCATTAGTCAATTGGGTGGCCGACAGTGGATCCAGCACGTTCACATTATCTCCCACCCAGTCTTCTGCAGAAAGCGCACAGATGGCGCCTGAAAACCAAGCCCATCAGTCTGTCACATCACCCCCATGCATACCAGGGAAACTGTCTGAGCCTCATGTTATGCAGCAGTCTCTTATTCTGTTTGAAGACTCCGCTGGCAGGGTTTCCCAAGGGCATCCACCCAGCATTTCCCCAGCGGTGGAAGACATAGAATGCACTGACGCACAACCACTTATGTTTCCTGATTATGAGAACATGGGAATACCACCTCAGCATGTCTCTGATGATGACAAAACACAGGTGCCAACTGCTGCGTCTTTCTGCAGTGTGCAGACTGAACAGGAGGTCAGGGATCAAGACTGGGTGGAAGACGATGCAGGGGACGATGAGGTCCTAGACCCCACATGGAATGAAGGTCGTGCCACTGACTTTCACAGTTCGGAGGAAGAGGCAGTGGTGAGACCGAGCCAACAGTGTAGCAAAAGAGGAAGCAGTGGGCAAAAGCAGAACACCCGCCGCCAAGAGACTCCGCCTGCTACTGACCGCCGCCATCTGGGACCGAGCATCCCAAAGGCAGCTTCAAGGAGTTCCCTGGCATGGCACTTCTTCAAACAATGTGCTGACGACAAGATTCTAGTGGTTTGCACGCTGTGCCATCAGAGCCTGAAGTGAGGCATTAACGTTCTGAACCTGAGCACAACCTGCATGACCAGGCACCTGCATGCAAAGCATGAACTGCAGTGGAGTAAACACCTTAAAAACAAGGAAGTCACTCAGGCTCCCCCTGCTACCTCTTCTGCTGCTGCCGCCTCGGCCTCTTCTGCTGCTGCCGCCGCCTCGGCCTCTTCCTCCGCCTCTGGAGGAACGTTGGCACCTGCCGCCCAGCAAACAGGGGATGTACCACCAACACCACCACCACCTCCGTCACCAAGCATCTCAACCATGTCACACGGCAGCGTTCAGCTCTCCATCTCACAAACATTTGAGAGAAAGCGTACATTCCCACCTAGCCACCCTCGATCCCTGGCCCTGAATGCCAGCATTTCTAAACTACTGGCCTAAGAAATGCTGTCATTTAGGCTGGTGGACACAGACAGCTTCAAACAGCTCATTGTCACGGAATGTGTACAGGTAACAAGGCAAAGCAACATGTATAAACGACTCGCTGGATCCAAAAACTAAGGAACCAAGGGAGACCCCTGCAGAAGACCTGGCACTTTCCCTGGCTGCTCAGCCTATGCAAAGATCCTAATGGTGGAGGTTTGCATATCCACGAACCTTGACTATAAAGCCCTGAGCACCCTACTATAGTGAGGGGACACGACCACCGGCTCCCTACACAAGACACGGAGGGAGTCAGGGTCATCTGGGATCCAGCAAACAGATATTAACATATAAAAGTACACTTAGCTTTGAAGCAAACAGGAGGACAGATCAGCGTGCACACACACTCCAGGAAGTAATATAAGCCGCCCAGAAAAGCATTCTGGGGAGGCATTTAAAGGGAAGCAATTAAGACATGACAGCTGAGAGAGGCTGACGAGAGGAGGAGCTGAATACCACAACACAGAAATTCAAGGAGGAGGTTCTGAAAGGCCTCTGTCAGAGCTTCTCAGCTGTCTGGTTGTGACACTCATGTCGCTTGCTGTCCCACAGTATGTTGTTCCTAGCCGGCACTACTTCTCCAAGAGAGCCGTGCCTTCCCTGCACAACCAAGTATCCGATAAAATCAAGTGTGCACTGCGCAACGCCATCTGTGGAAAGGTCCACCTAACCACAGATATGTGGACCAGTAAGCACGGCCAGGGACGCTATATCGCCCTAACTGCACACTGGGTAAATGTAGTGGCAGCTGGGCCCCAGGCGGAGAGCTGTTTGGCGCACGTCCTTCCGCCGCCAAGGATCGCAGGGCAACATTCTTTGCCTCCTGTTGCCACCTCCTCCTTCTCGGCTTCCTCCTCCTCTTCTTCCACCTGCTCATCCAGTCACCTTCACACCTTCACCACCAACTTCAGCACAGCCCGGGGTAAACGTCAGCAGGCCATTCTGAAACTCATATGTTTGGGGGACAGGCCCCACACCGCACAGGAGTTGTGGCGGGGTATAGAACAACAGACCGACGAGTGGTTGCTGCCGGTGAGCCTCAAGCCCGGCCTGGTGGTGTGTGATAATTGGCGAAATCTCGTTGCAGCTCTGGGACTAGCCGGTTTGACGCACATCCCTTGCTTGGCGCATGTGCTGAATTTGGTGGTGCAGAAGTTCATTCACAACTACCCCGACATGTCAGAGCTGCTGCATAAAGTGCGGGCCGTCTGTTCGCGCTTCCGGCGTTCACATCCTGCCGCTGCTCGCCTGTCTGCGCTACAGCGTAACTTCGGCCTTCCCGCTCGCCGCCTCATATGCGACGTGCCCACCAGGTGGAACTCCACCTTGCACATGCTGGACAGACTGTGCGAGCAGCAGCAGGCCATAGTGGAGTTTCAGCTGCAGCACGCACGGGTCAGTCGCACTACGAAACAGCACCACTTCACCACCAATGACTGGGCCTCCATGCGAGACCTGTGTGCCCTGTTGTGCTGTTTCGAGTACTCCACCAACATGGCCAGTGGCGATGACGCCGTTATCAGCGTTACAATACCACTTCTATGTTTCCTTGAGAAAACACTTAGGGCGATGATGCAAGAGGAGGTGGCCCAGGAGGAGGAGGAAGAGGGGTCATTTTTAGCACTTTCAGGCCAGTCTCTTCGAAGTGACTCAGAGGGAGGTTTTTTGCAACAGCAGAGGCCAGGTACAAATGTGGCCAGCCAGGGCCCACTACTGGAGGACGAGGAGGACGAGGATGAGGAGGAGGTGAAGGAGGATGAGGATGAAGCATGGTCACAGAGGGGTGGCACCCAACGCAGCTCGGGCCCATCACTGGTGCGTGGCTGGGGGGAAAGGCAGGACGATGACGATACGCCTCCCACAGAGGACAGCTTGTCCTTACCCCTGGGCAGCCTGGCACACATGCTGCAGTGCCTGCGCAACGACAGCAGAGTTGCCCACATTTTAACGTGTGCAGACTACTGGGTTGCCACCCTGCTGGATCCACGGTACAAAGACAATGTGCCCACCTTACTTCCTGCACTGGAGCGTGATAGGAAGATGCGCGAGTACAAGCGCACGTTGGTAGACGCGCTACTAAGAGCATTCCCAAATGTCACAGGGGAACAAGTGGAAGCCCAAGGCCAAGGCAGAGGAGGAGCAAGAGGTCGCCAAGGCAGCTGTGTCACTGCCAGCTCCTCTGAGGGCAGGGTTAGCATGGCAGAGATGTGGAAAAGATTTGTCAACACGCCACAGCTAACTGCACCACCACCTGATACGCAACGTGTTAGCAGGAGGCAACATTTCACTAACATGGTGGAACAGTACGTGTGCACACCCCTCCACTTACTGACTGATGGTTCGGCCCCATTCAACTTCTGGGTCTCTAAATTGTCCACGTCGCCAGAGCTAGCCTTTTATGCCTTGGAGGTGCTGGCCTGCCCGGCGGCCAGCGTTTTGTCTGAACGTGTATTCAGCACGGCAGGGGGCGTCATTACAGACAAACGCAGCCGCCTGTCTACAGCCAATGTGGACAAGCTGACGTTCATAAAAATGAACCAGGCATGGATCCCACAGGACCTGTCCATCCCTTGTGCAGATTAGACATTAACTACCTCCCCTTAACCATATATTATTGTACTCCAGGGCACTTCCTCATTCAATCCTATTTTTATTTTCATTTTACCATTATATTGCGAGGCAACCTAAAGTTGAATGAACCTCTCCTTTGCCTGGGTGCAGGGGCCTAAATATATGCCAATGGACTGTTGCAGTGGTGGGTGACGTGAAGCCTGAGTCTCTGCTATGACATGCAGACTGATTCTCTGCTGACATAAGGACAGATTCTCTGTTACGGGACCTCTCTCCTCTGCCTGGGTGCCTGGGCCTAAATATATGCCAATGGACTGTTGCAGTGGTGGGTGACGTGAAGCCTGATTCTCTGCTATGACATGCAGACTGATTCTCTGCTGACATGAAGCCAGATTGTCTGTTACGGGACCTCTCTCCTCTGCCTGTGTGTGCTGGGCCTAAATATATGCCAATGGACTGTTCCAGTGGTGGGTGACGTGAAGCCAGATTCTCTGCTATGGGACCTCTCTCCAATTGATATTGGTTAATTTTTATTTATTTTATTTTTATTTTAATTAATTTTCCTATCCACATTTGTTTGCATGGGATTTACCTACATGTTGCTGCCTTTTGCAGCCCTCTAGCCCTTTCCTGGGCTGTTTTACAGCCTTTTTAGTGCCGAAAAGTTCGGGTCCCCATTGACTTCAATGGGGTTCGGGTTCGGGACGAAGTTCGGATCGGGTTCGGATCCCGAACCCGAACATTTCCGGGAAGTTCGGCCGAACTTCTCGAACCTGAACATCCAGGTGTCCGCTCAACTCTATTCATCACCTATTTATATTAAATTTGATTCTTCTGGTCATTCATTATCTATCATATTATTCACGGCCTCATCTTTATCATGTATCTCATTATTTCACCATATTGTCACATTTTATTTATTTATTTTCATATTTATTATCATGTATCTTCAACTAAATAATTGACTATCATGATAGGTTTTATTTATGTCTATGTATTTATTCTACCCTGATGAACATATTGATATGAAAGATAAATCATGGACCATATATGGATGTGTATCATGGTAATTTGAAGATATGTTGTTATTGATATATATATATATATATATATATATATATATACAGTTGCAAGAAAAAGTATGTGAACCCTTTGTAATGATATGGATTTCTGCACAAATTGGTCATAAAATGTGATCTGATCTTCATCTCAGTCACAACAATAGACAATCACAGTCGGCTTAACCTAATAACACACAAAGAGTTAAATGTTACCATGTTTTTATTGAACACACCATGTAAACATTCACAGTGCAGGTGGAAAAAGTATGTGAACCCTTGGATTTAATAACTGGTTGAACCTCCTTTGGCAGCAATAACTTCAACCAAACGTTTCCTGTAGTTGCAGATCAGACGTGCACAACGGTCAGGAGTAATTCTTCACCATTCCTCTTTACAGAACTGTTTCAGTTCAGCAATATTCTTGGGATGTCTGGTGTGAATCGCTTTCTTGAGGTCATGCCACAGCATCTCAATCGGGTTGAGGTCAGGACTCTGACTGGGCCACTCCAGAAGGCGGATTTTCTCCTGTTTAAGCCATTATGTTGTTGATTTACTTCTTTGCTTTGGGTCGTTGTCCTGTTGCAACATCCATCTTCTGTTGAGCCTCAGCTGGTGGACAGATGGCCTTAAGTTCTCCTGCAAAATGTCTTGATAAACTTGGGAATTCATTTTTCCTTCGATGATAGCAATCCATCCAGGCCCTGACGCAGCAAAGCAGCCCCAAACCATGATGCCCCCACCACCATACTTCACAGTTGGTTGAGGTTTTGATGTTGGTGTGCTGTACCTCTTTTTCTCCACACATAGTGTTGTGTGTTTCTTACAAACAACTCAACTTTGGTTTCATCTGTCCACAGAATATTTAGCTGTGGAACATCCAGGTGCTCTTGTGCAAACTGTAAACGTGCAGCAATGTTTTTTTTGGACAGCAGTGGCTTCCTCTGTGGTATCCTCCCATGAAATCCATTCTTGTTTAGTGTTTTACGTATCGTAGATTCTCTAACAGGGATGTTAGCATATGCCAGAGACTTTTGTAAGTCTTTAGCTGGCACTCTATGTTTCTTCTTCACCTCATTGAGCAGTCTGCGCTGTGCTCTTGCAGTCATCTTTACAGGACGGCCACTCCTAGGGAGAGTAGCAGCAGTGCTGAACTTTCTCCATTTATAGACAATTTGTCTCACCGTGGACTGATGAACAGCAAGGCTTTTGGAGATACTTTTATAACCTTTTCCAGCTTGATGCAAGTGAACAATACTTATTCGTAGGTCTTCTGAGAGCTCTTTTGTGCATTGCATCATTCATTCATCAGGCAATGCTCCTTGTGAAAAGCAAACCCAGAACTGGAGTGTGTTTTTTATAGGGCAGGGCAGCTGTAACCAACACCTCCAATCTCATCTCATTGATTGGACTCCAGTTGGCTGACACCTCACTCCAATTAGCTCTTGGAGATGTCATTAGTCTAGGGGTTCACATACTTTTTCCACCTGCACTGTGAATCTTTACATGGTGTATTCAATAAAACATGGTAACATTTAATTATTTGTGTGTTATTAGTTTAAGCAGACTGTGATTGTCTATTGTTGTGACTTAGATGAAGATCAGATCACATTTTATGACCAATTTGTGCAGAAATCCATATCATTCCAAAGGGTTCACATACTTTTTCTTGCAACTGTATGTATATATATATATATATACATATATATATACATATGTTGGCTTTTGACTGAGATAATCTGTGTTTTTTCTTTATGGGAAGCACTCTGTTATATCGCTATGCTGGTGCCCCGATTCCTCCTCCTCCTCCTGTGTTAAGCATGCGCGCGTCATCCAGCACCGCCTCCGGCGCCCCGCGTCCGTGTGTCCTCACGTCGTTGCCATCCGATCGTGTGATTTTCTCACATGATGGGGGCGTCTTGGCCGTGGGGCGGCTGGACGCGGTTTTGCTGGTTGTTTCGCGCGTTAATGGACATACACACCTGGGGATGAGTAAGTATCGATCTTCCCATTGGTTGAGAGAGACCTTAAATATACGATTCACAGTGATGGCGTTACCCCCTGACGAAGGCACGCCAAAACGCGCGTTGGGGTAGCGCCATCCTGGGTAATCCAGCACATTGTCTCTATTAGGTGAGCTCTGGTCCTCTTGTCACTCCCCTTCTTTGGCAATTATGACCTTGGTGTCGACCACACTTGGTCTTTATGTTTGGTCTGTTATTTACTTTTATTATAATTGATTAACATACCAATTTCCACTGCCTTGTGGGGGTGCTTATACTGACCACTGTCTCACCTACATACATCTGTTTTACTGTTGGCTTTCATAGGTGGGGCATTGTTCCCAGTATTATCCTATGATCTACATTTATATTGTACTGTTGACCTGTGTGCTTTCCCAGGGTGGCGCTCTTTCTTGTTTGTCCTCTGCTCTTATGCTATCCTGTTAATGGCATCAAATTTTTTGCTTTCATTCATGTAAATTTTATAATGTCCTAATAAATGCCACGGGCTACCTGAGCATTGTTTCTGACCATGTCCATCCCTTCATGACCACCATGTACCCATCCTCTGATGGCTACTTCCAGCAGGATAATGCACCATGTCACAAAGCTCGAATCATTTCAAATTGGTTTCTTGAACATGACAATGAGTTCACTGTACTAAAATGGCCCCCACAGTCACCAGATCTCAACCCAATAGAGCATCTTTGGGATGTGGTGGAACGGGAGCTTCGTGCCCTGGATGTGCATCCCTCAAATCTCCATCAACTGCAAATGCTATCCTATCAATATGGGCCAACATTTCTAAAGAATGCTATATCAGCACCTTGTTGAATCAATGCCACGTAGAATTAAGGCAGTTCTGAAGGCAAAAGGGGGTCCAACACCGTATTAGTATGGTGTTCCTAATAATTCTTTAGGTGAGTGTATATATTTTCATATTCTGGTACTATGAGCTCCATTTTCTTGTGTTTCTGTCTCTATACTCGGGATCTTGTACCGAGTTACCCTTTTAAAGTGTCCTTTGTGGCTATATTGGGTGGGCATTGTCCCTTACCCTCCCTTGGGACACTTTGGGTTGCCCTTTTTGTTTTTATAACAATACAATGTAAATCCCAAGGTGCTCGCCGAGCAGGGCCATACAGGCTATAATAGACACTACATATACAGATGTGCATTGCGTGTAGGAATGACACCCTCCTGTAGGATGTACTGCGTCCACTTGATCCACATGCTCTATCCCTCCTGTTACAATAGTGCAAATGATCTATAAGTGAAAAAGAGAAAAAAATAGAAAAATTACTAATAGAGCAAGAAATGTTTTGATATTTAAATTCTCATTGTGTACACCCCAGTCACCGAGAAGCAAGCCACGCGACCCAGGAGGCAAACCACACTTCACAGAATATCCCCAAAATTATATTCTACATTTAGCCCGTTGGGTCTCAGACTGCCCAACCTGTGTATCCAGTGTAGCTCCTTACGCTTGAGTAACCTAGATCTATTACCACCACGTCTGGGTTGAGGTATGTGGTCAAGGATCCAGCACCTCAGATCACCCTCCCTGTGTCTGGCTTCAACAAAGTGTTTGGATACCGGCAAATCAAGATTTTTTTCTGAATACTATACCAGTGTTAAGGCGGGTTTTTAACTCGGTGGATGTCTCGCCCACGTAAAGAAAATTGCATTAGCAAGACAACACATATATATATGACGAAACTCGAGTCACAGGTTAAGTGGAACATGATATCGTAAGACAAACCTGTGCTAGGATGCACAAATGTCCTCCCTTTGCAAATATATGTACAGTTGACGCAACCAAGACCGGGAAAGCAACACAGACCAGGCTGTGTTAACGTAGTCTGTCTCGAAGTCCCCTTAGAACCAATATCGGCCTTGACCAGCTGATCTCGCAAGTTCCTAGAGCATCGGTATGAGAACAGTGGTGGATGTTTGAACTCAGGAATATCCTTAAAGCAAGACCCCAGCAAATCCAAGTGTTTCCTGATGATCCTATTGATAGAGGGACTGAGTTCATTGTATACTGAAACAAACGGAATCCTGTCCGATTTTTGAACAGTTTTCCGTTTCGACAACAACTCATCCCTATCTAGGCTGCGAACCCTGTCCATGTATGTGTTCCACCAACAGTCGATGGGGATAACCCCTATCCAAAAATTTGGTGGCCATGGAATCTAGGGCCACATTTAGTTTATTCTCATCAGATACAACACGTTTAACCCTGAGGAATTGAGAAAAGGGCAGCGACTGGATCATTCTCCTGGGGTGGGAACTTATTGTAACACAAAAAAGTATTGGTGTCAGTGGGTTTGGTAGACAATTCAGTGTGCAAAACACCTCCACTCAGCACAACCTTGGTTTCCAAAAATCGGATCTCAGTATTAGAATAAACGAGAGTGAATTGCAGATTTTTGTCATGGTTATTCAAAAAATCATGAAAATCTGTCAACTCAGTCTCGCTACCTGTCCATATGAGGAAGAAGTCGTCGATATATCTCCACCACCTCAGAACATGTCTGAAGTGGTGGGACAGATAGACAACATCCCCCTCATAGCACCGCATGAAAATATTTGCATACGTGGGGGCCACGTGAGACCCCATGGCCACACCACATTGTTGCAAATAAAAAACATCCTTAAAAAGAAAATAATTGTAATGAAGAATAATATTAAGCAAGTCAACAATGAACTCAGATGCATGAGAAGTATAAGATGATGTCAATAAAAAAAAAATTGACGGCCAGGATACCTCTCTCGTGTACAATTGATGTGTACAACGAGGTCACATCAAAAGAGGCAAGCAACACGGGAGACACATGCGACACATCAATCTCCCGAAGTTTGACCAAACAATCTGATGTGTCCTGTAGTACCTCCTATTGAAAAATCACGCAAAACCTTGTCCAGAAAAATAGCTATGTTGCTGAAGATGGAATCAGACCCCGAGACAATAGGACATCCCGGGGGATCGACAAGGGTCTTGTGAATCTTGGGTAACACATAGATCACCGGAGTGACCGCATGTGCCACCTCAAGAAAATCACATAGATCCCTGTCGATAGTACCAGCAGCCATAGCATCTGTCAAGCATAACACCTGCGATCACAAATATGGGGTCAGAGTCTAACACCCTGTACACTTCCTGGTCCCCCAGTTGTCGCATAATCTCTTGAATGTATTTACTGGTATCCATTACCACGACCGCACTCCCCTTGTCGGCCGGCTTCAAGGTAAGGGTGGGGTCAGACCTAAGTGACTCCAAAGCCTCAATTTTAATAGTGGTCAGGTTGGGGTGTCTAAAGTCTAGATCTCCCCGGGAGGATGAGCTAAGCTCAGACACACCCCGCCTAACCCCAATAATGTAAGCTTCAACTGCTGGCTCATTAATAATGGGTACAAAATCACTCTTCTGAAACAGATTGAGAGATCCCAGCGTGAAATCACTGATCTGGGGTTTCACAACCCTATCTCTATTGCAAAACCAGATTTTTAGCTTAATGCGGTGAAAAAAAGAAAATAAATTGGACTCAAGTTTAAACCAGTTCATATGTGAACTGGGACAAAATGAAAATCCTTTGGACAGGACACTCACTTGTGCAGAAGTCAATTCCTTGGAGGACAAGTTGACCACGGTCACCTTCTCTTCACCAAGTTGCCCTTGGTTACTGCAGGTCGATTCCTGTTGCTGCGTAGCTTGCCCAATTCCTCGGTGTCTGCGACCACCTCTCCTGATGCGTCGCCGCGCTTTTCTTGCATCTGTGGAGCCTTGTCTAAAAAAGCTTGTTCATCAGATGAAGATGTCTGTACAGTCTTCCTCCTCTTGCTCATATCCCTCTGCTGTGTGTTGTTCTGTCTCTCAGTTTGCCAAGTATACACATTGCCTTTTTTGTAGTCCTCAGTATCCCTATACCACTTTACTTATTTGTTCTCCTCAGAATCAGCCTGGAAATGCTTCAATTGAATGGATGTATCGTCCATATATTTGACAAAGTCCTCAGTGGATAAAAGAGATTGAAGGTTGACTTCTATATCACGTAACTCGCAATTCAGGGTTGTTAATTCATGTTGCAAATACTCAATGTTTAATAAAATAAAATCCAGGGAGTAACAATTGGATAATGCTTCGAACGTCTTGCAAAAAATAGGATTACTATAAAAAAGATTTGGTCGTAAATGTGACCGCATTCCTCTGGGAATTTTTTGTGATTTGTAATACTCCCCCAATGTCATCATATGCAAACGGAGGGATACTACATGTTTGGACACATTTTCAAATTTTCGTTTCAGTTCCTTAATAGAGGGAGTATTGAGGAAGGTGGCATCTCCTCCAATATCGCGCAAAATGCGCTCCGTGTCCTCAGGTGTGTACACACAACCGCTGGGTGAAACGGATTCAGAAACAGACATGATGCAAAAAATGAAAAAGAGGAGGTGCTGTAACAGCAATGAGCCGTGCTCAGCCAATAGGCCAAATAAATCAAAGAAAAATGGCGGCACTGGCAGCAGTAAGAAAAATCGGGTGCAAGTTCCAAGGGAACAGACTTCTTACCCGAGTGAATAATCCAGAAAATGGGCGGCACTCCGGTAGGTTAAGAACAAATAATTCCTTTAATCACCCATGCGGTGCAATGTTTCGGCTCAAAACTAGAGCCTTTTTCAAGCAAAGAATTAATACGAGTGATGGCAATTATGTAGGTGAATCATTCAAGATACAAGTCATGTGACCACATTCCACCCTGTGGGTGTGTTACAAAATATGTCAATGAAATAAATTAAATGCAGTGAAAATACAGTGAAAAAAATACCATGTACAAAAAAGACATAATCATACATGTCAATCCTAATTCATGCTGTACATACTGTGCTGATCTTGTGATATGAGCTTATAATTCAGATGCAGAAAACTGATCATGTCATACAACAGGTGAAAATCTAAAAAGCAGGGGGAGGAGAAGAGGAACAATAGCGCAGGCATACCAATCAGGCAGGAGACACATTCCATGAGGCTTCTCAGCGTTGTGTATATCGTTCTGCGCCAGCTCGGTACTGCACCAATCAGGGAACTCCTGCGGCAGGGAAACGTCATGCGTCAAAGGCACTGGCCCACGCTTACACGTTCCCCAAGCGCCGCTCCGATAGAAAGCCTAGGTGTGTCTTTCGGCGCATGCCCAGTAAAAATCTAGCAAAGACGCGCCATCTTGGTCCCTGGAAAGCTACCGTATATCTGCCAATCCACAATACACAGCACCAAACCCACTCCATGGCTGAGTATTATGTCACCGACAGATAGGGACGGCCCCCGTCACAGGGTGCCCACTCCCTCAACATTGACAGAACCCTAATATATATTGAACTGTCTGTTTATTCATGTACACAAACATAACTATTTTATTTTCCTTGTAGGGTGTTTTGTAATGTAGTACTAGGTGCCAGCAGGAACTATATTAAACAAACAACTAGTTGTCCTGAACTGTGCCTATCACATTGCATTAGTGGCTTGTGTATGTAATAGCTTTTTGTCCGGTACTGTAACATAGCACCCTTCCTGTCCATTGCTATCTGAATGGCTGATCTAGTCTGTCTGTCAACCTCTGAGCCAATCAGGACAAAACTTTCCACCAATTCTTTCCAGTGTCATGTGATCCTCCATCTTCTTCCTCTTTTGTATTTTTTTCCCTAAACCAATACTCACAGTAAATTGCTTTTTATGCAGCGACCGGGACCGCAGGGGCAATGTGTGAGTGTGGTGGCCTGATGGGTGTAGTAGTTGGTACTTACGCTTCTAAAGCTCACTGGGCCGGCGTGCAGCGACGGGAAGGAAGGCATCGGAATCCTTTGGTGCACACTCTAATGTTGAGGGATCTCCTGCCAGATGTTGGTTGAGGTGTCCTTGATGTTACACGGTTTTAGGTGCAGGGAAGGCAGGTCCCTGAGGTTCGTAACACTAGCACCCTTGGGTGCAAATGAGGTGACATGGAAGAGGTAGTTATAATCCATACAAAGCACAACACAGTTACCTGTGGCTGCACTCTTAGTAACAGGCTCTTGGTGCGGTATAGACTCTGGTCCAACTCAAGTTGTTGTATCTGTAATTCTAATAACAGGCTCTTGGTGCGGTATAGTTTCTGGTCACATTCAGGCTGTGGTAACTTCTAGCTAACTATCTTCCAGGTGTGGATTATACATCAATAAACTGCTTCACATGGCCATTAAACATATGTCTAGCCTTCCTGGCTTACTCACAATTTCCATAAGTATTGTCCACACTCTTCATAGAATAGAGCTTGTACTTCACTGTAGACTGTGAACAGTCACCATAGACTAACCCCTGTCTCACAGTGGTTGCTAATGGAGTCTATAGGTTGAGGTAACACTCTCACCTTCACTAGTCTTTCCTCATACTCTCTCAATACTCTGATGTTCTGTATTTATACTGTTCAGGCTTACCTATGTATGGTCTCTGCACAACTCAGAGGATGCAACATAGCAAGTTTTTTTGGGGAAGGCAGGTATTTTCCTCCCAACATGGGTGGCTGGGATGATTTCCAGCCAGGTGAGATCAAATATCGGACCAGAGTTTAAGTGACGATCCAGGTTTTGGCAGCACCTGGCTGTCCTTTAAAGTAATGATGGCCACTAGTTTTTCTTTACTTAGCTGCTTTTTTCTTGCCATAATACAAATTCTAACAGTCTATTCAGTAGGACTATCAGCTGTGTATCCACCTGACTTCTCCACAACGCAACTGATGGTCCCAACCCCAATTATAAGGCAAGAAATCCCACTTATTAAACCTGACAGGGCACACCTGTGAAGTGAAGACCATTTCAGGTGACTACCTCTTGAAGCTCATCAAGAGAATGCCAAGAGTGTGCAAAGCAGTAATCAAAGCAAAAGGTGGCTACTTTGAAGAACCTAGAATATGACATATTTTCAGTTGTTTCACACTTTTTGGTTATGTATATAATTCCACATGTGTTAATTCATAGTTTTGATGCCTTCAGTGTGAATCTACCATTTTCATAGTCATGAAAATAAAGAAAACTCTTTGAATGAGAAGGTGTGTCCAAACTTTTGGTCTGTACTGTATATATATATATATATATATATATATATATCCATATAATTTTATTTCCAATGCTTTTTATTTCCTTTCCTTCCATCCTGTTTTTTACCCATTGATTTTAATCCACACCATTGTTTTTTTATTGTTTTTTATTGCCCTTCATTTTCCACAATATATCCTGCTTTTACCAAGCCCAACCCCCCTTTCCCACCGCCCCTTGTTTGGATTGGCGCTTTTCCAGGGTCTACTTGGAGGGAGATTGGGAGTGTCCTCACACCCTACCCCCCCCCCCCCATTTTATCTACAATTACCTGCAGACTCTTCTGCAGGGCCGACCCTCTACAGCAGCCTTTCCCCCCTCCCCCGCATCCTCATCCTCCCCTCCATCCCCTGGCGCCTCCAGTTACCTGGGGTCACCTGGACACCCAAACTTTTGGTCTGTACTGTATATATATATATATGATGAATAATGGAATTGTAAAATAAATTTAGATTTGTAAATTTGTATTGATTGTGACTGAGTGTATAGGGATCCCTAGTGGCGTGTGGGTGCACATGTGTTGGTGAGTGATGTTGTGGTTGGAGGTGGGTCTGTGTTTGAGGCGGCTAAAAGATGGGTGGTGGAGGGGTGGGGGTGGAGGAAGAGGGGGATGGGAGGGGGGAGGGACTGACGTGTTGTTGATTGTTGGTTGAGGGCCGGTGGTGAAGGTCCAATGTTATGTCAGTAGATCAAGGTGATGATTAATAATTGGTATGTTTGAGCATTTCGTTGAGGCCGAAGGGGGTAAGGCTGTTGTTGCGATAAATCCAGAACATCTCTTTTTGAAAGAAATTCTGGAACGACGATTTTACTTGTTCAAGGGGGGTTACTCTAAGACCGATGGGGTTGCCTTCATGTACTAGAGAGAAGTGTCGTAATATGCTGTGTGTTTGGATTTTCCTGGTGATGTTGGATCGGTGTTCACTCATACATTCGTGGAGGGTTTGTGTGGTGCGGCTGACGTAATAGTTGCAGGGGCATTGGAGCAGATATAATATGTTTCTGCTGCCGCAGTTCATAGATTGTTTGAGGTGTAGTGTTCCTATGGGTTGTGGAAGGGCAATTTTTTTTATCTGTTGATGTATAGATCATGTGGCAGCATTTGCACTTACGGACACCACATTTAAACAAACCTCTTGGTTCTGTCAGTATGTTGTGATTTGAGGGCATGATGGGGTTTTGGATCTTTGGACAGGATGGGGCTAACAGATTTTTTAGGGTTTTGGCCCTGCGGAAAATCTGTTTTGGTTGTATGGGTATTGTTTTCCCTAAAATCGGGTCCTTAAGTAATACAAGCCAATGTTTTCTGAGAATTGATCTGATAAGTTTGTGGCTCTGGTTGTATCGAGTTATTAGACCGGGTGTGGATTGTGTTTTTTGGGGTTCTGGTTTTTGGTCGTAAACTAGGTTTTTGATAAATTTGTGAGATCCTGGTTCTGGAGTCTTTGATGAGTTGGGGAGGGTAACCTTTGTCGATGAATCATTTACTGAGGGTATCTAGTTGTTGGTGCATGGTGGTATTGTCTGTGCAGTTGCATTTAATTCTCTTCATTTGGCTGAACGGTATGTTGGTCTTCCATTTGTGGTAATGGCTGCTTTTGAAGTCCAAGAAACTGTTGGCATCTACTTTTTTGAAGTGTGTACGTGTGGAAATAGTATTATTGCTGCTGATGAGGTGTAGGTCAAGGAAAATGGCCTCTGTAGGATGGGACTCAGAAGTGAAATGTAGGTTCCATTTATTTTGGTTTAATGTCTTGATGTATGTGCAGAGGTCAGTGTTGTCTCCCTGCCAGATTAAAATAATATTGTCGATGTATCTTTTGTAAAAAACAACATTGAGGTGGTTTTGTATGTTGAGTTGGGATTCAAAAGCTCCCATGAAAAGCTTGGCATATGATGGTGGAAATTTCGTGCCCATGGCTGTTCCTTTTACCTGAATATATCATGTGTTATTGTATAAAAAGTAGTTGTGATGTAGGATGAAATCAATGGATTCAAGGATAAACTCTTTTTTGTGAGGTGGGGATCAGGATGTCAGTTTCTAAAATTTGTTGGGTAGCCTTGAGACCTAATGAGTGTACGATGTTGCTGTACAGAGTTGTGACGTCTAAGGTGGCACAGATGTAGTTGCTCTGCCAGGAGATGCCCTCTAGGTTTTGGATGAGGTCAGATGAGTCTTTTAGGTAGGAGGGAAGGGTATTAACATACCTCTGGAGGATGCCGTCTATGTATTCTGATAGGTTTGATGTTAGGGAGTCTATACCAGAAATTATGGGTCTGCCAGGTGTATTTGTGAGGGATTTGTGTATTTTGGGAAGGTGATAGAAACGTGCTACATTGGGGTGTGGTATTTGCAGGTGGTCGTTTTCCTTTTTGTCAAGGACCCCAGAGGAGACTCCATGGTCTATCAGGTTATGTAGTTGGGTTTTGAAATCTTTTGTGGTATCTTGTGGGAGGGGTTTGTAATAGGGAGATAATGGTAGGACCTGGGAATTTGAGGGATACCAATGGTGTGGTGTAGATGGAGATGTCTGTAGCCAATGTGTTGGTAGCTGGTGGGGTGGCTGGGAAGGGAAGTGGTCGGGGGAATTTTTTTGGGGGGTCTGGGTGTGCCATTTTGTTAATTTTTTGTAGTTTGAGATCCATTAGGCGGGGGATAATTCTAAGTGGCTGGGGCCTTGTGGGTGGGTTACCTCTCATGAGGTTGGGTCTTGGGTTGTGTGATGGGCCTGTAGTCTTGGGATTTTTTCCGATCCCAGTACCCAACGTGGCCTCAGCGTAGGTTTTGGGTTGGGAGATATTGGCGTGGATGTGTGGTTTTTTTTTAACATAAAACGTTCATAAACAATGAAAAGCAAGTAATAATACAAAATGTAGACTTGCAAGGTCAAACAAACAACACACAATCAAGCAAGGCAAACCAATAGAAATCAAGTACTAGTTTCAAAGCATCTTTGTGCAAGAACTTGCATGTGTTTGTGTGGGTGTTTTTAGATGCATGTGTGGCAAAAGCTGACACTTTTAGCATGTTCTTTGCAGATATATTTTTTACAGTGGAAGCATAATGTGTGTGTCTTTCTGTCCTTATTGCTGGGGCACACCTGACACCTCTTTCTTTTAGAATCAGATGGCATCACTGGAGTTGTGGCTGTGGCTGGTTGATGTTGAGGCAAGGCTAGATGATGATGAGGATGCTGGCACTGATTCTCTTTGTGTTGATGGTGTGGATGGAGTGCTTGATGAACTCTGCATCTGTCTGATCATGGCTGCACTGATTGGATCTCGAGACACCCGTTTCCTTTGCTCAATGTTTGCCTTGACAAGGGAACTTCCTAGCTCCTCGAGAAATATTCTCTGCTTGTTATTTTTTTTTGTGTTCCAACCTGGGTGGATGTGGGTCCATAACACAAATGCATTGTATGCAGACACATCTAGACTGTTAGAAAACACAGCCATCAGCCATCTCCTGGTCATTCGCTGACAAGTATAGGTAGCAGTCAGCTTGTCCAGGTTGTCCACTCCTCCTTTGTTTTTATTGTAATCCAGGATAATTGTGGGCTTTTTGTCACTTAATGATGACACGGCTGCATCTTTGTGAAAAGTGGACATAATTATCACATTTTAATTTGGGATCAAACTTAAAAATGCCCCAAATAAAGTTTTATTCACCCCCCCTGCACCCCTGAATGATTTATTTGGGGCGGGTGGTGCAGGGGGGTGTTGCAGGCGGTGCGGGAGGCGGGCGGTGCGGCAGGCAGGATCGCGATCCCCCGCCCGCCTCCCTTTGAATAATCGTTGGTGGCCAGTGGGTATACCAGGGTGTCAGCACATTGCTGACACCCTGGTATAAACGGTTGACATCTGTGATACGATGTCAGCCGTTTAACCCTTTCCATACCGCGGTCCGTACAGACCGCTGTATGGAAAAGGTTAACAGCTCAGGGAGCTCCCTCCCTCTCCCATGGGGGGGGCTGCTGTGCCTTTGCAGCCCCCCGATAGAAAGGTAGAGAGCCCCCAGACAGTCCCGCTACTTACCCTTCCCCTTCTGCGAAGTTGTGGCCACAACTGAGCAGACGGAGAAGGTTCCCATGGCAACAGGACGCCTTCTCAGGCATCCTGCTGTCCATAGTGCTGAACAGATCTGTGCTAAAGGCATAGATCTGTTCAGACAAAGTGTAAGAAAAATACAGCACAGTACACTATATAGTGTACTGTACTGTATTATACAGACATCATACCCACTGGCTCTTCAAGAACCAAGTGGGTCTGGGTCAAAGAAATGTAAAAAAAAAGTGAAAAAAGTGAAAATAAAAAAAAACACATTTAGCACTGGATAAAAAAATTAAAAATAAAATACACTACACATATTAGGTATTGCCGCGTCCGTAACGACCTGATCTATAAAACGGTCATGTTACTTCCCCCGCATGGTGAACGCCATAAAAATAAAAAAAATAAAAACTATAAGAAAATTGAAATTTTGCCCACCTTACTTCCCAAAAAAGGTAATAAAAGTGATCAAAAAAGTCGCAATAGTACCAATCAAACCTTCATCTCATCCTGCAAAAATCATACCCTACCCAAGATAATCGCCCAAAAACTGAAAAAATTATGGCTCTTAGACTATGGAAACACTAAAACATGATTTTTTTTGTTTCAAAAATGAAATAATTGTGTAAAACTTAAAAAAAAAAAGTATACATATTAGGTATTGCCGTGTCCGTATCGACCGGCTCTATAAAAATATCACATGACCTAACCCCTCAGGTGACCACCGTAAAAAAAAAAAAAAAAAAAACGGTGTAAAAAAAGCCATTTTTTGTCATCTTACATCACAAAAAGTGTAATAACAAGCGATCAAACAGTCATCTGCACCCCAAAATAGTGCCAATCAAACCGTCATCTCATCCCGCAAAAAATGAGACCCTACTTACGATAATCGCCCAAAAAAACTGAAAAAACTATGGCTCTCAGACTATGGAGACACTAAAACATTTTTTTCGTTTTAAAACTGTAATCATTGCGTAAAACGTACATAAATAAAAAAAATTGTATACATATTAGGTATCGCCGCATCCGTAACAACCTGCTCTATAAAATTACCACATGACCTAACCTGTCAGATGAATGTCGTACATAACAAAAAATAAAAACGTGCCAAAAAAGCTATTTCTTGTTACCTTGCCGCACAAAAAGTGTAATATAGAGCAAACAAAAATCATATGTACCCTAAACTAGTACCAACAAAACTGCCACCCTATCCCGTAGTTTCTAAAATGGGGTCACTTTTTTTGAGTTTCTACTCTAGGGGTGCATCAGGGGGCTTCAAATGGGACATGGTGTCAAAAAAAAACAGTCCAGAAAAATCTGCCTTCCAAAAACCGTATGGCATTCCTTTCCTTCTGCGCCCTGCCGTGTGCCCGTACAGCGGTTTACGACCACATATGGGGTGCTTCTGTAAACTACAGAATCAGGGCCATAAATATTGAGTTTTGTTTGGCTGTTAACCCTTGCCTTGTAACTGGAAAAAAAATATTAAAATGGAAAATCTACGAAAAAAGTGAAATTTTGAAATTGTATCTCTATTTTCCATTAAATCTTGTGCAACACCTAAAGGGTTAACAAAGTTTGTAAAATCAATTTTGAACACCTTAAGGGGTGTAGTTTCTTAGATGGGGTCACTTTTTTGGAGTTTCTACTCTAGGGGTGCATCAGGGGGGGCTTCAAATGGCACATGGTGTCAAAAAAACAGTCCAGCAAAATCTGGCTTCCAAAAACCATACGGCGCACCTTTCCCTCTACGCCCTACTGTGTGCCCGTACAGCAGTTTACGGCCTTATATGGGGTGTTTCTGTAAACGGCAGAGTCAGGGCAATAAAGATACAGTCTTGTTTGGCTGTTAACCCTTGCTTTGTTAGTGGAAAAAATGGGTTAAAATGGAAAAGTAGGCAAAAAAATGAAATTCTCAAATTTCATCCCCATTCGCAAATAACTGTTGTGCAACACCTAAAGGGTTAACAAAGTTTGTAAAATCTGTTTTGAATACCTTGAGTGGTGTAGTTTATAGAATGGGGTCATTTTTGGGGCGGTTTCTATTATGTAAGCCTCGCAAAGTGACTTCAGACCTGTAGTGGTCCCTAAAAATTGGGTTTTTGTAAATTTCGGAAAAATTTCAAGATTTGCTTCTAAGCTTCTAAAAT
This sequence comes from Bufo gargarizans, assembly GCF_014858855.1. Lineage (NCBI taxonomy): Eukaryota > Metazoa > Chordata > Amphibia > Anura > Bufonidae > Bufo > Bufo gargarizans. The sequence continues at coordinate 4,647,097 of NC_058081.1, read as the reverse complement.
ATAATTCCCAAAATAATTCAAACATGAAGTAGATATATGGGGAATGTAAAGTCATCACAACTGTTGGGGGTATTATTATGTATTACAGAAGTAGAGAAACTGAAACTTTGAAATTTGCAAATGTTTCCAAATATTTGGTAAATTAGGTAAAATAATTTTTTTGACTTCATTTTACCAGTGTCATGAAGTACAATATGTGACAAAAAAAAAAACAATCTCAGAATGGCCTGGATAAGTCAAAGTGTTTTAAAGTTATCAGCACTTAAAGTGACACTGGTCAGATTTGCAAAAAATGCCCAAGTCCTTAAGGTGAAATAGGGCTGAGTCCTTAAGGGGTTAAAAATACAGCCATTTTGGGCAAACAAATCTTTAATTGAGACCTAGTCTGGATAAGGGCGTGTGAGATACACCCTTTACATACTGTCATTCTATTCTACTATTAATTAAACACCCATTTAGGGCAAGATCCTAAATTCAAGAAATATGAGGAGAGCGTCAAATAAGGGACATGGCCCAGGACCGACAAGGATGGTAGGGGTGAAGACTGGGTGGTAGATGATGTGGAGGACAATGAGGTCCTCGACCCCACATTGAATCAAGGTCATGCGATTGACCTATGTAGTTAGGAGGAAGAGGTGGTGGTCGCACAGAGCCACCAGCACAGCCGAAGAGGGAGCAGGGTGTGAAAGCAGAGCGGCCATGCTCTAGACAGTACGCCTGCTACTGCCCACTGCAGCAAGGGACCGAGCACACCAAAGCCAGCCGTGGCAGTTCTTCAGACAATGTGCTGACGACAAGAAACTAGTGGTTTGCACGCTGTGCAATCAGAGCCTGAAGCGAGGCAATAACGTTGTCAACCTGAGCACAACCTGCATGACCAGGCATTTAAGTGCAAAGCACGAGCTGCAGTGCAGTAGACACCTCAAAAACCAAGAAAGGTCTCTGGCTCCTCTTGCTTCCTCTTCTGCTGCAGTCTCTTCATCCACCTGTCACCCCACAAACAGAGGATCTGCCAGCAACACCAATACCTGGGTCACCAAGCATCTCCACAATGTCCCACACAAGCATTCAGCTCTCCATCTCCCAAACGCTGGAGAGGAAGAGGAAGTACCCCCCTACCCACCCGCGATCCCTAGCCCTGAATGCCAGCATTTCTAAATTATTGGCCTTTGAAATGCTGTCATTCCGTCTGAAGGAGACGGATAGTTGAAAAGGTCTTATGGCGGTGGCTGTCCCACACTACGTCGTGCCCAGCCGCCACTACTTTTCCAGGAGAGCCATCCCTTTCCTGCACAACCAAGTGGGGGAAAAAATCAGGTGTGCACTGCGCAACGCCATCTGTGGCAAGGTGCACCTCACTACTAATACATGGACCAGTAAGCACGGTCAGGGACGTTATATATCTCCATAACAGCACATTGGGTAAATGTAGTGGCGGCTGGGCCTGAGGCGGATAGCAGTTTGACCGTCCACAACCGAGGATTGCAGGGCGCTTCAGTTTGCCTACTGTTGCTTCCTCCTCCTTCTCCGCTTCCTCATCCTCTACAGGTTCCTCATCCTTTCAGGGTAACACCTTCACCACGAACTTCAGCACAGCCAGGGTTAAACGACAGCAGGCAGTTTTAAAGCTTATCTCTTTGGGGGACAAACCCCACACAGCGCAGGAGCTGTGAACGGGCCTTGAACAACAGACCGATGAGTGGTTGGTGCCAGTCAGCCTCAAGCCCGGCCTGGTGGTGTGCGATAATGGGCGAAATCTCGTAGCAGCTCTGGGACTAGCCAATTTGACGTACATCCCTTGCCTGGCGCATGTGCTGAATTTGGTGGTGCAGAGATTCCTTAAAAATTACCCCGATATGTCAGAGCTGCTTCATAAAGTGCGGGCTGTCTGTGCACGCTTTCAGCATTCTCACTCTGCTGCTGCTCGCCTGTCAGCGCTGCAGCGTAACTTCTGCCTTCCCGTTCAGCGCCTCATATGCGACGTGCACACAATGTGGAACTCCACCTTGCACATGCTGGCCAGACTGTGCGAGCAGCAGCAGGCGATAGTGGAGTCGCTCGGCGGAACAGCACCACCTCACCACCAATGACTGGGCCTCCATGCGAGACCTGTGTTCCTTGTTGCGCTGTTTAGAGTACTCCACCAACATGGCCAGTGCTGATAATGCTGTTCTCAGAGTAACTATCCCACTTCTATGCCTCCTTAAAAAACGCTGCTGGCGATGATGGAAGAGGATGTGGCACAGGAGGAGGAGGAAGAGGGATCATTTCGTAGGGTTTCTGGGCAGTCATTCTTAAGTGGCCAGGGCACAGTTCTGGAGGATGACGAGGTGGAGGATGAGGAGGAGGAGATTGATGAAGAGGAGGAACCATGTTCACAGCAGGGTGGCACCCAGACCAGCTCATGGCCATCACTGGTGCATGGCTGGGTGGATAAAGAGGACACAGACTATACACCTCCCACAGAGGACAGCTTTTCGTTGCCTCTGGGCAGCCTGGCACACATGAGCGATTACATGCAGTGTCTCCGCAATGACCGCCGAGTTGCCCACATTCTAAATTGTGCTGATTACTGGGTGGCCACGCTACTGGATCCCTTTTACAAGGACAACATACCGTCCTTAATTCCGTCACTGGAGCGGGATCGTAAGATGCGCAAGTACAAGCGCATGCTGGTAGACGAGCTGCTGGTGACATTCCCACCTGACAGCGGGGGCACAGTGGAAGCACAAGGCAAAGGCAGAGGATGAGGAAGAGGTCGCCAACACAGCTGGGGCACTGCCAGCACCTCAGAAGGCAGGGTTAGCATGGCCGAAATGTGGAAAAGCTTTGTCAGCACGCCACAACAACTAGCGCCACCAGCTGATATGGAACGTCTTAGCAGGAGGCAGCATTTCAACAATATGGTGGAGCAGTATGTGTGCACACGCCTACACGTATTGAATGACGGGTCTGCCCTCTTCAACTTCTGGGTCTCCAAATTGGGCACATGGCCTGAGCTTGCCCTTTACGCCATGGAGGTGCTGGCCTGCCCTGCAGCCAGTGTATTATCTGAACGTGTGTTTAGCACGGCAGGGGGCGTCATCACAGACAAGCGCAGCCGCCTGTCCACAGCCAATGTGGACAAGCTCACATTCATTAAAATTAACAAGGCATGGATCCCTCAGGACTTGTCCGTACCTTGTGCAGAATAGACATGTATATCGGCACTAACCAGCCATTGTTATACTGCAGCGCAATTGCTCATTCTTGTATTTTGGATATTTCACACTGTTTTAGAGTGTACCCTAATTTTAACAAATAAAATTAAAACCAAAAACCTGTGTTGGCTACCTCGTCCTCCTCCACTACCGCTTCCACCTACACCGCTATGTTCACCGCCTCCTCAAACTCCTACTCCATATAGAATTCAACCTCATAAATCAAATTTAGAATTTTTATTTGTATGTATTTTATTTTATGTCATTTACATTTTTGGGTGAAATTCACCAATTTTTGGGTGTATACCTAGTAGACAGTAGACAGGTTAAAAAAAAAAAAAAATGTCATTTACATTTTCAGGTGAAATTCATCAATTTTTGTGTGTATAGTACCACTGCTATACCTAGTAAAAAAAATAAAAAGAAAATTGTCAGTTATATATTTTGGTGAAATTCACCAATTTTTGGGTGTGATGTACCACTACTATACCTAGTAGACCCCAAAAATATTTGCTGTTACATTTTCTGTTGAAATTCACCAATTTTTGGGCGTGAAGTACCACTGCTATACCTAGTAGACAGGTTAAAAAAAAAAATTGTCAGTTCCATTTTCTGGTGAAATTTACCAATTTTTGTTGTAATATACCCCTGCTCTACCTAGTTGACAGCATAATAAATTTCAATAATTTTTCTGTTACATTCTTGGGTTGACATTATACAATTTTAGTTGTGAATAAACACCTGCTCTGCATAGGTGACAGGAAAAAAAAATTAATACATTTTTCAATAATTAATGCGCGCCACATCCTTACATTCAATGCTTAAACTTTAAAAAGTTTTCACACTTTTATGCTTTAATAATTTCTCCCATATTTCAACTCGATAATTTTACATTTGAAAAATGTATTCTCCCTTGGATGTGGTCTTTCTTTCTCACGCTCCCGTTCTGGCGTGGAACCCTGATTCCTCGCCACCCATGATCACCATGGTAGGCGCAGAAAAGAACATCAAAAGTTGATAGAGCAGATATCCAAATGGATGGTGGATGTCACTGGGGCACCTCTACATAGGTGACAGGAACAGATATTTTTTTTTAAAATCGTCAATTACATTTTCAGGTGACATTTTTCAAATTGTTCCGGATAGAAACCCCTGCTCTGCATAGGTACTTAAAGGGACTTAAATTTCAAAAATTCCTCTTTAATTGGCCCTTTCTTTCGATCCTTCTGCTTTAATAATTTCTCACACATTTCCGCTTCATCCCAGTGCTGCCATTGACCTCCCTTGGATGAGGTCTGCCTTTCTCACGCTCCTTCTCCAGCGTGGAACCCTGATTCGCTGATAACCCTGATCAACATGGTAGGCTCAGAAAAGAACATCGAAAGTTGATACAGAAGATATCCAAATGGATGGTGGACGTCACAGGGACGTGCGATCAAGCAGAAGTTGGCTATAGTCAACAAAGCGGCAGCAGGGCCTCTCCTGGCTAACGTTTAAAAATCAAAAATACCACAGTGACATTCCCTATAATTTTTTATGAATCATTCCAATAACAGGGCATATTAAGAGTCTTGTATTGGGTTTTATCGTCACTACCTCCCCGAGTCGGGAGTGGGTAATTGCCGAGCGCCCCCTCCTTATCTTGGAAGCTTATGCTTCAATACTTTGTCCCACATTTCCGCTCGATCACATTTAATTTCATCGATTCACCTCCCTTGCATGTGGTATCCTTTTCTCAGGCTCCCTCTCCGGCCTGGGAACCTGATTCCCTGCCTCCCGTGATCATCATGGTAGGCGCATAAAAAGTTGATAGAGCAGATATCACATTGGATCGTGAACATCACAGGGACGTGCGACATGGTGGAGCAGTAAGTGTGCACACGCCTACACAAACTGACTGCCAGGGGTCAGCCCCTTCAACTTCTGGGTCTCCAAATTGGGCACATGGCCTGAGCTTGCCCTTTACGCCTTGGAGGTGCTGGCCTGATGCCAGTGTATTGTCTGAATGTGTGTTTAGCATGACTGCAGGGGGTTATCACAGGTTATATTTCCCAATGTTTTGGGCTGTACCCTAAAAAATAAAATTTAAAACCAAAAACCAGTGTCGGCTACCTCCTCCTCCACTGTCGCTTCCACCTACACCGCCACATCCACTGCCTCCTCAACCTCCTACTCCATATGGACCTCGTCCTCCTAGATCAAGATTATTATTTTATTATTTTTATGTATTTTATGTTATTTAAAGTCATTTCCCTATCCGCATTTGTTTGCAGAGCACTTGCCACGCTCTTAGCCACATTTTGATGCCATTTGCAGCCCTCTAGTCCTTTCCATGACATTTTTACAGCCATTTTAGTGCTAAAAAGTTCGGGTCCCCATTGACTTAAATGGGGTTCGGGGTCAAGTTCGGGTCCCAAACTCAAACTTTTTTTGGAAGTCAGGTCGAACCTTCGAACCCGAACATCCAGGTGTCCCCTCAACTATAATTGCCACATTCCAAAATGCACATACTATTATCCCCTTCAAGACACTGCCATTTTTCACCTTCCTGATCCATGCTTTTTGCAAATTTAACATTTGTCATTTTTATTTGATAAGAATTTTGGATTGCATTTACTTATCCAAGCCATTCTGAGAGTGGTTTTTTTTCATGACACACTGTACTTCATGTTATTGGTGAATTTGAGTCAATATGTTTTAGCTTTATTTATAAAACCAAAAAAATAATAAAAGTTTAGAAAAATTTGCAATTTTCAAAATTTTTATTTCTCTGCTTTGAAGGGATCATTTGCACAAACGCACGTTCAGTTCGCATCTGATCCACACTTTTTGCAGATCAGATATTTACCTATTCATTTCAATAGGCCGCAAAAGATGCAGACGGCACACCGTGGGTTGTCCGCATCTGTATATCCATTCTGCAGCCCGGCAAAAAGGATATAGGAGTCTGAAAATGGTGGCATACATAAAGCTGGGATCCATGTTTTGCAGATCCGTGATTTGAGGACGACAAGACACATAAGGTCGTGTGCATGAAGCCTAAGACAGAAACTTCTTTACAATCACCATGTCTACTTTATTTCGCCATCAATACTGTTTTTTTTTCAGCATTTTGTCATTTTGTTTTTTTTAGAACATTAGAGGACTTAGCATTTTAGAAACAATTTTAAACATTTTCAAGAAAATATCCAAAACCAGCTTTTTAAAGGACTAATACAGATATGAAGGAATTTTATGGGGCATATGTAATAGAAACCAACCCCTTTTGGAAACTACACCCATTAGTTATTAAAAAATGATTTTACAAACTTTGTCACTCCTTTCAGTGTTCCACAGGAATTAAAAGAAAATTGAGGTGAAATTTTTACTTTATTTGCAGATTTTCTATTTTAATACATTTTCCCAGTAACAATTCAATGGTGAACAGCCAAATAAACCTCAATATTTATTAAACTGATTCAGCAGTTTATAGAAACAACCCATATGTGGCCATAAACTGTTGAATAGACACTTGGAAGAGCTTAGAAGGGAAGGAGTGCAATATGGTTTTTGGAGAGCAGATTTCTAAGGAATAATTTTCAGGCGCCATGTGACATTTGAAGATGTCCAAGGTACCTCTTCAGTGAAAACCACCAAAAGTGACCCCATTTTGGAAAGTACACCCCCAATAATTTTTTTTTTTTTAACTCTTTATTGAGCAAAATTAAAATGTACAGAAACATAGGTATATATCAGAGGTAGAGTCAACAGGTCTCCAATGAAGACATTGGGCTAACAATGAATAATTCGTCATTAGAAGATAGATCGACAGGTCTCATCTTAAGCTTAATCTAGAAAGCGAAAAATACACATTCAGGGTACTAGAATAAAGGTACCTTAGTCAAGGGTCTGAGGCGGGTTGGGCGAAGTTTCTCCGATGGCTGCGTCAGAGGACAGCTGAGGATAGTGAGATCTTCAACCTCTCGAGCAAGCAGCTCAGACACTGAGGGATTGTTGAGCATTTTGAGAGCAACAAGTCTCATATCCTCTGAAGGATTTCCAGCCCCTCCATGTCTTATCAAATGTATGATGTGATCTCGACTCCCAGGAAGATATCTCTTCAAGCCTGTATATCTGGTCTATTTTAAGGTACCATTGTTCAATGGATGGGACATCAGGGGATAGCCACAGGGTCGGTACCAGGAGTTTAGCCGCACATAGTAGATATTTAAACAATCTCAGGTTGGATGTTTGTGGACCTCGAGGGAATAAACCCAGGACGGTGGTTTCAGGAGAAGGAGGGAATGTGGTTCCACATACCTGGTTTCCAAGTTTACAAATTCCCTCCCACCAATGCAGTATTTTTGGGCAACTCCACCAAATATGAAGGTATGTTCCCCTATCTTTTGAACATCTCCAACACGTATCCGACGCTGAAGCAGAGTAAAGACAAGTCTTGTCTGGGGTTTTGTACCATCTCGTGGCTATTTTGTATCCATTCTCCTGTATCTTCACACATCTCAAAACTAGATGTGGGGAGACATATATACTTTGAACCTCATCCCTATGGAAGGTTTTGTTTAAATCTTTTTCCCATAAACAAATAAAAGCAGGAACTAAGGAGTTAGGGGGGATTCTCAGTCTTTTGTAGAGCTGGGAAATCATTTTAAAGGGAGGGTGGGTTTGGGAGATAAGGCTCTCAAACCATGTGATGGGTCTAAGTAGAATGTCTAATCGTCCATGCTGGGACATGTATGCTCTGAGAAAATAAATCAGATTGAAGCGTGTGGGGGCAACACCTAAGAGTTTGTTCATTTCGTCTATAGAAACGAGATTTCCATCTTGGTAAAGATCCACGATCTTCACTTCTGAGAGTTTAACATTAGGTGGAATGCAGTCCCGTAATGCCTGGGGGGCCAAATTAAGTATATCTCTTACATATAGTATCGGGGATGGAAGAGGGACTCCTAGACATGAATTCTGCAGGGTATTCCATGCTTGGAATGTAGCTTTCATGACTGGGGAAATGTTAGAGCGGGGGGGAGGGACGACAACTGGCCCAAGAGGAAGGCTTTAAATGAGGACCCAGGTAAAGTCTGCTCCATTGCAACCCACTATTTATGAGGGGAACATCTCAACCAATCTACTACTCTTGCCAGAAGGACAGCTCTGCCATACAGTTCGGGGTCAGGCAGAGATATTCCTATTCTCTCCTTTGGATAGGTTAAGGCCTTATATGACATCCTCGCTTTCTTCCCATTCCAAATGAAGGATCTAAAAAGGGAGAGCAGGGTGGCGCAATAGGTAGAGGGTACCACGATTGGAAGTGTTTGTTGAAGGTAGGTCAGTTTAGATATGATTAGTGACATTAGGATATTCTTTCTCCCAAACCATGATAGGACAGGGATATCCAAGGAAGCGAGGGCGGCCGTAATTTTCTTTAGAAGAGGGAGGTAGTTTAAGTTAAAAAGCTGGCTTGGATCAGTGCAGATATTTACTCCTAGATATGTTAAGTGTGGGGAGGACCAATTAAAAGGTGAATTTTGTTCTAGATGTCTTTTTAGAGTTCTTCAAATGTGGAGCTTATGAGCTATTTATTGTGGTTGATTTTGAGGTTAGAATGGGAGCCGAAGATTTCAAAATGTTTGTAAATCTTGGGGAGTGCTGTGGCTGGGTTGCTTACCATTATCAACATATCGCCAGCAAACACGGCTATTTTATGCTGTTGATCTCGTAAGGTTATCCCTTGGACATCCCTGATCAACCTAATGGTCCTCAATAAAGGCTCTAGTGTCAGGACAAAGAGGAGGGGCGACAAGAGACATCCTTGTCGGGTGCCATTGGGGTTGACAAAGTGTCATTGACCGTTATGGAGGCCGAGGCATTCAAGTACATGGCATTAATTGCATGGACAAAGGGATCAGAAAACTTACTAGAGCGTAATACTGAGTACATAAAAGGCCAGCTAACCCTATCAAAGGCCTTCTCGGCATCTGTGCTGAGAAGAACCAGGGGCACTTTTGTTGACATAGTGTAGACTGTTAAGCACTCTGGCAGTGTTGTCCTTTCCCTTTCTGTTCTTGATAAAACCTACTTGATCCCTGTGGATCAAGGTAGGTAGGATCTTTGCTAGTCTGTTGGCTAACAATTTAGCTAGGAGCTTTAGATCTGTGTTGAGAAGGGAAATGGGTCTAAAATTGGAACAAAGAGTGTGATCTTTTCCTTCTTTCGCAATAAATGTGATGTGGGCTTTGGTCATATGCCTGGTTAAGAGAGTACCCTGCAGAGTTGCGTTAAAAATAGGCAATAAGTAGGGTATTAGTACCTCGTGGAAAGTGTTGTAATACGGGATGGGGAGCCTATCAGGACCTGGGCATTTACCCTTAGGGGAGTTTCTAATGACTCCCAGGAGTTCCTCTGAAGTGAAGGGGGTAGAAAGCTGGAGTCTGTCCTGGTCCGTTAACATCGGGAGATCTAAGCCCTCTAGGAAGGTTATGTGAGAAGGGGCAGCTTCTGAACCTTCAGTGGCCTGGTGTGAGGATTGTAAGTTGGAAAGGGATTCGTAAGTCTCTAAAAAGGGAGGCTATTCGGTCAGAGTCAAACGTCAAGGAACCTTCTGGGGTTTTCATTTTGTGGACATAATTACTAAGTTTCCTACTCTTAAGCATTTGCATCATGAATCTGGAAGCCTTATTACCATGTGCAAAGATCTTCTGTTGGGAATGCAGAAAATATTTAGCAGATGATGCATTTAGGATATTTTTAAGGGAAGCCTGCAAGCAGATAGCTCTACTAATTGAGATTTGAGTAAGGAGCTTTTGTGTGTGCTTTCCAGAAAGCGTATTATCTCGTGCAGATTGTCTATCTGCTTCATTCTCTCTTTTTTAACATGAGCTCCCAGACTGATGCAATGGCCTCTGATGAAAGCCTTATGGGCATCCCAGACTGTTTGCGGCATGACATCTGAAGTGCAGTTGGTGACAAAGTAATCCTCTAAAAGGTGTCTCAGATGGAATTAAGTGTCCAAGAGGCCCAGGAGCTGTTCGCTGAAGCGCCAATTTCTGATAAGACGGCGGTTTGGGGGGGGGGGGTCGAGATGGTGTTGGAGATTGGAGCGTGATCTGATATAACAATGGACCCTATATCAGCCCCGGAACAATGCTGGAAATGTTCTTTAGATACAAATAAATGATCTAAGCATTGGTATGAACCATGTACTTGGGAGAAGAAGGTGTAATCCCTGGCATCAGGGTGTAGAGTACGCCAGACGTCTATAAGGTGGCATCTGGCCAGATTATATAGTAGAGAGCGGAGAACTTTCTGGGACTGAGCTGATTTATGTGAAGAAGATTTCAAAAACGGATTCAGGACTAGGTTGAAATCCCCTCCAAGGATGGTAATTCCCTCCCTGAAAGAGTCAGCTATCTGCAGTACGTTAATCAGCCATCGCGTTTGATTGTTGTTAGGAACGTATACATGTATAAAGGTATACAGATGTTGTCCTATCGAGCCTTTTATCATTATATATCTTCCATCTGTATCCACAGAGTTGGTCTGCTAAAAGGAAGGGGACTTTTTTATGAAAACCAATGCTCACTCCTCTTGAATTAGAGGTGGGGGAACCACTATGAAACCATTTGGGGAATATAGAAAAGGAAAGGTTAGGGACAGTGGTTGATTTTAAAATGGGTTTCCTGAAGGAAGACAATTTTCACTTTGTCTCTCCTCAGGACCCCAAAAATATGGCTCCTCTTTGACGGTGAATTAGAACCACGTTAAATGAGGCCACCCTAAGAGCCATCATAAGGATTCCCAGAGGTGACAACAGGCTGTATTAAGAGCCTGATGAGATAGACATGTAAGGAGAACCCCTGGTGATACTCATCCTTTAGAGGACCAAGACGCAGCTCACGACATTGGCACCAGAGAAGACCGACCCGCCTCAGATGAAGACAGTATGACCTGTTGGAGGACCAAAAAGTAAAGAACATAAGAAAAACACAATAAACAAAGGTAACTTGAAAACAAGTGTAAAAAAGCGGCACAATAATGCCCATAGAGGAAGGAGGGGGGAGATGGTGTGTCACCAGCAAGTGACAGCGACTCTACTAGAAGAGTGGCTTATTAGGCCTATAGGAAATAGTGTAAAAGGTAATAACTAACTATTGGCCTAAATCTGACTAGTATAGGCCCATGGAAGTACAAGGAGAGAAAAAAAGGGGGGTTGACGGGTAGGAGGGGGGTTAGAAGCGGAGGGGTGAAGGAGTATCAGGGGGCGAGGAAGGAGGGGAAGGGTGGAGGAGGAAGGATGGGGAAGGAAGGGTGGGGAGAAAATGCGGGCATCGTTCTCAATTTGAAATAATCAAGAGGAAGGGTCTAAAGAAAACCCATTACTGGAGCCGCCGAAAAAAAAAAAAAAAAGCTGGCTCGGCTATTTCCATCGGCCCCATAGAAATGAATGGGAGCGGTGGCCACGCATGCGCGGTGCGTTCCCATTTACTTCAATGGGAGAGGCGGGGAGCTGCGCCTGGTGGTGGACGGACCCCGGGAAACCCGGGATCCTCCAGCCACAACTCTCCCCGGCTCCGTTCTCCTTGTAGGTGCTGGTCCCAGCGGTGGGACCCGCACCTATCAGACAATGGGGGCATATCCTAGCGATATGCCCCCATTGTCTAAGAAGGGATAACCCCTTTAAACTGGAGTTGTATGACAAGGGGCATTGTAGATGTCCTAGGGGAGTTTCAAATGTTCCTGAACTTTATGAAAACATATGAGATAAGGAAACTATCCAGGCATCTAGGCGGTAGATCGGAAGGCAACTGGAACAATCCATCTCGTGGTTTCATGGAATGGATGATTTAAGTGTTCCGTGGGTATCCTTCTCAGATCTGGGGTCCCCAAAAAAGGATGAGAAATAGAAGACTTGGGGGATCTGAGTGGCGGATCAGCGATCCTCTGAGGCAATGCGTCTTGGAGTCAGAGGCTGGTTCCTTCTTTTTTGGCGTCGGGACCTAGGGGTGTCCCTGGTTTCAAAGGGCACGTTCCTTGGTATCTCCGGTAGTGACGCCAGATCTTGAATAGTGTCCCAATCTTCTATAGCCAGAGGTGAAATGTCCAGCAAATCATATATTGGGCCCAGATCAGTGTGGGCTTTGATGGTAATTCTCCTGCCGTTGAAAGAGAAAGATAAACCAAACGGAAAGTTCCATCTATACAGGATTTTATGGTTTCTGAGCCAATCCGCTAGGGGTTTCAGAGCTTTCCTTTTTTGGAGGGTTATAGGGGCCAGATCCTGAAAAGCACTTATGACCACCCCTTTGAACGTCACCCCATCGGGTCTGCGAGCCTTATTCAGGACAGCTTCTTTGTCTTGAAAATGGAGGAAGCAACATATTATATCTCTGAGAGGATCGTTGGCTCCCGGTTTCGGACGGAAAGCGCGGTGGGCTCTTTCGATGATTATGGGATCAGAACGATCTGAGCCTAGAAGATCCGAACATATGGCCCTGACGATGTCTGAGATCTCATGTGCGGGGTCCAATTCAGGGACGCCTCTGAAACGCAAGTTATTTCTTCTGCCGCTGTTTTCTTGGTCTTCTAAGGTGGTATACACCGCGTTTAGGTGGGTCTGGCATTTCTGTATGCTAATAGATGTCGTGGCCTGAAAATCTAGCATGGCGGCCTGTGCATCTTCCAAGGCCTCTACCCTGCCTCCCACATGTCTAATGTCCTGTCTTAGGGAAGAGATCTCACCCACCAGTCTATCCAGTGCTTTCTGGAGGGCCGAGTCCAGGTACTTCCTTAATATCGGAAGGGATTTACGACTTTTGGCACCTTCAGTATAGCTTGTGTCATCTGTGACGTCTGGATCATTTTCTTCTGTCTCCCTGTCGGGGACTGGCACCATCTTGGGCACCTTTGCTGCGCATATAGCGGCTGCTTTCTTGATGAAGCGATCCATATCCCCGCTATTTGTGGAGGCCTTATGGTGCTGGGAGGAATCCCCGGTCTTTTGCTGACCAATCTTGCCAATTTTTTAGTCCGAGAGCTGATATAAGCTGCTGTAAAATCACGTCTTCCCTAACGGAGCTCAGGCACACACGTCCATGTCTGTCTGGCGCTGGCTCTGCCACCCCCAGACGATTTTTAAGGGGTGTAGTGAGAACTTTGGCCCAACTAAATTTTTTGAATTTAGAAACAATGAAAATGAAAAACTACATATTTTATAAAAAAAATATGTTTTAGGCCCAATTGTTCATTTTCACAAGGGGAAACAGGAAAAATACACCCCACAATTCCTTGTCCATTTTATCCTGAATAGAGGAACACCCAATATGTGGCATTACATGTTTGTAGGGCTCAGGAAGGGGCACCATGTGCATTTGAGGCACAGTTTGGTGATTTATATAGCACTGGCCAACTATGGAAGAGTCACTGAGGTGAAATAAAAAATAGAAAGCCCTCTCACACACAAAGCTCTCTAAGATGATGTCCGGGGAGCCTAGTGGATGTGGAGAGCAAGAATTACTCAGACCTCTGTAGCATCGCTGCTAGTGACTTTGGAGAAATGGACTGCAACCTCTAATAAGACTACTATAACTACTATAAGATGCTGTGGTAGCCATGCTGGTTCCGTATGCCTTCAATTTTGAATAAATCCCCAACAGTGTCACCAGCAAAGCACCCCCACACCATCACACCTCCTCCTCCATGGTTCACGGTGGGAACCAGGCATGTAGAGTCCATCCGTTCACCTTTTCTGCATCGCACAAAGACACGGTGGTTGGAACCAAAGATCTCAAATTTGGACTCATCAGACCAAAGCACAGATTTCCACGGGTCTAATGTCCATTCCTTGTGTTCTTTAGCCCAAACAAGTCTCTTCTGCTTGTTGCCTGTCCTTAGCAGTGGTTTCCTAGCAGATATTCTACCATGAAGGCCTGATTCACACAGTCTCCTCTTAACAGTTGTTCTAGAGATGTGTCTGCTGCTAGAACTCTGTGTGGCATTGACCTGGCCTCTAATCTGAGCTGCTGTTAACCTGCGGTTTCTGAGGCTGGTGACTCGGATGAACCTATATAGTTTTTGTGACTGCCCTTGGGGACACTTTCAAAGTTTTCCCAATTTTTCAGACTGACTGGCCTTCATTTCTTAAAGTAATGATGGCCACTCGTTTTTCTTTACTTAGCTGCTTTTTTCTTGCCATAATACAAATTCTAACAGTCTATTCAGTAGGACTATCAGCTGTGCATCCACTTGACTTCTCCACAACGCAACTGATGGTCCCAACCCCATTTATAAGGCAAGAAATCCCACTTATTAAACCTGACAGGGCACACCTGTGAAGTGAAAACCATTTCAGGTGACTACCTCTTGAAGTTCATCAAGAGAATGCCAAGAGTGTGCAAAGCAGTAATCAAAGCAAAAGGTGGCTACTTTGAAGAACCTAGAATATTACATATTTTCAGTTGTTTCACACTTTTTTGTTATGTATATAATTCCACATGTGTTAATTCATAGTTTTGATGCCTTCAGTGTGAATCTACAATTTTCATAGTCATGAAAATAAAGAAAACTCTTTGAATGAGAAGGTGTGTCCAAACTTTTGGTCTGTACTGTATATATATATATATATATATATATATATATAAATATATAAAAAGAAGGCTGTAAGAAATCTCCCTGTACACATTCATAAATAAATAGGTTAATTATATTTAAAATACATAAAACATAGATTATAAAATATTCAAATATTCGGTTAGGTGAGTAGATATCTCATTGGTACTGATTCATTAGTACATGTGAAAATACTGTATATATAATTAGCTTACATATATTATTGGTAAGACTGGCGCATGTTGACACATATTTGGCAGGAAATATTTACGTATTAAAAAATACCTGTGTCACCCTGCACCCCTGCAGCTGGTTGTGTACTGCCTGGTTTCTTCTAAAAAAAGGCGCATGTCTGTACCTGTGAGGTCATGTGAAACAAAAGGAGGGGGGATGAGAGGGGGTTCATTTAAGACTTTAGCTAAAATGGACCAACCAGTAAATATATATACATACATATACATTGTGACCCTTTGACCCTATTTTTCTTCTTTTCTCTCCTTTCCCTCCTCTCTCTCCTTGTTTTCTCTTTCTTTCTCTCCCTTTCTCCTCCTCTCCTACTTTCTCTCTCTTCCCCTTTTCTTTTCCCTCCATTCCTCCCATATCTTTCTCTTCTCAATCCCATATATATATATATGTATTTTTCTTTCTATTTTCCCTTTATATGTTCATGCCTTATATAAATTAAAGAAAAAGAGATGGGTTTTCAAATAAGTATACACAAATGTATCTATTTTAGGTTAGTTACCTTAATTTTGTTCTTGTTACACTTGGAGTGAGTGTAGCGGTTCACCGCTACAGTCCTATGTGCGGCACGTGTAGAAAGGGCGCGCAGGCAGAGAGGTCTGCGCGCGCTGTGAGGGAGTTGATATCGGGAGGGCAGGGGGCGTGGTTATGCAAATGCAGGAGTGCCGGCTGCTTCTTTGAGCGGCACGGATGATGTACTTGTTAGCCTGGGCAGTTCTATAGAAGCAATTGGTCTGGGGAAGAGAAATGATGTATTGTAGGATCTTTATCCATAGGGGGGTGACAGTATTACTGGGACATACTGGGTATTAAGGGTGACAGGACCTGGTGGGAGGATATTAGTAGAGTGGGTGTGTGTATTGATATATGAAATATTGGAGGAATGATTGAGATGTCTGGAGGGGAAGACAAGGGGGGGAAGTATGAATGAAATTGGAGGGAGGTAGTGATAAAGGCAAAATGCTATAATTAAATAAATGGTGAAGTATGTGGGTGTGCTTGGTGATAATACTACTCATGTGTAATGATGAGATAAATATGTATGATTAGTTATTAGTTATTATCAGGACATGCGATGGAGTTACTCTGAGATTGAGTTCCGAGTTTGTAGGTTTGCAGCCGAAAAGATGGATGCACATTTGCGTATATATAAGGGGCAAAGAGTTGGAGAGGGTAGAGGAAAAAAAAAAAAATATATATATATATATATTTTTTAGATACGAGTGAAGAGATTGAAAAAAAATAACAAAAAAACAAGGGGGCGGGGGGGGGGGGGGGGGGGGGGCGGGGGATGGGACCCAGACTTAGAAACATTTGCTTTTCAGGGTTTCATTGAGTCCATATTGGTTCTAATGTATACAATTTGAAGATCCAAAACATTTCTCTCCTCTGGAGAGTCTTATATCTCGCTGAGCAGTTTGCGTTGATCTGTTCAATTGGAGTAATCATCAGCTTTGTAGGGTCTTTATTGTGGACGTTGAGAAAATGTTGGGACACGCTATGCTTCAGGAAGCTCTTCATGATGTTTGACCTATGTTTGTTTAGGCGTTCTCTGAGTGTTCACTCACATTTGAGGAGGTAGATTATATATGATGAGGAGCAGTTAACAAAACTTTTGATGTGAAACTCTTCTTTTGTGAAGTTGCTCCTAAACTCTTTTCTATGATGGGTTATACTATTACAGCACTTACACAAAGTGTGATTGCATTTGTAACTGCCTACAGTATCGGAATGCACATTGATTTTTATAGGGGGCTCTTTCTGTCTCAGCTTGCTGGGGGCCAGTACATTCTTCAAGGTCCTCGCTCTCCTGAACGCAATCCGTGTTTTTTGCGGAATATTATGTCTGAGGTAGGGGTCGTTTTTCAGAAAGTGCCAATGTTTTGTTAGAATGTTCCTAAGTTTGGCATGATTTGAATTATAGGTGGTGATGAACGAAGGTCTGTACTTCTTTGATTCCTCTATTCCTTTTGCTTTTGTTTTAGTCTTGAGGCATTCGTTTTGTGTGAAGTTCTTTCCACGTTCATATGCCCCATTTATAATCCCGTTTGGGTATTTTTTATTTTGGAATCTAGATATTAATATTTCGCTTTGTGTTGTGAAATCATCTGTGGTCGAGCAGTTCCGGCGTATTCGTTTGAATTGGCTGAACGGTATGTTCTTTTTCCATTTACAATAGAGTGCACTTCTGAAATCTAAATAGTTGTTTCCATCCACCATTTAAAAAAAAATTGGGGTCAGGATAGTTGTATCATCAGTGTATAAAAGGAGGTCCAAATATTCGATTGAGGTTTTGAGGTTGTTGAGCTGTTAACCGTGAAATTAAGGTTCCACTCGTTGGAGTTCAGGTACGACAAGAAGGCCTCGGCTTCCTCATCATTTCCCTTCCAGATGATGATCAAGTCGTCAATGTAGTGTTTATAGAACACAATCTTGTTTCTCCATTTGTGTTGGTTATAGATGAATTCCTTCTCAAAGCGACCCATATACAAATTTGCGAAGCTTGGTGCGAAACACGTCCCCATCACGGTTCCTTTCCGCTGTTTGTAGATGTTATTTTCAAACATGAACACATTGTGTGTCAGGATAAACCTAATTGCTTCACTTATGAAAATCTTATGTTTAAGGGGCAATTGGTCATCAGTGTCCAGATAATAGTTGGATGTATTAATGCCTGCCTCGTGCGGGATGCTTGAGTAGAGGGAGGCAACATCCAATGTCAGCCAGCGGTAAATGAGGTCCCAGTTGGTGTCTTTGAGCAGTGAAATGAGTTGGGAGGAATCCCTTAGTTAGGAACAGAGGTTGGTCTACGTAGTGCGAGAGGTTACTAGTTAATAAATTGATACCTAAAATTATAGGTCTTCCGGGAGGGTTATTTATGTCCTTATGTACTTTGGGGAGGTGATAGAGGATCGCCATAGTGGGAAGGTCGATGGTTATAAATTCTTTCTCCTTTTTGTTAAGGACATAGTCGTCTTCTGCTTGTTATAATAATATTTCCAATTTCTTTGCATCTTCTTTAAGGGGATTATGGGGGAGGGGTTTGTAGTATAAACGGTCTCCCAGGATCCTATATGCTTCCGAGACATAGTCTTCTCTTTTTTGTATCACTATTCAACGTCCTTTGTCCGCACCTCTGATGAATAGTTGTTTGTCATTGCTAAGTTCTTTTAAAGCTTGTTTCTCCTCTAGACTGAGATAGGGTTTGATCCTCATGTAGCTTTTAATATTCCTGACCTCGTCAGAGACTAGAGAGAAAAAAGTATCTATATGATTTCTAGGGATGAGCGAACTCGAACTGTATAGTTCGGGTTCGTACCGAATTTTGGGGTGTCCGTGACACGGACCCGAACCCGGACATTTTCGTAAAAGTCCGGGTTCGGGTTCGGTGTTCGTCGCTTTCTTGGCGCTTTTGTGACGCTTTCTTGGCGCTTTTTGAAAGGCTGCAAAGCAGCCAATCAACAAGCGTCATACTACTTGCCCCAAGAGGCCGTCACAGCCATGCCTACTATTGGCATGGCTGTGATTGGCCAGAGCACCATGTGACCCAGCCTCTATTTAAGCTGGAGTCACATAGCGCCGCCCGTCACTCTGCTCTGATTAGCGTAGGGAGAGGTTGCGGATGCGACAGTAGGGCGAGATTAGGCAGATTAACTCCTCCAAAGGACTTCACTTGATTAATCGATCGATCTGCAGCTGTGCATCATTGAGCTGCTGAAATTCAAATGCTCACTCACTGTTTTTAGGCTGCCCAGACCGTTTGTCAGTCACTTTTTTCTGGGGTGATCGGCGGCCATTTTGTGTCTTGTGCGGTGCTGCGACCAAGTGCATCCAAGCTGCGACCAAGTGCATTTAACCCTCAATGGTGTGGTTGTTTTTTGGCTAAAGCCTACATCAGGGTGAAGCTGTCACACCAAGTGCATTTAACCAGCAATAGTCTGTTCATTTTTGGCCATATACTAAATCAGGGGCAAGCTGCGCCTGTCACCAAGTGCATTTAACCCTCAATGGTGTGGTTGTTTTTTGGCTAAAGCCTACATCAGGGTGAAGCTGTCACACCAAGTGCATTTAACCAGCAATAGTCTGTTCATTTTTTGGCCATATACTACATCAGGGGCAAGCTGCGCCCGTCACCAAGTGCATTTAACCCTCAGTAGTGTGGTTGGTCAAGCTGTGACACCAAGTGCATTTAACCAGCAATAGTCTGTTCATTTTTTGGCCATATACTACATCAGGGGCAAGCTGCGCCCGTCACCAAGTGCATTTAACCCTCAATGGTGTGGTTGTTTTTTGGCTAAAGCCTACATCAGGGTAAAGCTGTCACACCAAGTGCATTTAACCAGCAATAGTCTGTTCATTTTGTGGCCATATACTAAATCAGGGGCAAGCTGCGCCCGTCACCAAGTGCATTTAACCCTCAGTAGTGTGGTTGGTCAAGCTATCACACCAAGTGCATTTAACCAGCAATAGTCTGTTCATTTTTTGGCCATATACTAAATCAGGGGCAAGCTGCGCCCGTCACCAAGTGCATTTAACCAGCAATAGTCTGTTCATTTTTTGGCCATATACTACATCAGGGGCAAGCTGCGCCCGTCACCAAGTGCATTTAACCCTCAGTAGTGTGGTTGGTCAAGCTGTGACACCAAGTGCATTTAACCAGCAATAGTCTGTTCATTTTTTGGCCATATACTACATCAGGGGCAAGCTGCGCCCGTCACCAAGTGCATTTAAACAGCAATAGTGTGGTTATTTTTTGGCCATATCCCAGTCTAATTCTGTCACTAAATCCATACCGGTCACCCAGCGCCTAAATACTAGGCCTCAAATTTATATCCCGCTAAATCTCTCGTTACCGCTGTCAAGTTGTGGCTGGGAAAGTTATTTAGTGTCCGTCAAAGCACATTTTTTGTTCTGGGTTGAAGTACAATTCCCAATTTAGCAATTTCATAATTTAGTGGTTCCTGCTATATCAGAGCTATTTGAAATCTATCCCTAAAAGGGTATATAATATTCAAGGTGCACATTGGGTCATTCAGAATAACTTCACACACACGCTACTGTGCATTTCCAAGTCTAATTCTGTCACTAAACCCATACCGGTCACCCAGCGCCTAAATACTAGGCCTCAAATTTATATCCCGCTAAATCTCTCGTTACCGCTGTCCTGTTGTGGCTGGGAAAGTTATTTAGTGTCCGTCAAAGCACATTTTTTGTTCTGGGTTGAAATACAATTCCCAATTTAGCAATTTCATAATTTAGCGGTTTCTGCTATATCAGAGCTATTTGAAATCTATCCCTAAAAGGGTATATAATATTCAAGGTGCACATTGGGTCATTCAGAATAACTTCACACACACCCGCTACTGTGTATTTCCAAGTCTAATTCTGTCACTAAACCCATACCTGTCACCCAGCGCCTAAATACTAGGCCTCAAATTTATATCCTGCTAAATCTCTCGTTACCGCTGTCCTGTTGTGGCTGGGCAAGTTATTTAGTGTCCGTCAAAGCACATTTTTTGTTCTGGGTTGAAATACAATTCCCAATTTAGCAATTTCATAATTTAGTGGTTTCTGCTATATCAGAGCTATTTGAAATCTATCCCTAAAAGGGTAGATCATATTGAAGGTGCACATAGGGTCATTCAGAATAACTTCACACACACCCGCTACTGTGCATTTCCAAGTCTAATTCTGTCACTAAACCCATACCTGTCACCCAGCGCCTAAATACTAGGCCTCAAATTTATATCCCGCTAAATCTCTCGTTACCGCTGTCCTGTTGTGGCTGGGAAAGTTATTTAGTGTCCGTCAAAGCACATTTTTTGTTCTGGGTTGAAATACAATTCCCAATTTAGCAATTTCATAATTTAGTGGTTTCTGCTATATCAGAGCTATTTGAAATCTATCCCTAAAAGGGTATATAATATTCAAGGTGCACATTGGGTCATTCTGAATAACTTCACACACACACGCTACTGTGTATTTCCAAGTCTAATTCTGTCACTAAACCCATACCTGTCACCCAGCGCCTAAATACTAGGCCTCAAATTTATATCCTGCTAAATCTCTCGTTACCGCTGTCCTGTTGTGGCTGGGAAAGTTATTTAGTGTCCGTCAAAGCACATTTTTTGTTCTGGGTTGAAATACAATTCCCAATTTAGCAATTTCATAATTTAGTGGTTTCTGCTATATCAGAGCTATTTGAAATCTATCCCTAAAAGGGTAGATCATATTGAAGGTGCACATAGGGTCATTCAGAATAACTTCACACACACCCGCTACTGTGCATTTCCAAGTCTAATTCTGTCACTAAACCCATACCTGTCACCCAGCGCCTAAATATTAGGCCTCAAATTTATATCCCGCTAAATCTCTCGTTACCGCTGTCCTGTTGTGGCTGGGAAAGTTATTTAGTGTCCGTCAAAGCACATTTTTTGTTCTGGGTTGAAATACAATTCCCAATTTAGCAATTTCATAATTTAGTGGTTTCTGCTATATCAGAGCTATTTGAAATCTATCCCTAAAAGGGTATATAATATTCAAGGTGCACATTGGGTCATTCAGAATAACTTCACACACACGCTACTGTGCATTTCCAAGTCTAATTCTGTTAGTAAATCCATACCGGTCACCCAGCGCCTAAATACTAGGCCTCAAATTTATATCCCGCTGAATTTGAATACAATACATTGGGCCAAATAATATTTTTGTTGTTGTGGTGAACCATAACAATGAGAAAAACATCTAGTAAGGGACGCGGACGTGGACATGGTCGTGGTGGTGTTAGTGGACCCTCTGGTGCTGGGAGAGGACGTGGCCGTTCTGCCACATCCACACGTCCTAGTGTACCAACTACCTCAGGTCCCAGTAGCCGCCAGAATTTACAGCGATATATGGTGGGGCCCAATGCCGTTCTAAGGATGGTAAGGCCTGAGCAGGTACAGGCATTAGTCAATTGGGTGCCCGACAGTGGATCCAGCACTTTCACATTATCTCCCACCCAGTCTTCTGCAGAAAGCGCACAGATGGCGCCTGAAAACCAACCCCATCAGTCTGTCACATCACCCCCATGCATACCAGGGAAACTGTCTCAGCCTCAAGTTATGCAGCAGTCTCTTATGCTGTTTGAAGACTCCGCTGGCAGGGTTTCCCAAGGGCATCCACCTAGCCCTTCCCCAGCGGTGAAAGATATAGAATGCACTGACGCACAACCACTTATGTTTCCTGATGATGAGGACATGGGAATACCACCTCAGCATGTCTCTGATGATGACGAAACACAGGTGCCAACTGCTGCGTCTTTCTGCAGTGTGCAGACTGAACAGGAGGTCAGGGATCAAGACTGGGTGGAAGACGATGCAGGGGATGATGAGGTCCTAGACCCCACATGGAATGAAGGTCGTGCCACTGACTTTCACAGTTCGGAGGAAGAGGCAGTGGTGAGACCGAGCCAACAGCGTAGCAAAAGAGGGAGCAGTGGGCAAAAGCAGAACACCCGCCGCCAAGAGACTCCGCCTGCTACTGCCCGCCGCCATCTGGGACCGAGCACCCCAAAGGCAGCTTCAAGGAGTTCCCTGGCATGGCACTTCTTCAAACAATGTGCTGACGACAAGACCCGAGTGGTTTGCACGCTGTGCCATCAGAGCCTGAAGCGAGGCATTAACGTTCTGAACCTGAGCACAACCTGCATGACCAGGCACCTGCATGCAAAGCATGAACTGCAGTGGAGTAAACACCTTAATACCAAGGAAGTCACTCAGGCTCCCCCTGCTACCTCTTCTGCTGCTGCCGCCTCGGCCTCTTCTGCTGCTGCCGCCTCGGCCTCTTCCTCCGCCTCTGGAGGAACGTTGGCACCTGCCGCCCAGCAAACAGGGGATGTACCACCAACACCACCACCACCACCTCCGTCACCAAGCGTCTCAACCATGTCACACGGCAGCGTTCAGCTCTCCATCTCACAAACATTTGAGAGAAAGCGTAAATTCCCACCTAGCCACCCTCGATCCCTGGCCCTGAATGCCAGCATTTCTAAACTACTGGCCTATGAAATGCTGTCATTTAGGCTGGTGGACACAGACAGCTTCAAACAGCTCATGTCGCTTGCTGTCCCACAGTATGTTGTTCCCAGCCGCCACTACTTCTCCAAGAGAGCCGTGCCTTCCCTGCACAACCAAGTATCCGATAAAATCAAGTGTGCACTGCGCAACGCCATCTGTGGCAAGGTCCACCTAACCACAGATACGTGGACCAGTAAGCACGGCCAGGGACGCTATATCTCCCTAACTGCACACTGGGTAAATGTAGTGGCAGCTGGGCCCCAGGCAGAGAGCTGTTTGGCGCACGTCCTTCCGCCGCCAAGGATCGCAGGGCAACATTCTTTGCCTCCTGTTGCCACCTCCTCCTTCTCGGCTTCCTCCTCCTCTTCTTCCACCTGCTCATCCAGTCAGTCACACACCTTCACCACCAACTTCAGCACAGCCCGGGGTAAACGTCAGCAGGCCATTCTGAAACTCATATGTTTGGGGGACAGGCCCCACACCGCACAGGAGTTGTGGCGGGGTATAGAACAACAGACCGACGAGTGGTTGCTGCCGGTGAGCCTCAAGCCCGGCCTGGTGGTGTGCGATAATGGGCGAAATCTCGTTGCAGCTCTGGGACTAGCCAATTTGACGCACATCCCTTGCTTGGCGCATGTGCTGAATTTGGTGGTGCAGAAGTTCATTCACAACTACCCCGACATGTCAGAGCTGCTGCATAAAGTGCGGGCCGTCTGTTCGCGCTTCCGGCGTTCACATCCTGCTGCTGCTCGCCTGTCTGCGCTACAGCGTAACTTCGGCCTTCCCGCTCACCGCCTCATATGCGACGTGCCCACCAGGTGGAACTCCACCTTGCACATGCTGGACAGACTGTGCGAGCAGCAGCAGGCCATAGTGGAGTTTCAGCTGCAGCACGCACGGGTCAGTCGCACTACAGAACAGCACCACTTCACCACCAATGACTGGGCCTCCATGCGAGACCTGTGTGCCCTGTTGCGCTGTTTCGAGTACTCCACCAACATGGCCAGTGGCGATGACGCCGTTATCAGCGTTACAATACCACTTCTATGTCTCCTTGAGAAAACACTTAGGGCGATGATGCAAGAGGAGGTGGCCCAGGAGGAGGAGGAGGAGGAAGAGGGGTCATTTTTAGCACTTTCAGGCCAGTCTCTTCGAAGTGACTCAGAGGGAGGTTTTTGGCAACAGCAGAGGCCAGGTACAAATGTGGCCAGACAGGGCCCACTACTGGAGGACGAGGAGGACGAGGATGAGGAGGAGGTGGAGGAGGATGAGGATGAAGCATGGTCACAGCGGGGTGGCACCCAACGCAGCTCGGGTCCATCACTGGTGCGTGGCTGGGGGGAAAGGCAGGACGATGACGATACGCCTCCCACAGAGGACAGCTTGTCCTTAACCCTGGGCAGCCTGGCACACATGAGCGACTACGTGCTGCAGTGCCTGCGCAACGACAGCAGAGTTGCCCACATTTTAACCTGTGCGGACTACTGGGTTGCCACCCTGCTGGATCCACGCTACAAAGACAATGTGCCCACCTTACTTCCTGCACTGGAGCGTGATAGGAAGATGCGCGAGTACAAGCGCACGTTGGTAGACGCGCTACTGAGAGCATTCCCAAATGTCACAGGGGAACAAGTGGAAGCCCAAGGCCAAGGCAGAGGAGGAGCAAGAGGTCGCCAAGGCAGCTGTGTCAATGCCAGCTCCTTTGAGGGCAGGGTTAGCATGGCAGAGATGTGGAAAACTTTTGTCAACACGCCACAGCTAACTGCACCACCACCTGATACGCAACGTGTTAGCAGGAGGCAACATTTCACTAACATGGTGGAACAGTACGTGTGCACACCCCTCCACGTACTGACTGATGGTTCGGCCCCATTCAACTTCTGGGTCTCTAAATTGTCCACGTGGCCAGAGCTAGCCTTTTATGCCTTGGAGGTGCTGGCCTGCCCGGCGGCCAGCGTTTTGTCTGAACGTGTATTCAGCACGGCAGGGGGCGTCATTACAGACAAACGCAGCCGCCTGTCTACAGCCAATGTGGACAAGCTGACGTTCATAAAAATGAACCAGGCATGGATCCCACAGGACCTGTCCGTCCCTTGTCCAGATTAGACATTAACTACCTCCCCTTAACCATATATTATTGGACTCCAGGGCACTTCCTCATTCAATCCTATTTTTATTTTCATTTTACCATTATATTGCGAGGCTACCCAAAGTTGAATGAACCTCTCCTGTGTCTGGGTGCCGGGGCCTAAATATATGCCAATGGACTGTTCCAATGTTGGGTGACGTGAAGCCTGATTCTCTGCTATGACATGCAGACTAATTCTCTGCTGACATGAAGACAGATTGTCTGTTACGGGACCTCTCTCCTCTGCCTGTGTGCTGGGCCTAAATATATGCCAATGGACTGTTGCAGTGGTGGCTGACGTGAAGCCTCATTCTCTGCTATGACATGCAGACTAATTCTCTGCTGACATGAAGACAGATTCTCTGTTACGGGACCTCTCTCCTCTGCCTGTGTGTGTGCTGGGCCTAAATATATGCCAATGGACTGTTGCAGTGGTGGCTGACGTGAAGCCTCGTTCTCTGCTATGACATGCAGACTGATTCTCTGCTGACATGAAGCCAGATTCTCTGTTACGGGACCTCTCTCCTCTGCCTGTGTGCTGGGCCTAAATATATGCCAATAGACTGTTGCAGTGGTGGCTGACGTGAAGCCTCATTCTCTGCTATGACATGCAGACTGATTCTCTGCTGACATGAAGCCAGATTGTCTGTTACGGGACCTCTCTCCTCTGCCTGGGTGTGCGCTGGGCCTAAATATATGCCAATGGACTGTTGCAGTGGTGGCTGACGTGAAGCCTCATTCTCTGCTATGACATGCAGACTAATTCTCTGCTGACATGAAGACAGATTCTCTGTTACGGGACCTCTCTCCTCTGCCTGTGTGTGTGCTGGGCCTAAATATATGCCAATGGACTGTTGCAGTGGTGGCTGACGTGAAGCCTCATTCTCTGCTATGACATGCAGACTGATTCTCTGCTGACATGAAGCCAGATTCTCTGTTACGGGACCTCCCTCCTCTGCCTGGGTGCTGGGCCTAAATATATGCCAATGGACTGTTGCAGTGGTGGCTGACGTGAAGCCTCATTCTCTGCTATGACATGCAGACTAATTCTCTGCTGACATGAAGCCAGATTCTCTGTTACGGGACCTCTCTCCTCTGCCTGGGTGCTGGGCCTAAATTTATGAAAATGGACTCTTACAGTGGTGGGTGACGTGAAGCCAGATTCTCTGCTATGGGACCTCTCTCCAATTGATTTTGGTTAATTTTTATTTATTAAATTTTTATTTTAATTCATTTCCCTATCCACATTTGTTTGCAGGGGATTTACCTACATTTTGCTGCTTTTTGCAGCCCTCTAGCCCTTTCCTGGGCTGTTTTACAGCCTTTTTAGTGCTGAAAAGTTCGGGTCCCCATTGACTTCAATGGGGTTCGGGTTCGGGACGAAGTTCGGATCGGGTTCGGATCCCGAACCCGAACATTTCCGGGATGTTCGGCCGAACTTCTCGAACCCGAACATCCAGGTGTTCGCTCAACTCTAATGATTTCCTTTGTGATAAGTTAGGTTAAAGGAAGATTTTGGTTTAAGATCTGTGTGTGTTGTAGCAATGGGGTCTGGGGTTTCTAGATCGTCATTCTCTTTATTTTTGATGACTTGTTTCGCTTTAATGGCAAAATGCCTTTGTAGTGTAATACTTCTGATGAAACTATTCAGGTCAATAAAGAGTTGGAACTCATTGAACTTCTCGACCGGACAGAAGTAGAGCCCTCTTTCGAGTAGTGACATTTGTGCAGTGGTTAAGTTTAGAGTTGAGTGAACACCTGGATGTTCGGGTTCGAGAAGTTCGGCCGAACTTCCCGGAAATGTTCGGGTTCGGGATCCGAACTCGACCCGAACTTCGCCCCGAACCCGAACCCCATTAAAGTCAATGGGGACCCAAACTTTTCAGCACTAAAAAGGCTGTAAAACAGCCCAGGAATGTAAGGTAAATCCCCTGCAAACAAATGTGGATAGGGAAATGAATAAAAATAAAAATAAAATAAATAAAAATTAACCAATATCAAGAGATGTCCGATAGCAGAGAATCAGGCTTCATGTCACCCACCACTGGAACAGGCCACTGTCAGATATTTAGGCCCCGGCACCCAGACAGAGGAGAGAGGTCCCATAGCAGAGAATCGGGCTTCATGTCATAGCAGAGAATCATTTAGCTGAATATAAATTGTAGGCCTAGTATATAGGCCCTGGATGGATGGCAGGTATCCCTTTACAGACAGAATTAGACTTGGAAATGCACGGTAGCGTGTAAAGTTATTGAGGATGACCCTATCAGCACCTTCAATCTAATATACCCTTTTATGGATAGATTCAAACTTGGCCTGCTACAGCAGAAACCACTGATTTAGGGAATTGCTAATTTGGGAATTGTATTTTAACCAGAAAAAAATATATCCTTTGCCAGACAGCAGACAGTATTACAATTGGCTGGCCACAGCTGAAACACCAGATTTACGGTACTGCTATTTTGGCAATTGTATTTCACCCCTCAATAAAATAGCAAGCACAGCCAAGCCCCTGTTGTAGGATATAGCAAAAAAAAAACACACTATTGATGGTTAAATAGACTTGGTGGCAGCTTGTGCTGGCGCACCACACTACACGAAATGGCCGCCGATCACCCCAGAAAAAAGTGACAGAAAAACGCTCTGGGCAGCCTAAAAACAGTGAACAATTAACTAGCAGAAGTTGAATGATTCACAGCTGTAGATCGATCACTTCATTAAGTGTTTTTGCTGAGTTAATCACTGCCTAATCTCGCCCTAACAGCAGCAACTGCATCCTCTCCCTACACTGATCAGAGTGACGGCGGCGCTACGTGACTCCAGCTTAAATAGAGGCTGGGTCACATGCTGCACTGGCCAATCACAGCCATGCCAATAGTAGGCATGGCTGTGATGGCCTCTTGGGACAAGTAGTATGACGCTTGTTGATTGGCTGCTTTGCAGCCTTTCAAAAAGCGCCAAGAAAGCGACGAACACCGAACCCGAACCCGGACTTTTGCGAAAATGTTCGGGTTCGGGTCCGTGTCACGAACACCCCAAAATTCTATACAGTTGGGGTTCGCTCATCCCTAGTCAAGTTGGATTTAGAGAGGTCAAAAATCTTCATTCTTGTGAGATTTTGTTCCTTTTGGGGCTCTGTTGGTCTTGAGGGGTTCTTTTTGTGGTCTGTTCTATTACTATTCCTGTTTCAGTTTTTGGTTCCTCCTCTCTGGCTTCTTCTGCATTTTTTTTTTTTTTTGCCTTTTTGGGGTAGCTCTGTTTTTGGTTTGAAGAAGTCTGTTATAATTGAGGTGGTCCCTGATGGTTGTTTTAGGGTGTAACTTGCGTGTGGGGTCAGGGTCCCCGGAAGCGGTAAAAAAGACACAGAAGTTGGATAGGTCTGGTCTAGGGGTTCATGCAGATCTTATGAGCCAGTTTGTCAGTGGTCTCAGGGCTTTTCTTTTATTCAGGGTGGATTGGGCCAGGTCCTGATAGATTTGGATATCGTGCCCATCCCAGGACAATTTTCCGTATTGTCGGGCTTTAAAAATAATAGCCTCTATAACTGGAAAGCCGAGGAATTTGCATATAATGTCCCTTGGTGGGGCAGGAGCAGCAGGTCTAGGCCTTAGAGCTCTGTGGGATCTCTCTAGGATAACCTCATGGGCCATTTCTGGGCCTAGTAGGGACATGCATATTTGCACAACAGTGCTTGGGATATTCCCTGTATCAACTGATTCGGGGACATTGCAAAATCGCTGGGAGACCTCAGTTTGGTGCAGAATGATGGCTTCCTGCGTGTCTTCCAGTGCTTCAACTCTGTTACCCACTTGCAATATTTCTTGTTTGATAGCAGATAGGTCAGAGCTAAGGGGTTACAGGGCAGAAGCCAGGGAGGAGGATAATAGTTATTTTAGGAAAGAACGTGAGATAGGGAGGTTATCGGTGTCTTCTTCCCCTCCGGCAGCTCTGGATGTTTTGAGCACGGAGCGCGCGTCGGGGTCGGCGCCATCTTAGGTTCCCTGGTTACATGTAGTGCTGCTGCTTTTTAGATAAATTTGTCCATCTCCCCGGTGGTGGGGGCTCCTCTGTCTTGCGTGGCTTGGTCTCCAGATCTAGGACCTCCGATTTTTACCATGATCGCTTTGCCAGCTTATGATAGAGGGCTTCAGTGGTGATAACTATAACGGAGCTGCAGCCTCACGTGTCCATGCTGTGCCGGCACTAGCCCCGCCCCCTTCGGCTGCTTTGCTTAGTGACAAATTAATTTTGGGAAGTGCTTTTCTTTGTGAGTAGCAGGCACAATGATGGGGATCACGGCTAGGGATGAGCAAATTGACTTCGGATGAAACATTTGACGCTTCGCAAAGCAATAACTTTGGGTCATCTGAGTCAATATATTCTAATACTGTATGGAGCTCCTAGTAATAACTAGAGATGAGTGAATCGAAGTTGACGAAGTGGAATTCAATGCGAATTTCAGGAAAAATTTGCACTCTTTTTATCACAGATGCTTTGATAACGGCGCCCATCTCCTGGTTTCTTGCTTACAGGTTGCCCTCATGGTAGGGCCTGACACATGCTCATTATACATAAATGCCAAGGTATCTAAGCATTCTTTCTACAGACACAAATAAGCAGCTATCCTTGTTGATACATTTGTTCTCCTTTCTTCAAGTATGATGCTTTACTTTTTTTTTTACCTTTAGCAAAATGGAATTAGATAAAAAGTAGGAGTTCGATCCACATAAATTAAAGTATGCTGGTTTTGACGACTTTAATAATTGTGGGCATGGGTTTGATGACTTTTTTAAAGTTTTCAGTAATTTCGGTCAATGTACTTGTGCAAGTTATGAAATAAAATGAATAACTTTTCCTTAACTTATTTTTAGTTACATATTATTTGTTCCATAAAGGCTAATGACTGTTCCCATTGGAGGACAAATTAATGAAACCTCTCTGGCTTTGTTACACCAAGCTTTTGTAATATTCTATCTATAAAAGGAGCACCCAGTAATAATATTATGCCTTGTCAGGATCTCAGACAAGAAGAAACATCTGTGCTCTGTTACACTAAGAAGAATCAAGATCTTCATAAACGGTTTTATTCTTTCTAATATAGAATGATTGTTATTATGAAAGAAATTATATAATTCTGCAATGTTTTGTATTGTATATTTTATGGTTTTATTTCATTTTTCGATTTAATTATATTATGTTATATTTCACTTGCAGAGGCCATTATTTTATCTACTGTGAAAGCAAAATATTTTTGCCCAAATTATTGATTTGTTTTAACTAAAGTAAAAAAAAAAAATTACTTTCTGCACATATTTTATCATTTTTATCTCCTTATTAAAGTCATGATTTGAATTTTTTTAATACTAATTCAGGAAGAATAAATTATCCATATGTCCAACTCACAGCTCTTTCATTTTAAGGGATCTATAGAAAGAATCATTTTTCCCAAGAACATTATCTCCGTGAATATGCAGTTCAGCAATGCCAGCACCGTGACTGAGATTCTGCTTTTGGGATTTCAGAATTTACAAAGTTTTAGGATTTATTTATTTCTCCTACTTTTAATTATTTTCTGTGTGACAGTATGTGGAAACCTTCTCATAATTCTGGTGGTGTCCTCCAGCATATTGATCCACTCTCCCATGTACTTCTTCCTCACACAACTCTCTACTTTAGACATTCTCCTCTCCACCACCATTGTACCCAACATGCTTCAGGTTGTGTTGTATGCAGGAAGTTTTGTGTCCTTTAAGGGCTGTTTGACACAATTTTATTGTTTTTCAGCATCTGAATCATTGGAATGTCTTCTCCTGACAGTGATGTCCTATGACCGGTATCAGGCCATCTGTAACCCACTAAAATACACCTTAGTCATGCACCTCACATTTTGTATAAAAGCTGTTCTCTTGTGTTGGGGGACGATATTTGCTGTTATGTTGACTATTGCAGTAACCATGAGTTATTTGTGGTTTTGTGGGCCAAACGTCATTGACCATTTCTTCTGTGATTTTGATCCATTAATTGAACTTTCCTGCTCAGACACTTTTTTCCTGAAAATAGAAGACATAATATTGGCCGTACCATGTGTACTTTGTCCATTTATTGTCATTATAGTTTCCTATGTTTATATAATTTTCACCATATTGAAGATCCCATCTGTGACCGGAAGGCAGAAGACCTTCTCCACCTGCAGCTCTCACCTGTCCGTGGTGTCTATATTTTATGGATCACTTATAATTATCTATTTATTTCCAAATAAGGGAAATGTAAAGAAAATCCTCTCCCTGCTCTACACTGTAGTGACTCCGCTCCTCAATCCTATGATCTACAGTCTGAGTAATAGGGATATTAAGCAGGCCTTCAAGAAGCTCAAGAGTAAAATGTCTTTAAATTAGTTTTTTTTTTATTGGTCTTCCTTTTTGTGTGCTGAATACAACTAACAATGTAATAAGTAGGTCACAAACTGGTGGTGTGATATACACATACACTACATGGAGAAAAGTATTGAGGCTCCTACACAAGATTTTATGACATCCCATTCTAAATCCATTGGTAGTCTTGAGCAAATCAAGCTTCAGATCATAAATCCACAATTTTAATGCTGTCTCCGTACAGCATTAAATGTATTGGCTCCGTGGAGCCAAACTTCGTTTCACCTGTAATTGTATGAAACTTTGGTGAATTAAAAAACATTTAAAATGAGGAATCTGAAGATTGGTTTAGTACTGAGTATTGTATGGAGACAGCATTAAAATCGAAGTGTTTGACGGAATTAACTTCAGATATTCATAGGCATTATTATGGTGTTGCTACAAACCCCTCCCCCATCTCTATTTGCAACTAAAATGGAATACACTCTTCCACCTTTCTGGGAAGGCAAGAGAGTGTCTCGGGGAATTTTACCCAATCTTCCAGAAGAGCATATATGAGTTAAGACACTGATGTGACTCCTCCCAACTCTGCCTTTATAGAGTAGGTTTTGTGCACTTGGGCACAGTCATGGTAGAATACCAAAGGGTCTTCTCCAAACTGTTCCCGCAAACTTTGAATCATACAATTGTCCAAAATGTTTTGCCTGTTGAAACATTAAGATTTATCTTCACTGGAACTAAGGTGGCCAAGCTCTAATAAACAAACCCAAATCATTATCCATTCTCCCTACAGCTGGCAAATAAAGTCAGGCAGGTAATGTTCTACTGGCATAAACCAAACCTAGACTCCATCATACCACCACACCATCTGATGTTTGGTATTGTGTTTTCAGATGCATGGCTTGAATGCAGTGCCCATGGAAACCAATGCCAGGAAGCTCCATTTGTGCTGATGTTAATGGCAGAAGAACTTTGGGCTCTGCAGTTATGGAGTCAGAAAATCATTGGTGACTTTTTTGCACTATTTTCCTTAGCACTCAGCAACCCCTCTCTGTAACTTTATGTGGCCTCTATTTCATAGCTAAGTTGCTCTGGTTTCAAAATCAGAGATGAGAAAATTGATTCTAAACAAATCAGATCTTTTTTGTTTTAGATGATTTGTGTAAATGCAGTGTCCAACTCCATATCAGTAGTGGGGCCCTGTATGTTTAAGGGTATTTACAGAATGTCATTCTATGCTGTGTATGTACAATTGCTGTAATCACTTCTAATAGGCTGGTGGACCACCACTTGACATCAGTCACCACTAGGTGCTGATATTGTGATATATATACAGTCATGTGAAAAAATTAGGACACCCTTTGAAAGCATGTGGTTTTTTGTAACATTTTTAATAAAAGGTTATTTCATCTCCGTTTCAACAATACAGAGAGATTAAAGTAATCCAACTAAACAAAGAAAACTGAAGAAAAGTCTTTTCAAGATCTTCTGTAAATGTCATTCTACAAAAATGCCTATTCTAACTGAGGAAAAAGATAGGACACCCTCACATGTATTCCCTCTTAAATTGGCTCAGATCTCACACAGGTATATCACACCAGGTGCACATAATTAGTAGATCGTTACTCTGCATGTTGAATGAGGCTTGCCCTATTTAAACCTCAGACATTTAGTTTGGTGTGCTCCTGACTGTTGAAGTGAGAGTGAGCACCATGGTGAGAGCAAAAGAGCTGTCAGAGGACTTCAGAAAAAAGATTGTAGCAGCCTATGAGTCTGGGAAGGGATTTAAAAAGATCTCAAAAGATTTTGAAATCAGCCATTCCACTGTCCGGAAGATAGTCTACAAGTGGAGGGCTTTCAAAACAACTGCCAACATGCCCAGGACTGGTCGCCCCAGCAAGTTCACCCCAAGAGCAGACCGCAAGATGCTAAAAGAGGTCTCCAAAAACCCTAAAGTGTCATCTCGAGAACTACAGCAGGCTCTGGCTACTGTTGATGTAGAAGTACATGCCTCTACAATCAGAAAGAGACTGTACAAGTTTAACTTGCATGGGAGGTGTGCAAGGAGGAAACCTTTGCTTTCCAAGAGAAACATCGAGACCAGACTGACATTTGCCAAAGATAAAGTTGACAAAGACCAGGACTTCTGGAATAATGTTCTTTGGACAGATGAGTCCAAAATTGAATTATTTGGACACAACAGCAGAGGACATGTTTGGCGTAAACCAAACACAGCATTCCAAGAAAAGAACCTCATACCAACTGTGAAGCATGGAGGTGGAAGTGTCATGGTTTGGGGCTGCTTTGCTGCAGCAGGACCTGGTCAGCTCACCATCATAGAATCCACGATGAATTCTACTGTGTATCAGAAGGTGCTTGAAGAACATGTGAGACCATCAGTTAGAAAATTAAAGCTGAAGCGGAACTGGACCATGCAACATGACAATGACCCAAAACATACTAGTAAATCAACCAAAGATTGGCTGAAAAAGAAGAAATGGAGAGTCCTGGAATGGCCAAGTCAAAGTCCAGATTTGAATCCCATTGAGATGCTGTGGGGTGACTTGAAAAGGGCTGTACGTGCAAGAAACCCCTCAAACATCTCACAGCTGAAAAAGTTCTGCATTGAGGAGTGGGGTAAAATTTCCTCAGACCGATGTCGAAGACTGGTAGATGGCTACAAGAACCGTCTCACTGCAGTTATTTCAGCCAAAGGAGGTAACACTCGCTATTAGGGGCAAGGGTGTCCTATCTTTTTCCTCAGTTAGAATAGGCATTTTTGTAGAATGACATTTACAGAAGATCTTGAAAAGACTTTTCTTCAGTTTTCTTTGTTTAGTCGGATTACTTTAATCTCTCTGTATTGTTGAAACGGAGATGAAATAACCTTTTATTAAAAATGTTACAAAAAACCACATGCTTTCAAAGGGTGTCCTAATTTTTTCACATGACTGTATATATAAATATATATATATATATATATATATATATATAAAACAAGAAAAGCACCGCAGCACATCCGTAGGTGAAAAATTGTGGATCTTTATTCACCCTTGTGACGTTTCAGTCCTCTTACTGGGACTATTACTTGATAATAGTCCCAGTAAGAGGACTGAAACGTCGCAAGAGTGAATAAAGATCCACAATTTTTCACCTACGGATGTGCTGCGGTGCTTTTCTTGTTTTATATCGTACACCTTGGTAAGGTGTTTTCGCCGCTGGCACCCATCGGTTGGATACTAGGTGTGCTGCCCTGATTCTACACAGTCTATATATATATATATATATATCAGGATATAGGGAGTGTGAGGCAAATGAAAGCCAGTTGAAACCAGAGGAAGTTATGAAGTAAAGTGCAGCAAGGGCTGAAAATTAGCTACCCCTCTGAGTTGTGCAGAGACCAAAGGTCAGCCTGAACAGTGAGTGAGTAAGCCAGGAAGGCTAGACATGTTTGTAATGGCCATGTAAAGCGGTTTATTGATGTATACTTCACACCTGGAAGATATTCAGCTATAAGTTACCATAGCCTAAATGTGACTAGAATCTATACCTCACCAAGAGCCTGTTACTAGGATTACAGATACAACAGCCTGAGTGTGACCAGAGTCTATACCGCACCAAGAGCCTGTTACTAGGATTACAGATACAACAGCCTGAGTGTGACCAGAGTCTATACCACACCAAGAGCCTGTTACTAGGATTACAGATACAACAGCCTGAGTGTGACCAGAGTCTATACCGCACCAAGAGCCCGTTACTAGGATTACAGATACAACATCCTGAGTGTGACCAGAGTCTATACCACACCAAGAGCCTGTTACTAGGATTACAGATACAACAGCCTGAGTGTGACCAGAGTCTATACCGCACCAAGAGCCTGTTACTAGGATTACAGATACAACAGCCTGAGTGTGACCAGAGTCTATACCACACCAAGAGCCTGTTACTAGGATTACAGATACAACAGTCTGAGTAGGACCAGAGTCTATGCCTCAACAAGAGCCCGTTACTAAGAGTGCAGCCACAGGTAACTGTGTTGTGCTTTGTATGGATTATAACTACCTCCTCCTTGTCACCTCATTTGCACCGAAGGGTGCAGGTGTCATGAACCTAAAGGACCTGCCTTCCCTGCACCTAAAACCCTGTAACATCAAGGGCACCTCAACCAACATCTGGCAGGAGATCCCCAAAGGATTCCGGTGCCTTCCTTCCCATCACTGCACGCTGGCCAAGGGAGCTTCAGAAACGTGAGTACCAACTACTACACTCACCCCTGCAGTCCCGATTGCTGCATGAAGAGCAATTTACTGTGAGTATTGGTTTGGGGAAAACCACAAAGGAGGAAGAAGATGGAGGATCACATGACACTGGAAAGAATTGTTGGGAGGTTTTGTCCTGATTGGCTCAGAGGTTGACAGACAGACTAGATCAGCCATTCAGATAGCAATGGACAGGAAGGGTGCTATGTTATATATCATATTTTTTTATTTTTTTATTAGATTTCCAGAGTTCATAGGCTTATTGTCAGCACACGAATAGCATTCTACTGCAAAAACTGAGCAATTGTACGTGTTTGTTTTTCTTCTAAAAACCATTTCAGTGTATTATACCCATGTTAATAAATATGTTGCAAAAACATTTTTTGACAATAACGCCATTATTATATCCATATTATAAAACTCATAGTTCAAAGATATTTTAACACAAACATTGCTTTTATATATCTATGTTAGTGAATGCATTACTGCATCAGACCATGTAAGTCAAAGACATTTTACCAAATAAAATTGAATTATTATCAAAATAAATTGTCTATATCAGTGTGCAGTGTGTTTTTAGAAGAGGGACAATTAATTGCACGTCTGTCTTTAAATAATAGGAAAAACACTTGAAATTTTGCTAGCACCATAATCTGTGTACCAAACCAGGCCAACTAATAAAATGACTGGAAATTGAAAGAGTGAAAGATTAAAGAAGCAGGCCTCATCATCCATGAGTCAGATTGTGGGTACTAGCAGCACTAGCAGCCATCCAGCCAATATTAGCTATAGTAGTAGACAACAGTTGTCCCTTGCTTCCAATAGGGGCCACAGTATTAACCCTTAAGGACTCAGGGCGCACCGGTACGTCCTAACTTTAAATGCAGATTCCGGCGCCGCGGGGGTTAATGGGAACGGGATGCCGGCTGAAATCATTCAGCCGGCATCCTGTGACAACGCCAGGGGGGGTCATGTGACCCCCCCCCATCGGCGATCGCCGCAAACCTCAGGTCAATTTAGACCTGCGGTTTGCTGCGCTTTTTGCAGTTTTTGATCCCCGCGGTCAGGGACAGAAACTTTAGTGTCCCTCAAACATAGATTTTACACCCCCCCTGCACCCCTGCATGATTTTTTGCCGGCAGGTGGTGCAGGGGGGGGGGGAGTTGTGGGCGGTGGGGGTGGTGCGGGAGGCGGGCGGTGCGGCAGACGAGATCGTGATCCCCCGCCCGCCTCCCCTTGAAAATTCGTTGGTGGACAGTGGGTATACCAGGGTGTCAGCACATTGCTGACACCCTGGTATAAACGGCTGACATCGGTGATGCGATGTCAGCCGTTTAACCCTTTCCATACAACTGTCCGTATGGACCGCTGTATGGAAAAAGTTAACAGTAAGAGGGAGCTCCCTCTCCCATCGGGGGGCTGCAGTGCCTTTGCAGCCCCCCTATGGAGAGGGAGACAGCCCCCAGACAGCCCCCAGAGAGCCCCCCTCCTTACCCTTCCCCGTCTGCGAAGTTCTGACCAGTACTGAGCAGACGGGGAAGGTCCCCATGGCAACAGGACGCCTTCTCAGGCATCCTGCTGTCCATGGTGCTGAACAGATCTGTGCTGAAGGCAGAGATCTGTTTAGACAAAGTGTAAGTAAAATACAGTATTGTACAATATATATTGTACTGTACTGTATTATACAGACATCAGATCCACTGGATCTTCAAGAACCAAGTGGGTCTGGGTAAAAAAAAAGTGAAAAAAAAGTGAAAAAAAGTAAAAATCAAAAAACACATTTATCACTGATTAAAAATGAAAAAAATAAAATCCCCTACACATGTTTGGTATCGCCGCGTCCGTAACGACCTGATATATAAAACGGTCATGTTACTTTCCCCGCACGGTGAACGCCATAAAAAAATAAAAATAAAAACTATTAGGAAATAGAAATTTTGCTCACCTTGCTTCCCAAAAAAGGTAATAAAAGTGATCAAAAAAGTCGCATGTACGCCAAAATAGTACCAATCAAACCGTCATCTCATCCCGCAAAAATCATACCCTACCCAAGATAATCGCCCAAAAACTGAAAAATCTATAGCTCTCACACTATGGAAACACTAAAGCATGATTTTTTTTGTTTCAAAAATGAAATCATTGTGTAAAACTTAAATAAATTAACAAAAAGTATACATATTAGGTATTGCTGCGTCCGTATCGACTGGCTCTATAAAAATATCACATGACCTAACCCCTCAGGTGACCAGCGTAAATTTTTTAAAATAAAAACGGTGTAAAAAAAGCAATTTTTTGTCATCTTACGTCACAATAAAGTGTAATAGCAAGCGATCAAAAAGTCATGTGCACCCCAAAATAGTGCTAATCAAACCGTCATCTCATCCCGCAAAAAATGAGACCCTACTTAAGATAATCGCCTAAAAACTGAAAAAACTATGGCTCTTAGACTATGGAGACACTAAAACATTTTTTTTGTTTTAAAAATGAAATCATTGTGTAAAACATACATAAATAAAAAAAATGGTATACATATTAGGTATCGCCGCGTCCGTGACAACCTGCTCTATAAAATTACCACATGATCTAACCTGTCAGATGAATGTTGTAAATAACAAAAAAAAAAGTGCCAAAAAATCTATTTCTTGTTACCTTGCCGCACAAAAAGTGTAATATAGAGCAACCAAAAATCATATATACCCTAAACTAGTACTAAAAAAACTGCCACCCTATCCCGTAGTTTCTAAAATGGGGTCACTTTTTTGGAGTTTATACTCTGGGGGTGCATCAGGGGGGCTTCAAATGGGACATGGTGTCAAAAAAAAACAGTCCAGCAAAATCTGCCTTACAAAAACCGTATGGCATTCCTTTCCTTCTGCGCCCTGCCGTGTGCCCGTACAGTGGTTTACGACCACATATGGGGTGTTTCTGTAAACTACAGAATCAGGGCCATAAATAATGAGTTTTGTTTGGCTGTTAACCCTTGCTTTGTAATTGGAAAAAAAATATTAAAATGGAAAATCTGCCAAAAAAGTGAAATTTTGAAATTGTATCTCTATTTTCCATTAAATCTTGTGCAACACCTAAAGGGTTAACAAAGTATGTAAAATCAGTTTTGAATACCTTGAGGGGTGTAGTTTCTTAGATGGGGTCACTTTTATGGAGTTTGTACTCTAGGGATGCATCAGGGGGGCTTAAAATGGGACATGGTGTCAAAAAAACAGTCCAGCAAAATCTGGGTTCCAAAAACCATACGGCGCACCTTTCACTCTACGCCCCGCTGTGTGGCCGTACAGTAGTTTACGGCCACATATGGGGTGTTTCTGTAAACGGCAGAGTCAGGGCAATAAAGATACAGTCTTGTTTGGCTGTTAACCCTTGCTTTGTTGGTGGAAAAAATGGGTTAAAATGGAAAATTAGGGGGGGCGGAGCTGGCGCCGG
Source organism: Bufo gargarizans (assembly GCF_014858855.1). Taxonomy (NCBI): domain Eukaryota; kingdom Metazoa; phylum Chordata; class Amphibia; order Anura; family Bufonidae; genus Bufo; species Bufo gargarizans. The sequence continues at coordinate 4,607,803 of NC_058081.1, read as the reverse complement.
TCTGAGATGGCCGCTTGAAACTGAGCTCCGTGATATAGTCCGTCTCAGCACTAGCTATCTTCAGCTATACACCTCAAAATGGTCAAAATCGGGAACCCCAGAGCAGGGGAACACCCGAGCACTAACAAGACCCACATAGCAGGTGGAGAAATGGATACGTTTCTAAAAACAGCGGCCTCCTCGTTCGTTGCCCGCGATTCCAAGATGGCGCCGGCTAAACCACACAAGGCCAGCGCACAGGACAGATCGGAGGATGAAAGTGACGCTGAGGAGCCGCAAGGTAGGGGGGCCCTGCCGATTACCAGGAATTACCTGAAAAACACGCTCTGCAAAGCGTTAGAGCCCCTACTGAGCGAAATCGCCGCCCTGCGTCAAGACATGAGGCAGGTAGGCGACCGTGTGGAAACACTGGAAGATCGCCAGACCCAGATCCTGGAACATCAGAGGGCTACCACAAGCTCCTTTAGAAAATGCAGCACTTACCTTAGTGAACTGCACAATGCCCTTGAAGATCAAGAGAATAGGGGGCGCCGGAACAACCTACGCCTCAGAGGGATAACGGAGTCTGTTCTACCTGGTGACGTCCCTGCTGCGATTATCTCACTATGCTCCTCACTGCTTGGCCCTGAGTTTGCTTCAGAGATCATAATTGAAAGAGCCCACAGAGCGCTGCGACCGAAGCCTAAACCAGAGGAGCCTCCTAGAGATATAGTCTGTAAGTTCCTGAATTATCAAGTTAAATCAGCAGTGCAAGAAGCTGCCAGGAACCGGTCAGACATCATTTTTGAAGGTGCTCAGATTTCTATATATCAAGACCTAGCCCCCTCTACTTTGAGAAAGCGAAAATCCCTAAAGCCACTGACAGAATGGCTGAGGGCCAATAGAATCCTTTATAAATGGAACTTTCCTTTTGGGCTTTCTTTCTCCCAAGGTGGTCGACGCTTCAACATTACTGCTCACTCTGACCTGGAGGCCATATATGAACATTTACAGATTCCACCCATGCAAATCGACAACTGGGACTTATTTCAAGACCTTTCCATCTTACCAGAAGTTCCTACAGTCGCTCCCTTCACTCTCCAGCACACACCCAAGGCTCATAAAGTGGGGAAGAGGAGCCGCCAATTAACCCCTAAGAGACTCTCTCAAGATTAATTGATGAGATCTTACTGCAACAACCATCTCTCACAGTCGTGACGCCCTCTTGGACTTCCTTACACCAGTTCATCTATTAGGCGTTATTTTGTCTTTTATCTTCAGTCATTGTGGTGATATGCAACTCGGAAGCCCACGATAGACGTCCAGTAATGTAGTATAAGTATAAGATTATATTACTTATCGTATCTTTATCTTTATCCATAGCTACTGCTACCTCCTGGTAGTAATGATTACTTGTTTAACCACTTCACCATCGTATTGGGATGCCATTTAAAGTGCTGAATGGCATGTCTACTGGTCTAATGACCAATTTTCCCCTCGTGCCTATTACATGCGTGTCAGATCACGCACAATGTTCTTTTTTGGTTATTTGTTATGTTCTCATCTTTTTCCTTATTCCTTTGTTTATCGTTAGGTACAGGATACAACCACCCCTGGCCCTTGCGGCAGGACAGCCGGACACTTGGATTCGAGCTTCTCCTCTGGACCGGGCAGACACAACTCAAACTGTAAGTGTTCTCCCCTGGGGGACCAACACTCATCACCTTATTCCGCTCAGGCAAAACCATGATTATGGCTGACATACACATAGCATCCTATAATGTGAAGGGTTTTAACTCACCTTCCAAAAGGAGTCAAATCTTCACTATTCTGCGTAAGGCGGGTTCTGATGTGCTGCTCCTCCAGGAGACACACTTCAAATTTAACCATTACCCCAACCTGGAATTTTCTCACTACCCCCTATGGTTCCACTGTGGAGGTAATTCTGCTGCGTCTGGAGGAGTAAGTATTGGATTCAAGAGGAAGGTCCCATTTAAATATTAGTGATGAGCGGCAGGGGCAATATTCGAATTCGCGATATTTCGCGAATATTTGGGCGAATATTCACCATATATTCGAGAATTCGCGAATTCATGATCTCCAGGCATTATTTCCTTAATTGTGAAAATTCGCATAAAATTCACATGCGAAGATTCGCATAAAAATTCGCATGGACTATTATTTTCGCAAAAAAAGAATATTCGCGATTACGAATATATTTTGCGATATTCGAAATTTTCACGAATTCTCGAAGTGCCGATATTCGCGATTAAAATTCGCAATTCGAATATTCGTGATCAACACTATTAAATATTTGGATCATATACAGGACTCGGAAGGGAGATTTATTTTGGTTAAGGGACACATAGGGCCACAGATTTAATCATTTATAAATCTGTATGCCCCTAACACCAAACAAGCCCAATGGATCTCAGATACTGCCCAGATTATTGCTCCCTTCAAAGAAGGCATAACTATCATGGGTGGCGACCTTAATATAGCTATCAACCCCCAAATTGATTCGTCCTCACATAAGTCATCACACTCAAAGCGTACGCTGAAATTCGTTAAAGACATCTTCTGGGATCTCCAACTAGTGGATACATGGCGTACGTTATGTCCAGATACTATAGATTACACTTTCTTCTCACATGTTTACAATACCTATCATCGTATTGACTACATCTTCATTTCCAAAGAACATCTCCAGCTTTGTCCGGAAGCTAAGATTGGGTCCATCCACATCTCAGATCATGCCCCAATTTACCTCTCAGTAACCTCCCCAATACACAAATTCTAAAGTTTCAATTGGAGACTTAATAAGTCCATACTAGGCAACCCGGAAACTATAAAAAAAAAGTAGCGCTGTTATTAGACGAATACTTTGTCCGAAATGCCCGCCCAGACCTATCACCTCAAATTCTCTGGGATTCACACAAACCCTTTATTAGGGGTGAATTCATCAGTATTGGCTCGCATTTGAAAAGACTTAGGGAGAGAAACATCAATAATCTTCTTTCCAAGATAAATAAGTTGGAAACTATCCACAAACGCTCCCTATCTGAATCCAAACTCCAGGAACTCTCCAAGGCTAGAGCTGAATTAAAAGCCCTCTTACAAACGAAATCAGCTAAATACTATCTTAATTCCCAATACAAATACTTTGCTCACGGGGACAAAGCCACCAAATTCCTTATGAATAGAGTCAAAACCAGAAGAACGGACAATTACATCCACCAACTATCTTCCTCAAAAAATACCCCTATCTTTGCTTCAGCGAAAATCGCAAAGCAATTTAGGGACTTCTACGAAGCGCTCTATAATCTCCCTCCCCCTCCATCACCTGCCTCTCACTCATCGCTCATTACTAAGTTCTTAGGTTCATCATCTCACCCGACACTTTCTGATGATCAAAAACAATCACTTGAGGCCCCATTTACCATGAACGAACTCTCTTTAGCCCTTTCTCAGATGCCTGTGGGGAAAAGCCCTGGCCCCGATGGCCTTCCTGCACCATACTATAAAACATTTAAGAAGCAACTGTTACCGCATCTCCTTAACGTTTGTAACCAATCCCTCCTGGGTATCCCCCTATCCAGTGACATGACGATTGCTCACATAGCATTAATACCTAAAGAGGGAAAGGATCCTAAATTGTGCTCAAACTACAGGCCCATCTCGCTTTTAAACATAGACCTAAAACTGTTAGCCAAATTACTTGCAAACCGCCTAGCGAATCTCCTTCCTCTTTTGATTCATGTGGACCAGGTGGGTTTTGTTCGCAATAGAGAAGGTAGAGATAACACGACTAGGGTCATTAATGTGCTCTGTCATGCTAAACAGACCTCCTCTCCTCTTATTCTTCTCAGTACTGACGCTGAAAAAGCGTTTGATTGCATTAACTGGAATTACTTATCCCATACTTTAGAGGATTTTGGTCTGCCTGGTCCATATGTCAAAGCGGTATTCGCTATGTACAAAAAGGCCACAGCTCGAGTCATGGTAAACGGGGACCTATCCTCTCCTTTCCAAATCCACAATGGAACTCGCCAAGGTTGTCCCCTATCCCCCCTCCTCTTCATTTTGGCAATGGAACCCCTTCTATCTACGCTTCGGGCAGACACTGATATCAGGGGTTTGAACCTTGGAGGTCACGATCATAAAATAGCGGCATTTGCCGATGACGTTATGATAATGACAACCAATCCTATAATCTCTCTACCTAAAATTCAGGAGCACTTAAAGAAATATAGTGTACTTTCCAACTTTAAGATAAATGAGAGCAAATCCATTATAATCAGTACAGGAATCTCTCAACGACTCAAACTTTCTTTAATGGATAATTCCCCATTTAACTGGTCTTCTCCGACCATCACATATTTAGGAGTCAAACTCAGCCCTAACACCTCAGACCTCTTTGCTCTTAATTATGTCCCTTTAAAAACAGTTATTTTCAAAGCATTAGACAAAATTGCCAAATCTGCCCCGACTCTCTCCTGGTTCGGCAGGAAAAACCTTCTCGCCTCTCTTATTATTCCACGCCTCACGTACATGCAACAGGTCCTCCCAATCCCAGTAGCTAAGTCCTTTTACTCCTCTCTTAAACAGAAATTCAGAGCTTTCATATGGAACGGGAAGAAAGCTAGACTTTCTTACTCTCTCCTTTCTCGATCCCGTTTGGTAGGTGGTATTGGACTCCCAGATCCAGAACTTTATGGGAAAGCTATACTCTTATCCAGAATTGTTGACTGGTTTAGAAACATGAGGGACAAATCCTGGGTATCACTGGAACAGAGCATCATAGGCCAACCATCTCGCGCCCTATGCCTAGGTTTCAGTAATCCGCCCCGAACCAATCTGTCAGCATTTCCAATCATTAAAGCTACTCTGGAAGCATGGAGATGGCTGAACTCTTCCCATTGCTCAGTACCTTTTCCCTCCCCCCTCATCACAATTAGTGATATCCTTGGTTCATCTACCATGGGTCCACGCCTCTCAATTTCCAAATCAGTTAGGTGCTCTTCCTTGCCTATTTCTCACCTCCTTGAAAACCAAGGAATGCTAGCTTCTATGGACTCCCTCAAGTCACTGATTAAGCCACAACCTTGCGACTTCACCATACTATCACTTATTAAATCATTTGTCTCTAAAAATAACAAAAAGGGAGAGCTTCTACGTCCTCTTACATGGTATGAAGCCCTTATAATCAATCCCAATCCTCCGAAAAAACTCATCTCGCAGATATACAATAAACTTCGATCCACCCCTCTAATTGTTAAACCAGCGTTCATTGGCACATGGAAAAAGGACACTGGGATTGACCTGCCACTCTCAATTTTACCCACACTATTCGAAATACCACATAAGTCATCAAGATGTGTGCGTGTCCAGGAAAACGGTTACAAAATCCTGACACACTGGTATATCACCCCAATTAAATCTTCACACTACTCAGGATCCTCATCAAATAAATGCTGGAGATACCTTAGGGAGAAGGGTACTTTCCTCCATATCTGGTGGCAATGCCCCCCTATCAGTAAGTGGTGGGAGGACATTATCAGGATCTGTAATCAAATCTGCTCTTCCTCTGTTAAAGTGTCCCCCTATGGAGTTTTGCTTTCCTACTTTGATGAGGGTACAGTCCCACCTCCATCTTTTCTCTTTAAGCAACTTCTGATTGCAGCGCGTCTTCTGATTCCTAAATTTTGGCTACAGACCCACCTTCCCTCGGTTGAGCAGTGGAGGCTCAAGGTAGATCAGCTATACCGGTTTGAGGAACTCGCCTCATGGGAGTCTAGAACCCATCCGGCCTTTATTAAACGTTGGGCACCGTGGACAAATTACAGGTTCCTCAAGACCTAATAACAATTTTAAATTGCCCTCAGCTGGTCCTCCATGACTCTCACTCTGATACCCCACTACTGGCCAGAGTAGAGGTCAATTATCGCCTACAAATGGCTCAGATGAATATGCTGAGAGACATGCTAGCGATTCTCTGATATCTCGTAGGCTTCTGTTAATGATGTTATTCAACTGGATCGACACAGACTTGTATGTGAACAAGGGTGTACCTCCTTAATAAGTATATCAACAAAAGAGATCTGGTACTAATAAATACCCAATAAAATGTATTCTTTATTTAGATGTAAAACCGGACAAAAATACATAAATGTAGAGACCATACAGAGGGCCTGCCAGGGGTAGTCCACAATGAGCACTGTGGTTACAAATGTCAGATATTACAATAATTCAACAAATAGTGTGAGAGTTAATATATAATAGGTCTAGGTCAGCATATAATTATACAAGCTGTCTCTAGCTATAAGTGCACTGATCTCTCACCACAAGTGTATCTGGCATGATTGCGGCGGGGCGTAGTTAAAAAATGGTCAGTTATAAGTGCCTTATAGATCTCATTCAAATCCCATGGATATTAACATAAGAGCACAAAAACCGATCTGAATCATTTTCTTACCCGCTATCCAGTGACAAAAAGTGGGCTCTCTCTGGCTGGCGTGATCCTCGACGCACGTTTCGCTAGATGCTTCTTCAGGAGGATATACTTTTTAAATGGCTTTGGAGGTCTTTTTATTTGGTTTGTGGCCAATGGCTGGCTGTGTGGAAGTCATGTGTTTCTGCTATGTATGGTTAATTTCCTATTGTGGCGCATCGCACGACCGTCAGATGCGGATGTTACAGGGACTTCCGCCCCTCCGTCTGCGCAGTCCAAGTGAGGGCAGAATGCGTCTGACGTCACCAGAGCCACGCTTGACGGGACGGCGCAAGTCCTCCCATCTGCGGTCTGCGATGCGCTCAGGAATCTCTATATTCTTAATCTACAGGTGTGGATGGCTGGGGATGATACGATTCTTGTTGTTATTTGCTTTGGAGTTTCTTAATATGATATTTATATTAATTATGAGTTCAAGATGTCATAGAAGATAGTGATGATATTCTTGATGCGATAATGGTATAATGGCATAAGTAATGGCCCATATTGTCACTGAATATCTAGATATTATAGGATTCAGATCAATTCTATTTTACTAAATTCATCATATTTACATTTAACTATGGTACATTTGTATTTAACTATGGTACATTTGTATATATTATCAGATTATATCTGCAGAGTATTAATGCTATCTCCATTTCTCTATTCCTTTCATATAATGAGATGTGGCATGCGATTCACAAGTACACCACCACACCGAAGTCATGTGGATGCCTATATGCATACACATCCCTCAATATGTAGCTATGCAGGAGATCACATGCCACATCTCATATATATCCATGATACATCCACCTGTCTATATCCATATCTATCATTCTAGATTAATTGAAAAAGTGTAATGTTAATGAAATTAGTATCCTGTGGGACTATCGGATATAAGTTCACATGGAGATCACTTCAATGCCCGCACGGCATATGTGACACATCCCCACATGATTCCATGTGGAGATGCATCCCACACACATGCGTGCATCAAAAGCATATCCATAGAAATATAACACATATCCCATCTCTTATATGTGTCATGCATCCGCCAATTCATATCTAAATCCATACTCCAAAACTATCTACAAAAGTGTCATGTGCAAAAAATAAAGTGCAAACTTTTAGTGTTATATTAATGCATCCATGGGCATTTGTTGAATTATTGTAATATCTGACATTTGTAACCACAGTGCTCGTTGTGGACTACCCCTGGCAGGCCCTCTGTATGGTCTCTACATTTATGTATTTTTGTCCGGTTTTACGTCTAAATAAAGAATACATTTTATTGGGTATTTATTAGTACCAGATCTCTTTTGTTGATATTCTGTTAATGATGTGTAGGCTTGATATGAAGGTCATGACCGCTATATTGTCTCCCTTCTGTTCCCCGTGGGACCTTGTATACTCAAAATGTACTTTTGTTTATCATATATAAATATCTTGCTGCTGTTCATCACCATTATGTCTTTAAAAGGATGTATTCTCAGAAGGATGTATCTTGTACCGATTTACACCACTGCTGGTGTCATGTTCATGCTGTCATTTTATTGATTATGAAAATAAAATAATAAAAAAAAAAAAAAAAAAATGGAAAATTAGGCAAAAAAATTAAATTCTCAAATTTCATCCCCATTTGCCAATAACTCTTGTGCAACACCTAAAGGGTTAACGAAGTTTGTAAAATCAGTTTTGAATACCTTGAGGGGTGTAGTTTATAGAATGGGGTCATTTTTGGGCGGTTTCTATTATGTAAGCCTCGCAAAGTGACTTCAGACCTGTAGTGGTCCCTAAAAATTGGGTTTTTGTAAATTTCTGAAAAATTTCAAGATTTGCTTCTAAACTTCTAAGCCTTGTAACATCCCCAAAAAATAAAATATCATTCCCAAAATGCTACAAACATGAAGTAGACATATGGGGAATGTAAAGTCATCACAATTTTTGGGGGTATTACTATGTATTATAGAAGTAGAGAAACTGAAACTTTGAAATTTGCAAATTTTTCAAATTTTTTGGTAAATATGGTATTTTTTATGCAAAAAAATTAACTTTTTTGACCCAATTTTAGCAGTGTCATGAAGTACAATATGTGACGAAAAAACAATCTCAGAACGGCCTGGGTAAGTCAAAGCGTTTTAAAGTTATCAGCACTTAAAGTGACACTGGTCAGATTTGCAAAAAATGGCCAAGTCCTTAAGGTGAAATAGGGCTAAGTTCTTATGGGGTTAATGTGGACAGAGAGGATGACATTGTGGATTGGATGGCTCACTCCTCCTCTCAGTCACAGCAGGATGATGTGGTGGTCAACTCTGAGTGTTACAGTACACAATGCCTAGGAGACAGGAGTCATACCATTTCTCCTGCTCCAACTACTTCTGGTCATTTCCCTTGCACCATCTCTGTCTTCACTGACCTCTCCTTGTGGAGGCCTTGTTTTTTTCCTAAAAAGTGGCAACAAAACCCTTACACACCCTATGGAAGATACTGAAGAGAGTGTCCCTGTGCATGACTTATGTCAGCATTTGGACTGCCATGAGGAAGAGGTTCTGGGGTCAGCGGGGGATGCCATTCATAGCTGTGTTGGTGGCAGTTGAGGCAATGGTAGCAACAGTGGCTCTTGGGGAAAATACAGATAAGGGAATCTGGAGTGGGGCCCAGGAGCCCACAATGACCTATTTCAAAGTGGCTGGAAGGATGAGGTTTTGACAATGTTTGTGTGTTTTACAATTTCTGGGATACAGATTGGGGTGCTCAGGAAGAGATAACATCAGAGGGTGAAGGTGGTGGTGGTGGAAGCAGCCACACAACCAGAATCTCCCAAAAAAACAGGCACAGCCAGATCGACTTCAGTTTTGGTCAGCTCGGAAACTGGTGATGCTTGGGAAGGCCCTGATAATGTGGGTGCAGGCTCAAAACATGTCAGACCTAAGCCAAGCTAACTATGTGCAGACTGTGTTACTATCAATCATCTCTCACAGTGCTGAAAGACAAAAGTGTGCTGTGTTATTAGACACCGGTATTAATACCCCTGCGCTGGCGCTTGATGCACCTAAGTTTTATAGAGACACCGTTGTTGCCTAACAGCCTTAAATCTATGTCATCTCCCTTGCTATCATACTGTAGATTTAGATCATTTTCTACACCAAAAACTGGCTTAGAAAATAATAAATAAGACGGGCCTGTCGGGCTGCCTCCACACCCACACCATTCCTCCTTTATAGAACTGGAATATGTGGCATGGGAAGGGAAGAAGTCGCAGATTTGGCTGCAAAACGAGTGGCATATATTTATTCAGATATGACCCCTGTGGGGGGTTAGCTCTTCACTGGGGGTCATTCACACAAGTATCTTGGCCAGTCACTAAGTTTAAGGTCCAAACATCGCTTTTATTTGGCACCTCAGCAAAACAAACATAAATCATACAAAATAAACACCTGCCCGGCTGGGCTCTAACTAAACAAGGTATCTTCCTACCTTACTTAAAGCACCGTTCGCACATGGTAATTCCAAGCGGCTTTCCCAGCCCAGTGTCCCACAGCCGCCTGGCTGTACAGAGCCCTGTTCACACCCGGTCTCACATCCAGTACCTTTATGGGGGAGTGTGGCCCAGTAGTCCCTCTGACTCCAGCCTCGTGACCCTTGCGACCAGGAGTCACAGCATCCCCCAATTCTCCGGTTAGCACCTAGCCCCGTGGTCCCCTAGCCCCACTAATACAGAGCCGCCAGCAGGACACTGTTGCACAATGAATCTTGTTCCCCTAGACTGACACCCTGGGAGATGCTTTATGCCAGCCCGAGCACCTCCAGCTGGTCTCACCTGTGGTGGAATCGGGTTGTGGAATTTCACTATCCACCCCTTCCTTGCCTCTCACCTCTGTGAGATCTGTCACTATCTCCCACCCCCTAAATGTAAAAACTATATCTAAAGTGATACCACATTAGATAGGATATATTAATATGAGGTTCTTACGTAGCAGTTACATAGTTATTACAGTTGAAAAAATACATAAGTCCATCAAGTTCCACCAAGGGATAGGTGGGGACGTGAAACCCAGAAGGAATTGAGACTCAGATTTCTACACATTTTCATACTATATGTTATACATAATAATCATACTTAATCCAAAGTAGCAAAAAGTCTATGTTCAATGAGTGGGCCGGGGGGCGTCTAGGGTATACCTTGCCCCTTAGGAGGTTTCTTCAAAATATGTCCTTCTTATAGAGCAAGTAATCGTGACACCAGTTGCAGTTAAGCAACGAGGACATGGAGTCCCCTTTATAGATGGTACTGTGGGTATCCAGGTGTAGGATTGCCAGAGTGGTGTAGAGTGGCCAACAGTTTCTCTGAAGGTGTTATAGGCATTTGTCACGATGCTCCTTCCCGGATATCCTTGGATCCCAGGCATGGTGGTCCGAAGCAGTGTAAAAAGGGATGAAAAACTTGGATGATGCAGGGAGTAGAATAAAAGGAGTCCAGACTTGTATTAACGTTGAACACAACGTTACTTGACATAAACCGTAATCCAAACAGTTTCCAAATGGCATCTTGGTCATAAGTAGTGATTAGTGGCGATATTTTGCGAATATTTGGGCAAATATTCATCATAAATTCACAAATTCGAGAATTCGCAATTATTTTCTTGATTGCAAAAATCGGCAATGTAATATGCGTGTATTGCGCGCACAATACAGGTGTGGTTCACTTTTGCTACATTTTTCAAACTGCTAGAAGATTCCTGAGACTGGAGAAAATGGTTGGCATAGCAGAACATTACAAGAGCTTTATATGCAGATAGAGTGCTCCAATATATTCGCAATTGCGCAAATCGGAAATTAATGATGCGCATATTTTTGCGCAATACGTGCAACTTCACATTTTAGCAGGTCTGACTACATATTACTGATTGGTGCACTAAGTATTGTTGTGAACTTGTGACATCTCAGCACTATGTCTGTAGCATGTATGTATGGACAGCAGAGAAACAGTAATTCCTATCACACTACCTACCACTCTGCACTGGAACCTATCAGCTACACTATATCACTATCTAACCTACACTGACTATCTCCCACTAACTATCTGTATTATATATATAATCTAACTAACTATCTAATGTAATGACAAAGCAAAACACAGAGCACAGCAATGTCACTGCTCTCTCTCTCAGATCTGCAAAAAAACAGCAGAAAATGGCTTCTGGACGTTTCTTATATAGTAAGGGGTAGGCAACTTTCCTATTGGTTGCTAGGGATGTGGCTAAGCTCAGACAGAGACATTGAAGCCTTCTCATTGGCCCACAAGCAAGAAGCAGGGAGGAATCATGGGTTCAGATGAAGAAAATAAATATCTAGAATATTCGCAAATACGAAAATATAGCACAATATTCTACATCTTCGCAAATTCTCGAAGTTGCGATATTCGCGATTAAAATTTGTGATTTGAATATTCACAATCAACACTAGTCATCAGCAGGTATTGGCTTACCTCTGGCAGGCAAACACTTCTGCAACAATATCAGCTCTGCTATGCTGTAGCTTTCTCAGCACTGCTATGTTAGCTGGAGTAAATCAGAACTTTTCCTCTTCTGCTGGAACTTAGTTTAGCTCCAGTCTGTCTCTTACTTTAATCCTAAGAACTTCTTTCTGGCTTCAAGCTCACTTGGCTTTGGGTTTAAGGCAATACAAGCCCAGGAGGGTACAAGCAGGGGCAGACTGACTATTCGGCACTCGGGCATGGACTGAGGGCCAACGGCCACTAGAGGGCCCGCTCACTTCTGCAGCCAGAGGTTACAAACGCCATGACTTTTACTAAATAATACATTTTACTCCCTAAAAAGTCCCACGCATTCACCAGCGCAGTGAGCGCTGTGAACTGCACGTGCAGCACAGCGATGCTACCTGTGCCTGAAATAACCAATAACAAAGCTACTTACAGCAAGGAGTTGTTATTGGTTGGGTATTTGGCAATACAGGTCGGGTTAGGCAGGGGAAGCCGGCGGGGGCTCGACGGAGGAGGTACTGGCTACTGGAAGTGGCTGTGTAAAGGAGAGCAGGGCACGCTGCCCAAGGACCCTGGGGAGCCTCGGACTCATGTTGGACTGGTCTGAGAAGAGAAAAGCTGACCCTGGTCCTGTGACCCCCCCCCCCCCCCCGGCCATGTTGTTGTGGCAGTGAAAATCCCGGCCTGTCAGCCTTCAAGTAAGTAATTCCCCACTCCCCCAATCATGGTTCTGTCCAGTCTCACAGTTCTCTGTGCCCCCTCCTTCTGTCACCCCACTAGTTACCCTGCTCCCCCCTCCTCCTGTCACCCCACTAGTGAACCTGCTCCCCCCTCCTCTTGTCACCTCACTAGTGACCCTGATACCCCCTCCTCCTGTTCCCCCACTAGAGACCTTGCTTCCCCCTCCTCCTGTCCCCCCACTAGTGACCCTGCTCTCCCTCCTCCTGTCACCCCACTAGTAACCCTGCTCACCCTCCTCCTGTCCCTCTAGAGACCCTGCTCCCCCCTCCTCCTGTTCCCCTACTAGTGACCCTGCTCCCCCCTCCTCCTGTCCCCCCTAGTGACTCTGATCCCCCTCCTCCTGTCACCCCACTAGTAATCCTACTCCCCCCAGTGACCCTGATTCCCTCCTCCTGTTCCCCCACTTTCGACCCTGCTCCTCTCTCCTTCTGTCCCCCCCTAGTGACCCTGCTCCCCCTCCTCCTGTCACCCCACTAGTAACCCTGCTCCCCCCTTAGTGACCATGATCCAACTCCTCCTGTCATCCGACTAGTAACCCTTCTCCCCCTGCTTCCCCTCCTCCTTTTACCCCACTAGTGACCCTGCTTTACTCCTCCTGTCGCCCCATTAGTAACACTGTTCTCCCTTTCTCCTGTCACCCCACTAGTGACTCTGCTCCCCCATCCTCCTGTTCCCCCTAGTAACCCTGCTCCCCCTGCTCCTGTCACCGCACTAGTGACCCTGTTCCCCCCTGCTTCCCCTCCTCCTATCACCCTGCTCCCTCTCCTCATGTCCCCCCGCTGGCCACGGGACAGAAACGGCGCTCCTCAAAATCTTGAATGATGCCCTCGAAGCAGCAGATGAAGGAGAATCATGCCTCCTGGTGCTGCTGGACCTCAGCGCAGCTTTGGACACAGTAAATCATCAAACCCTGCTCACTCGTCTCACAGAAGTAGCCGGAGTCGCAGACTCGGATCTACCCTGGTTTGCATCCTTCTTGGAGAATCGATCCCAGAAAGTGAAACTAGGAGCCTTCATCTCAGAAGCATGTAAAATCACATGCGGAGTCCCTCAAGGATCACCCCTGTCGCCTGTGCTCTTCAACATCTACTTCGACCACTCCTCAAAATCATCAGCACCCAGGATCTGCTCTATCATTCCTATGCTGATGACACCCAACTTTACTTACGCATTACCAACAAAAAAGATCAATACCACACCCTGGAAATCTGCCTCTCATTGATCAACGAGTGGATGACTGAGAGCTCTCTCAAACTCAATGGTTCCAAAACAGAACTCCTCTTCCTTCATGCAAACCGAAACAAAAACTCTAGCATGACATGCACACCACCCACTATCCTCGGACAAACCATTACTCCCAGCACCAAAGTCAAAAACCTCGGAGTCATCTTTGACTCAGACATGACAATGGATGCACAAATAGGATCAGTAGTCAGTGGATCCCATCATCGTCTTCGCCTGCTGCGCAGACTCATTCCCTTCATCCCTGAAGGAGACACAGCAGCAGTAGTTGGAATAACCATCAATTCCTGACTGGACTACGCAAACTTCTCTATCTAGGACTTCCCAAATATCAAATTTCACATTTACAAGTTGTCCAAAACACAGCCGCCAGACTGATAACTGGAAAAAAAAAAACTGGGAATCTATTACTTCGTCCTTGAAGACCCTCCATTGGCTACCCGTAAAGGATCGGATCAAATTCAAGACCCTCTGTCTGACCCATAAATGTATACAAGGGAAAGCACCCCAATACCTCTGTTAAAAAATAAAGCACTACACCCCAGGTCGCCCCCTCTGGTCAGCTAACCAGATCCTCCTCCATATCCCCAAGACCCGCTACAAATCAAAAGGCGAACGAAGGTTCGCAGTCCAAGGACCCCGGCTATGGAACACTCTACCTGCAGAGATCTCCTCAGAAGAAAACCATCTAGCCTTCAGGAAGAAGCTCAAGACCCACCTCTTCTGAAAGCACAGGCGGTCAAAGGCTGCAAAAGCGCCTTGAGGTGATTTAGTTCACAATTGTAGTGCTATATAAGTTATTCATTCATTCAGTCACTAGTGACCCTGCTCCCCCCTCCTCAGGGACCCTGCTCCCCCCCCTTCTCTCACCCCACTAGTAACCCTGCTCCCCCTGCTCCCCCTGCTCCCCCTCCTTCTCTCACCGAACTAGTAACCCTGCTCCCCATTAGTGACCCTGCTCCAACTCCTCCTGTCACTTGACTAGTAACCCTGCTCCCCCTGATCCCCCTCCTCCTGTCCCTGTGTGTGTGTGTGTGTGTGTGTCTGTCCCTGTGTGTGTGTCTGTCCCTGTGTGTATGTGTATCTGTCCCAGTGTGTGTGTGTGTGTGTCTGTTCCTCTGTGTGTCACCATCACCATGCCCACAGTGTTCCTATATCTTGACGCAGCTACATCAGGACGTTCTGTGCGGGGCAAGAAGAAGAAGATGGAAGAGGAGGCAGCACCGCCAGCATGGAGTCCATGGGAGAGACACAGGGAGGCACACTAAGGACATAGGTAACACTACCACATGATCTATACTAGTGTTATCTGTGGCTTTACATAGGACTGCAGGTAACACTACCACATTATCAGGACTACTGTTATCAGTGTTTTTACATTGGACTGCAGGTAACACTACCACATTATCAGCACTAGTGTTATCTGTGGTTTTACATAGGACTGCAAGTAACACTACTGTAATGGGGAGCTGAAGGCGCACTCGGTCTTCCATCAGCCGCAGACCAGCTGCTTAGCTTAAGGAGTGAGGATCTGTGTTCAGCCTCGTTCCCAGGGTGGCTTTGCTAGCTGGGAGGCTCCCTGCTCCTAGGCCTGCCTTGAGCGCCGAGCTGATCACTCGGTGCTTGACTTGTTTGTCTGTCGGTCATGTGACGTTGGCCATGTCACATGACCCTCACTCCCCACCATAAATACAGGCAACCTGCTGGCTACAGGTTGCCTGTGATTTTGGTCCCTTAGGCTGTGTATTATTATTGTTATTTAGCTTACCTTTGGATTTGACCCTTGATCTGCTTCATGACTCCTCTTCTGCCTGCTCCCTGAACCTTGACGCTACCTCTCGGATTTTGACCTCGGCTTGCTTTTGGATTTTGTCTTTGCCTCTTCTCTTGTACTGACGTGACCTCCTGGACTGACCCCGGCTAGTTGGCCCACTGCGCCCTTCCGTTTTGGGTTGTACCTTGCTTGTTCCACCTCTCTGTCCGCTCGAGTGCTACCTCTCATTAGCTGTCCTCTTCCCTGCTGTCTCTATCTCTCTGCTTGCACTTACTCAGGTCAGGGACTGTCGCCCAGTTGCACCCGTCACCTAGGGCGGGTGGTGCAAGTAGGCAGGGACAGGGGACCGGGTGGCCCCATGAGTTGTCAGTCTGCCCCTGAGGACAAGCAACTATGGAGAACTTCTTACAGGCAGGGCCAGCAGGCCCAGCAGACCAGACAGTGCTCTGCTGGCCAGCACACAACCTTCTCTTAGGAGGGTAGACTAGACACTGATTCACTAACACTAAACTCCTCCCTCTCTAGAGAGGGCTGGAAGGAACAGGAAGGTTCCTTTCCAGGGAAACTATCTCTGCACATATTTGCTGCCACCTGCTGGTGAACCAGGCAATTGCATGACCATGAACGGTTACACAAGAATAAATATGCACATTATTCAGGGACAACCAGGGCCGTCTTTAATATCGATTGGGCCCTGGGCAAAAATTTACTTGGGCCCCCTGGATTCCACCTTCCCACACCCTTGCATGCAATCACGGCCTCCACCACAACACACACACAAAAATCCACACACCTGGTAGAGTACAGTAAATGACTGTAAATACTTCCAGTTCTGAAGACTCCAGCGGCTCAGGATCAGTGCTCTGGGCAGCTGGGCTCAGGGCTGGAAGTGGGCACCGCTCGCAGGAAGGAGACCGGGGCTCGGCTCACCCTAGCGTTACAGTGCACCCCAGCAGCCCACAGTATGCAGTATAGCACCCTATAGTATACAGCACCCCACAGTATGCAGTATAGCACCCTATAGTATAAAGCACCCCACAGTATGCAGTAAATCACCCTATAGTATACAGCACCCACAGTATGCAGTAAAGCACCCTATAGTATACAGCACCCCACAGTATGCAGAATAGCACCCTATAGAATACAGCACCCAACAGTATACAGCACCCCAAAATATATAGCCCCCCACAGTATAAAGCACCCCACAGTATACAGTATAAAGAACCCCACAATATACAGTATACAGCACCCCACAATATACAGAACCCCACAGTATACAGTAGAGCAGTATAGCACCCCACAGTATACAGCACCCCACAGTATACAGTAGATCAGTATAGCACACCACAATATACAGCACCCCACAGTATACAGTAGAGCAGTATAGCACCCCACAGTATACAACACCCCACAATATACAGCAATCCACAGTATACAGCACCCCACAGTAAACAGTAGATCAGTATAGCACACCACAATATACAACACCCCACAGTATACAGTAGAGCAGTATAGCACCCCACAGTATACAGCACCCCACAATATACAGCAATCCACAGTATACAGCCCCCACAGTATACAGCACCCCACAATATACAGTAGAGTAGTATAGCACCCCACAGTATACAGCACCCCACAGTATACATTAGCTTACAGTATATCAGCATAACAGCCCATGTCACCTTTTCCTGATGTAATCTTCACACAAAAAAGCTCCACACTTAAGGCAAACGTCTCCTGCAGCAACACTCCTGGTAGAAAGGACCTTTGATGACCTCATAGCCATGTGACCAGTAATATTGCTAGGTTACTGGTCACATGGTGATGATGTTATCTAAGGTCCTTTCTTCTAAGAGATCATAGCTCTCACAGCTCGCAGCCTGGAGTGCCGGCAGGCATGGCATGACAGCACCTCCCTGTGTAGCTGACAGCCTGACACCCAGGGGCAGTGGCCAGCAGGGCTCAAGAGGGCGCTGCCTTGGGCCCCCCAGGAGCAACTGGGCCCGGGGCAGCTGCCCCTTTTGCCCCTTGTTAAAGACGGCCCTGGGGACAACATAAAATACATTTGGATGACATAAGTTATTAGAGACAGTAAACAAGGTGCAAAAGAGAGGTAATGGCATGCTGGGTTATTACATACGTGTTTAGTGTCAAACAACAACCCACGTGCTGGGAGAGAGACTCACTCCACCCCCTGTACATGAAAATGAGTCGTACTACCTCCATGTACCACCGCAAAATGAAGACTAGCCACAGAAACATTTCTAGCCTGATAGTGCGGTATGTCAGACAGGTGTTTTCTGATGCAAACTTTCAATTAAAGGTCTGTGGAGGTTCTCATTTATCCAGGTCATGGTGTATCTGTAAGGAATAAATCAAGGCAACTGGACGTAATGTAGATTTCTTGAAAACGTTTCACTCGTTCTTCGAACGAGCTTTCTCAATTCTGAGTGACTGTACAAGAATGCTCTGGGAATAAATATGTAACTGAATCAACATCTGGTAATAATACCCAGCATGGGGTCAGAGGTCATTATACCCAGCATGGGGTCAAAGGTGTTGATTCAATTATCCTAATTGGAGGGGTTGTCCGGGATCAAACATATTTTTTAAAAACACCTTACTCACCTTTAGTAGCTGAGTCTATGTTCCCAAGGTGGTTTGAGGTAACTTTTACACTGGATCATGGCTCCTACGGTCCTGAGCAGATTGTTTACATATCTGTTTGTTCACTTCCTGCCGCACTTCACTGTGGTTCCCAGGGTAGAGCGGCATCTCCTGGTTTCTCCTGTGTAAAATCATGTCCCTGTACCCGCCCCCTCATACATATTCATGCGTCCAGCAGAACATTTACTCCTCCTTCGATCCACCCCCTCATACATATTCATACATCCTGCACAACCTCCACTCCTCCTTCGATCCGCCCCCTCATACATATTCATCCTCCTGCCTCATATTCCTCCCCCATATGTACGCCCATAAACTCCTCCTTGCTCTATCTATCTCTGGCATCTGTCATGCACTCAGTGTTTGCAGAGCAGAGAGGCAACGGAGGCAGACAGTGAACTACCATACTGGGAGTGACTGCTTCCAATAATTATAATGCTCAATGCCTGTGGATGTCACCGAAATGGAGGGGAAGGGCTTAGAGCAATGTCGTCCGGCAAAGTTACCGCCCCACCATCCTCTCATAATTACCTAGGCTGCCAGTGACGTCACTTGGCTCCCTGAGCAGCTGAAGAGGAGGCTTTGCTCGCCTGCCAGGGTCCCGGTACGTCACTGAAGAAAAGAAAATACTCACTTCCGGACAAGAATTATCATGAAGAAAAGGGGGCTTGATAAATATGTTCACAAGGTACTACATACATGTTTGTAATGTTTATGTTATTAGATTACTATTAGACAAATGTCCCCAAGAGTCACGCATATACGCGTCATCTCGCGAGACGCGAGATGACGCTCACAGCCAGCCCGCGCATGCGCATCGCGGGCTGGCAAAAGTTTGAGAGGGGTTACATCATCAGCCTGCCAGCTAATGATCATAGCTGCAGGCTGATGATTTAAAAAAAAAAAAGAATCACAGGCCATTTAACACTTTATATTTATAAATATAAGGTGTTAAATGGCTTCTCTGCTCCTCTGCTTATTCTTTTCGTCGGTTGGTCTCAGCAGAGGAGCACAGTTCACAGTAAGTACCCACCAAACACTTCACTTAGCCCCCAGATCACCCCCCATCACCCCAATTAACCCCTTGATCGCCCCTGTCAATTACCTAGTAAAAAGGGAAAAAAGTGATCAGTGTAAACTGTCACTTTTTTATTTCCACTGGTATTGACTGATAGGTTTTAGGATAGTTTAGGCCCCTTGCTTAGGTAGTTAGCAATCGGTTAGCGCCCAGCCTACCGCACCGCAGTCACTGATTCGCTGATTAGCGTATCGCTAATCAGCATTTGTACTTTTATAGTATCTGTAAGTGATACAGTCAGATCTATAATAGTATTAGTGTCACTTTAGTTCGCCCTCCACCCAAAACGCAGTGTTTGCCCAATCAGGCCTGATCGGTCGCCCACACGTGCGTTCACCCACGCCCGCCCCGCCGCTGTGACAAAAAATTATTATTTTTTTGATCACTGCACAATCACTTTCCAAGCGCTGCGGCGATAAAAAAATCAGTTTTGATATTTTTTATCAATAGCAGCGGCCTCCGGTACTTCGCTAGCCTCCCATTTGTAAGGCTTGCTTTTTTTCTTAGGTAGTCTCAGGGAATACCCCTAAATTTCATAGTCCAAATGTCAAACAAGGGGTATTCTTCTGAAGAGGGCTACAGGATTCTGACCCAGTCGGTTGAGGAATGGGAACACTCATCTGACTAATTTAGCCGGTCAGAATATGAACCTGTAGAAAGCAGTGGCAGTCTGACCCAAAGTTCGTACGAGGAGGTTGAGGTCCCTGATAGCACCAGGCGTACCCGGCCCCGTGTTGCTACACCACAGGTTGCGCAGGATCCGCTTCAAGGGCAGCAGAGTGGGGCTGGCGCTGTCGGATTACCTGGTGAGGCATACACCAGCAGAGCAGCCCACCCTGGACCTAGTACCAGCACTGCCGTACAACATGGTGAAGTGGCGAGCACCAGAAGGGCAGTTGAAGCTGGTACGGTGGCACGTGCAATAGTTACCCCGTCGCAGCTAGGCCCGTAGACCCCCTAGAGTCCCTGAGGTGCTGGAAAACCCTGATTGGCAGTCCCCAACTTCACCCCTTTCACTGCCCAGTCTGGAGTTCGGGTTGAGACGGCTCAGATCGGTTCGGCCCTGGGATTTTTTGAGCTGTTCTTGACTGCAGAGCTCTTGGACATAGTCGTGGCAGAAACAAATCGGTATGCCACTCAATTTATAGCCGCCAACCCGGGAAGCTATTATGCCCAGCCTTTCCGGTGAAAACCCGTCCAAGTTTCCGAAAAAAAAAAATTCTGTGCCTTCTCCTCAACATGGGTCTAACCAAAAAGCATGAATTGCGGACATATTGGTCCACGAACCCAATTCATCACATGCCCATGTTCTCTGCTGCCATGTCCAGGGCACGATTTGAGGCCATCCTGCGTTTCCTGCACTTTAGCGACAACACCACCTCCCGTCCCAGAGGCCACCCAGCTTTTGACCGGCTCCACAAAATTCGGCCCCTCATAGACCACTTCAACTACAGATTTGTATACCCCTGAGCAAAACATCTGCGTAGACGAGTCCCTTATACAGTTTACCGGGCGCCTTGGCTTCAAACAATACATCCCAAGCAAGCGCGCCCGGTATGGGGTCAAATTGTATAAGCTCTGTGAAAGGGCCACAGGCTATACCCACAAATTTCAGATCTATGAGGGTAAAGATCAGACCCTGGAGCCGGTCGGTTGCCCTGACTACCTGGGGAGCAGTGGGAAGACAGTCTGGGACTTGGTGTCACCCTTATTTGGCAAGGGGTACCATCTTTATGTGGACAATTTCTACACAAGTGTGCCCCTCTTCAGGCATTTGTTCCTAGAACAGATTGGCTGCTGTGGCACCGCGCGACCTAGTCGCAGGGGCTTCCCCCAATGGCTCGTTACCACCCATCTTGCAAGGGGGGAGAGGGCTGCCTTGTGTAATGAAGAACTGCTCGCGGTGAAATGGAGACACAACCGTGGCGTTTACATGCTCTCCTCCATTCATGCAAACACGACAATTCAAATTGAACGAGCAACCAGTGTCATTGAAAAGCCCCTCTGTGTCCACGACTATAATTTGCTCATGGGAGGGGTGGACTTCAATGACCAGATGTTGGCTCCCTATTTAGTTTCCTGATGCACCAGACGCTGGTATAAGAAGGTGTCTGTATATTTAATTTAATTTGCTGCATATAATAGTTTTGTTCTCTACAGTAAGGCTGGGAGAACAGGATCCTTGCTCAAATTTCAGGAAGAGATCATTGAGAACCTCCTGTATCCAGGAGGTTCCGTGGCTCCATCCACCAGTGTAGTGAGCCGTCTACACGAGCGACATTTCCCCAATGTCGTTGCTGGTACCTCAACCCAACCGTCACCCCGAAAAAGATGTCGTGTCTGTAGCAGGAGTGGAATAAGGCGTGACACCCGCTATTTCTGCCCTGACTGCCCTGACCACCCTGCCTTATGCTTTGGGGAGTGTTTCCGGAAGTACCACACACAGGTACACTTAACATAGGGATTGCATCTCACAGGACAGGCATACAGGGCTATTAGGGCCCATTCACACAGAGCTGCTGCAAACCTCTCCTTTCACCTGGGACAAAGTGCATAATGTACTTTGCCACATCTTTGGGCGATTTGCGCTTTGCACATTGTCCCATGGGGAAGGAGAGGTTTGTCCTATAAAGGTAAAAAAATAAATAAAAATCACCAGTAAGCAAAACAGTTAACATTCTGTTCAAAAAGTTAAATAAAGTTTATATGTTCCGTTCAAATGTTATTATAAAGTTAATAAATTTATTGCGTTGCGGATAGTTTTTTTTATTTTTTGTTTATTTTTTTTTACCTTCCAGGTGGACCAACCAATCGACTAGCTGCAGCACTGCTGTCAGATTACACAAAAGTCGATGTATGCGGCGCTAAATGTATGCGGCAATAAATATCTTGGTCAAATGCCAACTTTGTATAAAAAAATGGGAAAAGTTGTCTCTTGCCGAGAAATTTCTCTCACCCAGCATGGGTATATGTAAAAAGACACCCCAAAACACATTGCCCTACTTCTTCTGAGTACGGTGATACCACATGTGTGACACTTTTTTGCAGCCTAGGTGTCACAACCAGACAGCTGAGAAGCTCTGACAGAGGCCTTTCAGAACCTCCTCCTTGAGTTCTCTTTGCTGTGCTGTTCAGTTCCTCATCGCGTTAGCCTCTCTCAGCTGTCATAGAGTTGGACTGATTGCTTCCCTTTAAATCACTCCCCATGGTGCATTGCTGGGCGGCTTATACTTCCTCCTGGAGTGTGTGTGCATGCTGATCTTGTTTTCCTGTCTGCTACAAAGTTAAGTGCTGAACATTTATCTGTTATTTTCCCATTCCTTCCCGTCCTTGGACACATCTGTCCATGGACTTTATCACGGACCTGCCTCGTTCCTCGGGGAAGACTGTGATTCTGGTGGTGGTGGACCGTTTTAGCAAAATGGTGCATTTCATCCCTTTTCCTGGTTTGCCCAATGCTAAGACGCTGGCGCAGGCATTTATTGATCACATTGTCAAATTGCACGGTATTCCTTCAGACATAGTCTCTGATAGGGGCACGCAGTTTGTTTCCAGATTCTGGAAGGCTTTCTGTTCTCGCTTGGGGGTTCGGTTGTCATTCTCTTCTGCTTTCCACCCGCAGTCGAATGGCCAGACAGGGAGCGTCAATCAGAATCTGGAAACATATCTGCGCTGTTTTGTGGCGGAGAATCAAGAGGATTGGTGTTATTTTTTGTCCCTTGCTGAGTTTGCTTTAAATAACCGTCGTCAGGAGTCCTCTGATAAGTCACCATTTTTTGGTGCATATGGGTTTCATCCGCAGTTTGGGACTTTCTCGGGAGAGGGGTCTTCTGGTTTACCTGATGAGGACAGATTCTCCTCGTCTTTGTCATCTATTTGGCAAAAGATTCAGGATAATCTAAAGAGCATGAGTGAGAGATATAAGCGTGTGGCAGATAAGAGACGTGTGCTTGGTCCGGACCTGAATGTTGGTGATCTGGTGTGGTTGTCTACCAAGAATATCAAATTGAAGGTTCCCTCCTGGAAGTTGGGTCCTAGGTTTATTGGGCCTAACAAAATCCTGTCTGTCATCAATCCTGTTGCCTACCGTCTTGATCTTCCTCAGACTTGGAAGATCCATAATGTTTTTCATAAGTCCTTATTGAAACCTTATGTTCAACCCATTGTACCCTCGCCTTTGCCTCCTCCTCCGATTATGGTTGATGGGAATCTTGAATTTCAGGTCTCTAGGATTGTGGATTCTCGTCTTGTTCGTGGTTCTCTTCAGTACCTTGTTCATTGGGAGGGTTATGGTCCTGAGGAGAGGATGTGGGTCCCAGTGATGGACATTAAGGCCTCTCGTCTCATCAGGGCTTTCCATAGGTCCCATCCTGAGAAGGTGGGCTCTGAGTGTCCGGAGTCCACTCGTAGAGGGTGGGGTACTGTCACAACCAGACAGCTGAGAAGCTCTGACAGAGGCCTTTCAGAACCTCCTACTTGAGTTCTCTTTGCTGTGCTGTTCAGTTCCTCATCTCGTTAGCCTCTCTCAGCTGTCATGGAGTTGGACTGATTGCTTCCCTTTAAATCCCTCCCCATGGTGCATTGCTGGGCGGCTTATACTTCCTCCTGGAGTGTGTGTGCATGCTGATCTTGTTTTCCTGTCTGCTACAAAGTTAAGTGCTGAACATTTATCTGTTATTTTCTGTTTGCTGGATCCCAGGTGACCCTGACTCCCTCCGTGTCTGGAGTAGGGAGCCGGTGGTCGTGTCCCCTCACTATTGTAGGGTGTTCAGGGGTTATATAGTCGAGGTACGTGGATATGCAAACCTCCACCTTTCGGATCTTTGCATAGGCTGAGCAGCCAGGGATAGTCTCAGGTCTTGTGCAGGGGTCTCCCTTTTGGTTCCTTAGCTTTGGATCCACTCAGTCTTATATGCATGTTGCTTTGTCTTGTTTCCTGTACACCGTCCGTGACACTAGGTGGGCAAATGGGCCCACATTCCAAAGAGCACCTTTCGGATTTCACAGGCCATTTTTTACAGATTTTGATTGCAAAGTACTTCTCACACATTTGGGCCCCTAAAATGCAAGGGCATTATAACTACCCCACAAGTGACCCCATTTTGGAAAGAAGACACCCCAAGGTATTGCGTGAGGGGCATGGCGAGTTCATATCATTTTTTATTTTTTGTCACAAGTTAGCGGAAAATGATGATTTTTTCTTTTTTCTTTTTTTTCTTACAAAGTCTCATATTCCATTAACTTGTGACAAAAAATAAAAACTTCATGAACTCACTATGCCCATCACAAAATACCTTGGGGTGTCTTCTTTACAAAATGGGGTCACTTCTGGGGTAGTTATACTGCCCTGGCATTTTAGGGGCCCAAATGCGTGCGAAGTAGTTTGAAATCAAAATCTGTAAAAAATGGCCTGTGAAATCCGAAAGGTGCTCTTTGGAATGTGGGCCCCTTTGCCCACCTAGGCTGCAAAAAAGTGTTACACATGTGGTATCGCCACAGAAGTTGGGGAATGTGTTTTGGGGTGTCATTTTACATATACCCATGCTGGGTGAGATAAATATCTCGGCAAAAGACAACTATTCCCTTTTTTTTATACAAAGTTGGCATTTGACCGAGATATTTGTCTCACCCAGCATGGGTATATGTAAAATGACACCCCAAAACACATTCCCCAACTTCTCCTGAGTACGGTGATACCACATGTGTGACACTTTTTCGCAGCCTAGGTGGGCAAAGGGGCCCACATTCCAAAGAGCACCTTTCGGATTTCACAGGCCATTTTTTACAGATTTTGATTTTAAACTACTTCGCAAGCATTTGGGCCCCTGGGTGGTAAGTTGCATGACCGAGCAACAAACGGTGAAAGTATTGTAGTGCAGAATTGTAAAAAGTGGTCTGGTCATTATGGGTGTTTAAGCTTGGGGGGCTGAGGTGGTTAATTGGTGGTGCAACTTATGTAAATTTCAGGTTGTACAGGTGATGCAGTACACAACATAGCTAGTGTTGCATTTTATATACTGCTTAATGTGGAAAGTTTGCCACCAGCCATTGACTGTATCCCCCGTCTTTCTACCTGCACTTGGAAGGGGGGGGGGGTTGGGTCACAAATGTAAACTTCTCAACAAGGAGTCTTTTATGATGTTTCGGATGAATATTCATATACCAGCAGGGTTAAACAAAATACAATACTCAATCTGACATTATTAGTATGTGTTCTTATATTTTTGTTATGTCTTTCTTTTTTGTAACACTGTGCCTTTAACTTGCATGTTATGCGAGATTGCAGGTGCACATGATCCGCCACAACCTTATGGATTGCTGTCTTTATGGATATATAGTTACTTGCAACTTGGAGTATTACTTTGTCATGATTAAGGGTCACTATTTGACCGAAACGCGTATAATTTTTGCTACTTTGGATTTAAAGTCTTGAAACAATAAAGGCTGAATTTTTACCTTTGGAACCTGGGCTCTTTGAACTTTTTTTCATAATGTTACTTACTTTTAAGAATTCATCTAAGCCCTTTAAAAAACTGTCCACTGTTCCTGTCGTGTGACCACTTCCGGAGGTGACTATTCCACATATTCACAGTTCTTATGACAAAGAAGTATTGATGCTTCTGGAGACTGAACTCTTTCTTCTCCATTCAGAGGCAGCACCTCTTTGTCTTTTGATGGCATGTTACATAGAACGGTTTTTCACTGTATTTTTTTATATGGCCCATTTATATATTTGTATAGGTCAACCATGTCTCCCTTAGATGTCTCTTCTCAAGACTAAGACTAGTTTCACAAAGTTATGCAATTGCACAACAGTTTTGTCCAGCCAATTCTCAACATATTTTTTAAATTACTGGCGGATCTCTGCCTATCCGCATTATAGTTAGTTAGGGCTTCTGGCAATGCCAGAAAGCAGAGAGATCAGGCAAGCTGTTCCCTGCCAGAGCAGCCTGATGGATACTAAGCTCTAGTGTGAAATGAGCCTAACTAAATTCAATTTTATAAATTTTTCCTCATAACTAAGACCCTCCATGTCCCTTCTCAGTTTAGTTGCTCTCCTCTGTATCGCTTCCAGCTCCAGGGCATCCTATCCATGGACTGGTTTCCAAATCTAAACTGCATATTCCAGATGAGGTTGCACCAAAGCTTGCCAATGACAATTTTTCTAAGCGAGAACCAGCCCTGTATAGCACATGGATCCAGAGATCTCATTACATTTCATTATAATTAAGTAAAGAAAATATCTTACAAAATGAGTATTTGTGTAACAAACTAAGTTACAAAAGTAACTATTTTTTATGCTGTTTTGTATTAATATAACATTTAATGTCACAGCCCCTGTAACTGTTATAGAGGAAACATATGAGAAGAATTATGACAGGAAAAGAACAATTAGTCCATCTTGTCTGCCATTATATTGCTGTATTTCCTTTCTAATTTTCTCTCAGGATAGGTAAATATTACTTTCCATGCATCCAATTCACATTTTTCACAGCACAAAAAAATTAGGATGAGAGAACCAGTTCAGAATTTATCCACAAAGCTTTTGAGGTTCAATTTTGACAAAACTAGTAAAACGGTGCTCACCTTAATTTTACTGCATATTTTGGTGCACGAGAGAGGAAGAAAAGGGTGCTCACATGACTCTGAGAGAAAGTATGAGGGAGAGCCTGCCCTCATTGACTTACAAGTAGCAATGAGCAAACTCAAACTACAAAGTTCAGGTTCGTACCAAACTTTGCAAGTTCGGTTACCTGGACCCGAACTATGACTTTTTCACTGAAGTCCAGGATCGATGTTCAGGTCATTTCATTATTTTCCATTATAACGGAAAATAGTAGCATTCTTAAGACGGAATGCAAAAGAACAAGGACATACGCAATATACACAATGACATCATCACGCATATTGCAGGTCCTGTTCAGTGAAGAAAGAAAAAGGTGCCTCAGTGTGATCAAGTGAATGAGGTGAGTTGTTGTTTTTTAACCCCTAAATAGTGATTTTTTTTTGCATTCTGTCTTAAGAATGCCATTATTTACATGGTTATTAACACGGTTATAACAGAAAATAATAAAGTGAAGTTTGGGACTTTAATGGGGTTCAGGGTCAAGTTCGGGTAAAGTTTGGGTTCCGAACCCTAACTTTGACCTGAAGTTCGGCCAAACCCAGCGAACTCGAACTTCAACGGTTTCGCTCATCTCTACTCACAAGCTAACAGAAAGCATGGATGATTAATCACCAATAGGTCAGATAATGTAACAATTGCTGTCACTGGGATACTCTGTTAATTTAACATATGCCACACTGAAAAGAGTAGATACACGTCCCAAAGGTTAAAAATGTATAACCTTATTCAAAAAAATCACAACTCAAACATAATAATAATGTAAATGCCAATAATGACTGACGAGCATATAGTGAATATGTCCAATTTATAACACCACCTATTCTTTGTATATATACCACTCTGAAGGTAATAGGTCTATGGGGCAATGCTAGTACAGGGAACAGGGTGCCGTGAACTGAATATGCACCGAGCCAGAAGGGGGAACCACCCTCTAAATATCGCTCAGTGCAGAGTCAATGCACCACATTCCCTGAGCAGCATCAAGAATAATCCAGTTCAATACAAATATCTGAAGAAAGTAACCAGAGAGGAGATAACATCCACCTATCCTGACTCTTACTGGTACGACTTTCACTCTGTGTCTCTGGTTACTTTCTTCAGATATTTGTATTGAACTGGATTATTCTTGATGCTGCTCAGGGAATGTGGTGCATTGACTCTGCACTGAGCGATATTTAGAGGGTGGTTCCCCCTTCTGGCTCGGTGCATATTCAGTTCACGGCACCCTGTTCCCTGTACTAGCATTGCCCCATAGACCCATTACCTTCAGAGTGGTATATATACAAAGAATAGGCGGTGTTATAAATTGGACATATTCACTATATGCTCATCAGTCATTATTGGCATTTACATTAGTATTATGTTTGAGTTGTGATTTTTTTAAATAAAGATTATAAATGCTTAACCTATGGGACGTGTAGAAAGCATGGATGAGCCAATCAGTAGGCAACAAGCAGGAAGATCCCCTAGCAGAACGTCATTCTGTGTTGGGCTGTGAATCAGGATGGATGGGCGCAGCAGTCTCTGGCAGAAAACAATCTTAGGGACAGAGTACAGTAACAATGAAGCTTCTACTCTAATGTAAGTGAAGTGCAAGGCTAGAAAGAAGAAGAATTATGAAGAATAGGGGAATTTGAGCAGTGAAAGCCTTCAGGGAATAGCTGTTGCTGGCAAAGTCAGTGACTTCTACCTGCAGTTATGGGCTTATAAAAAAGCTGTAGCTGCTGCAGAGCCTCAAAAGCAGCCCCCTGCAAGAGCATTTCTTTTTTTTTTTCTCTCTTTGGAACAGAAAGACGGTATTGTTTTTTTCCAAACCTGAAGTTTCTACATAGGCTAATTGCTGGTAAAGCGATAAACTGCCATTCTGCTGCAATACAAGAATGCAACACATTTCACAGTCCAGAGAGTACTTTTTAAATCTCTATGTGGAAATTAATCAATCGGTAGACCCAAATCTTCTACCTTTTATGTTCTCAAAGATCAAGGGACACATTTATTAACACCGGCGGTTTAGACTCCAGTCTTAATAAAGCCCCATAGCTGGCGGTGAAAGAGGTGCAGGTTACTCCATTCGCTTCGGCACATCCAGCTGTCTTACATTTAAACCATTTTCTACACCTAAAACAAGCATAAAAAATGGTAAATGAGACGGGCCTGTCGGCCCCTCACCTTCCCCACCCATGCCATGGCCAGAATTTTAGACCTAGCGCGAGCATGGAAAGTCGCAGATAGCGGCGCAACTAACTGCTGCACTGCCATCTGCAGATTAAAAATGCCTAACTTAGGTGTATTTCAGATTAGTAAATTACCACCAAAGAGTTTGTGTGGGGAATGGGGGGAAAGGAGGAATAATCTAATAGTAGGTTGATAACTTCTTCTTTACACTAGAGAAATCATTTTTCCAAAATCTGTATTTGAACACACAAAATTTGCTGGTGCTGAAACTGCATTACTTCTTCAGTTTTTTATTTTTAAAGACTTTCAAACCGTTCCATACTTTGCATGACAGTGTACATTAGGCCCAATGTATGAAATACGGAAGATATCCAAGCAAAAAAACAGAAGCCAAACCTTGGAAATGTACTAACTGTAATGTAAAGTAATATCATCAATGCAATATGTAAAGCTGTAAATTCTAGTGTTGGTCGAGCACCAAAGTGATCAGGTGCCCGAGTAGAACACCTCAGGATGCTCAGGTGCTCTACCAAGCAACCGAGCACAATGGAAGTCAATAGGAGAACCCGAGTATTAAGCCAGGCACCCCCTGCTCTGAGGCGATGGTGTCTGGTTCATAGTAGTAGGTCAGAAATTGATGGAAACACCACTGAAATGGTTCGGAAAACAGCATGGGGAGGATGTCTGGATGCATCTCGAACTCCGAGGTCGCTGCTGGGAACGATGCTGTCCAAGTAAATTAGGGGTAAGGGCCTGCTGCCGAGCTGATTATCTAAAAAATTGTGTGGGTGAGGGCCTTCTGCCGAGCTGACCATCTAAAACATTATGGGTGAGGGCCTGCTGCCGAGCTGACCATCTAAAAAATTTTGTGGACGAGGGTCTGATGCCAAGTTGACCATCTAAAAATTTAGGGGGGAGATTCTGCTGCTGAGCTGACCCTCTAAAACAATATGGTTTAGGGCCTGCTGGTGACCCTCAAAAACATTATGGGTGAGGGCCTTCTGGTGATCCTCTAAAACATTATGGGTGAGGGCCCGCTGCTGAGCTGACCCCCTAAAACATTTAGGAGCAAGGGCAGCCGAATAAACATGTTGATATGATGGAGGAGGAGGACAAGAAAAGGGAGATTGAACCATATACCCTTTTCAGTGGTGGAAGGGGTGCATGGGAATACAGTGTTAAAAGCCATATTTAAAGTGCCTTTATGTTCAGCCGCTTTCTTCTGGTGGAGTAGAGAAGTCAGGGGAAATTCAGGCCTTGTTCATTTTTATAAGAGTCAAATTTTCAGTTGACAGGCGGATGCGCTTATCAGTTATTATGCCCCCAGCAGCACTAAATACCCGCTCTGATAAAACGCTGGTGGCGTGTTAGGCCAGCACCTCCAAGGCGTAGAGCGCCAGTTTGTGCCATGTGACCAGCTTGGACACCCAATAGTTGTAAGACACACAGGGATCACTGAGGACGCTGACATTGTCTTCTATGTACTTCTTTACCATCTTCCAAAATTTTTCCCTAATTGTGATACTAGGCCCTGCATCAGGTTGAGGGTGCTGGCGGGGTGTCATAAAACTGTTCCAGGTTTTGGAGAGTGTTGCCCTGCCTATGTTGGAACCGCTGTGTGTTCCCCTCGTCTCCCCTCCTCGATTGGCCAAGGAAATACATACTCTGCAGCCAGCAATGTCAGCTGGAAATTTTTGGAGCAATTTTTCCACAAGGACCTTCTGTTATTGCACCATTTTGCTCATACTCTCCGCCACAGGAATAAGAGATGAGACGTTCTCATTGTAGTGGGGATCGAGAAGGGTGAACAACCAGTAATCGTTGTTGACCAAAATGCGTACAATGCGAGGGTCACGGGAAGGGCAGCCTAACATAAAGTCAGCCATGTGTGCCAGAGTACCAACAGGTAAGATTTCGCTGTCGTCATCAGGAGGATGATTCTCAATCTCCTCATCCTCTTCCTTCTCTTCTGCCCATCCACGCTGAACAGATGGAATAAAACTTCCAAGGGTAATACCCTCTGTAGCGGATGCAACCGTCTCCTTCTCCTCATCATCTACTTGCACTGAGAAGATGAACTGAGGGTGGTCTGTCTATTACCCTGTGTACTTTCTTCCTCCATTTCCACCTCTTCCACATGCAAAGCGTCTGCCTTAATTGTGAGCAGTGAGTGTTTGAGTAGACACAGAAGTGGGATGGTTATGCTGATAATAGCGTTATCGTCACTCACCATCTGTGTTGATTCCTTAAAGTTGCGTAAAATCTTACAGAGGTCAGACATCCATGCCCACTCGTCGCTTGTGAAGTGTGGAAGATGACTGGAAAGACAAGGACCATGTTGCAGCTGGTATTACACAACTGCCCTCTGCTGCTCAAAAAGCCTGGCCAACAGGTGGAGTTCCAGCGCATGCTCACGTCACACAACAGTCGGTGAGCTGGCAATTGCAAGCTCTGATGCAGCGTTGCCACACTAACGGATGCTGACAAAGACTTGCGGAAATGGGCACACATGCGGCATATCTTCACAGCTCAGTTTGGTCCCTATCCCCTGCCATAGCTCTGCATCGGTGTGCTGTTTGTCACCTAAGCAGATCAGTTTGAGCACGGCCTTTTGCCGCCTTCCCACTGCAGTGGTACACTGCTTCCAGCTACTGACTGATGTATGACTGGTGCTGCAAGATGATAATTCAGAGGTGGAAGTGGAGGAGGAGGCAGAGGAGGAGAAGTGGGGGTTGCAGCCACTAACATAGGTGGTGGCGGAAACCCTGATGGAATGGCCCACAATCCTTGGAGTCGTTAGCACCTGTGCCATCCCAGATTACTACTTGCTCCCAGCCTCCACAACATTTACCCAGTGTGCCGTCAGGGAAATGAAGTGACCCTGGCCAAAAGCACTTGTCCATGTGTCAGTCGTTTAGTGGACCTTCCCAATAACTGTGTTGGTCAGGGCACGGGTGATGTTACAGGACACATGCTGGTGTAAGGCTGGGACTGTACACTGTGAAAAATATTGTCAGTTGTTGACAGAGTACCGTGGGACAGCCGCAGCCATCAGGCTGTGCAAAGCCCCAGTGTCCACAAGACTAAATGGCAACATTTCCAGTGCCTGCAATTTGGAAAGGTGCACATTTAGTGCTATGGTGTGTGGCTGGGTATTTGTGTTTTCGTTCAAAGGCCTGGGGTATAGACATCTGTACGCTGCTCTAGGACACAGAAGTGGATATGCTAGCTGATGGTGCTTGTGAAGGTCCAGATGCGTGGCGGGAGGCATCCAGGCCTGCGTCTTGGACAGGGGATTGGCCAGCGCGTAACATGAGGCAGGGGTGTGACCGCCTGGTTGTGGACCCAGGCGTTCGACCCACCTATTAGGGTGCTTTGATCCTATGTGGCGGATCATGCTGGTGGTGGTGAGGTTGCTAGAGTTCACGCCCCTGCTCATTTTGGTACGGCAGAGGTTGCAAATGACAATTCTTTTATCGGCCGCACTTTCCTCAAAAAAGTGCCAGACTGCAGAACACCTAACCCTTGGCAAGGGATATTGCTGCAAGGGGGTGCTTCGGAACAGTCGCCTTCTCCCTTTTCCCACCCCACTGCCTCTTCCAGCCTATTGGGGTGCTGCGGATCCCTCCCCCTCTGTACTGCTGTCCTCGCTCGGCTTGCCACCTTCCCAGGTTAGGTCAGTGACTTCATCGTCCAGCACCTCCTCTTCCACTTCCTTACTCTGGTCATCCTCCTGACTTGATGACCTAACAACAACCTATGTTATTGACAACTGTGTCTCATCCTCATCATCCACCTTATGAAACATTATTTGCCATTCCCCACCGTCATCTTATTCTGACTGTGAATGCTCCAGAGTTTGGGAATAAGGGTACAAGATCTCCTCATGTCCCTCTTCACACGGGCTTGGCAAGAGGCCCAAATTAAGGAATGGCAATGAAAACAGCTCCTCAGAATATCCGAGTGTGGGATCACTTGTTTGCAAAGACTCTCCATGGTGGGTGGAAGGAGTATCAGGGTGAGGATTCTGTTGACCAGACTCTTGGCTACTGAGACTGGACTTTATGGAAGACAGGGTGGTGCTTAACCGACTAGAAGCATAATCTGCTGCAATCCAACCGACCAACTGGTCGCATTGGTCTGACTTCGAGAGTGGTGTCCTGCACCACCTTGCAAACTGGGACATGAAGCTAGGTATCGTTGATGAGTGTGTTTCTTGTGCTCTGGCAGCAGGCACAGTTTCACCGCGCCCAAGGCCACGGCCTCTGCGTGCACCATCAGCAGCATGGCCACTTCCCCGTCACTTACTGCTCACCTTGCACATATTAAATGGTATACAGTGCTGCCCATAATTGTTCATACTACAGACAAATTTTGACTTAAAGTTACCTTTATTCAACCAGCAAGTAATTTTTTGACGGGAAATGACATAGGTGTCTCCCAAAACATAATAAGACGATATACAAGAGTCATTATTGTGGGGGGGAAAAAAAAAAATCTCAACTTTTATTTACATTTGAACAAAAAGTGTCCAGTTCAAAATTATTCATACCCTTCTCAATAATCAATAGAAAAGCTTTTATTGGCTATTACAGCAATCAAACGCTTCGTATAATTGCAGGTCTCCACAGGTATTTTTGCCCATTTATCTTTAGCAATGAGCTCCAAATCTTTCAGGTTGGAGGGTCTTCTTGCCATCACCCTAATCTTTATCTCCCTCCAGGGGGGTAGCAGTCGCTACCGGGCCAAGGAGCCTAAGGGGGCCCAAAGACCCTTGTGCCACATAAGACACTGGCATTACAGATGGGGAATACTGGTCAATTTACACCTCTGGCTGGAGGGAAGGGGTTAGGTTAAGAATTTGGCATGAGGGGGTGCCCTTTCAATGTTTGCCTCAGGCAGCAGAAAGGCTACGTGCTCCCCTGCCCCTTGCCAACAAGCACTGAGGGACGGGGGCCCAAGCTAAACTCTTGCACCAGGGCCCATGAGCTTTTAGTTACGCCCCTGGCTCCCTCCACAGATTCTCAATTGGATTCAAGACTGGACTCCAAAATGTTAATGTTGTTGTCTACTAACCATTTCTTCACCACTTTTTCTGTGTGTTTTGGGTCATTGCCATGCTGAAATGTCCACTGGTGCCCAAGCTTGGCCAAGTTTCTCTGCAGACTGCCTGATGTTGTCGTTGAGAATCCTCATGTATTGCTCTTTTTTCATGGTGCCGTTTACTGTGATTAGGTTCCCTGGTCCATTGGCTGAAAAACACCCCAAAAGCATTAGATTCCCACCACCATGTTTGACTTCTCCTTTTTTATGCCAAATGAAGGAAACATCATTCTGACCAAACAATACAATTTTTGTTTCATCTGACCATAACACAGAAGACCAGAAGCCTTCTTCTTCATCCAGATGAGCTTTTGCAAAGGCCAAGCAAGCTTTTGTGTGCCTGTTGAATAAAAGTAACTTTAACCCCTTTAGGACACAGCCTTATTTCACCTTAAGGACCAGGCCATTTTTTGCAAATCTGACCAGTGTCACTTTAAGTGGTGATAACTTTAAAACGCTTTGACTTATCCAGGCCATTCTGAGATAGTTTTTTCATCACATATTGTACTTCATGACACTGGTCAAATAAAGTAAAAAAATAATAATTTTAATTTATAAAAAAATACCAAATTTACCAAAAATTTCCAATATTAAATTTCACTACTTCTATAATACATAGTAATACCTCCAAAAATAGTTACTACTTTACATTCCCAATATGTCTACTTTATGTTTGGATCATTTTGGGAAGATATTTTATTTTTTAGGGATGTTACAAGGCTTAGAAGTTTAGAAGCAAATCTTGAAATTTTTCCGAAATTTTCAAAAACCCAATTTTTAGGAAACAGTTCGGGTCTGAAGTCACTTTGCAAGGCTCACATGATAGAAACCACCCAAAAATGACCCCAGTCTAGAAACTACACCCCTTAAGGTATTCAAAACTGATTTTACATACTTTGTTAACCCTTTAGGTGTTCCACAAGAATTAATGGAATATAGAGATACAATTTCAAAATGTCACTTTTTTGGCAGATTTTCCATTTTAATAATTTTTTCCCAGTTACAAAGCAAGGGTTAACAGCCAAACCAAACTCAATATTTATGGCTCTGATTCTGTAGTTTACAGAAACACCCCATATGTGGTCGTAAACCGCTGTAAGGGCACACGGCAGGGCGCAGAAGGAAAGGAATGCCATACGGTTTTTGGAAGGCAGGTTTTGCTGGACTGGTTTTTTTGACACCATGTCCCATTTGAAGCCCCCCTTTATTTTAGAAACCCCATTTTAGAAACTACGGGATAGGGTGGAAGTTTTGTTGGTACTAGTTTAGGGTACATATGATTTTTGGTTGCTCTATATTACACTTTTTGTGAGGCAAGGTAACAAGAAAAAGCTGTTTTGGCACCCTTTTTAATTTTTTGTTATTTAAAACATTCATCTCCAGGTTAGATCATGTGATATTTTTATAGAGCAAGTTATTACGGATGCTGCAATACCTAATATGTATACTATTTTTTATTTATGTAAGTTTTACACAATGATTTCATTTTTGAAGCCAAAAAAAACATGTTTTAGTGTTTTCATAGTCTGAGAGCCATCATTTTTTCAGTTTTTGGGTGATTACCTTGGATAGGGTATGATTTTTGCGGGATGAGATGACGGTTTTATTGGCACTATTTTGGGGTGCGTGTGACTTTTTGATCGCTTGCTATTACACTTTTGTGTTGTAAGGTGACAAAAAATCTATTTATTTAGCACAGTTTTTTTTGCGTTCTTCATCTGAGGGGTTGGGTCATGTGATATTTTTATAGAGCCGGTCAAAACAGATGCGGCAATACCTAATATGTATACTTCTTTTTTTACTTATGTAAGTTTTACACAATAACAGCTTTTTTTAAACAAAAAAAATGATATTTTAGTGTCTCCATATTCTGAGCCATAGTTTTTTTTTTTTTTTGGGCGATTGTCTCAGTTAGGGGCGGTTAGACTGGTACTATTTTTGTGTGAAAACGCCCTTTTGATCGCTTGCTGTTGTATTTTTGTGATGTAAGGTGACAAAAAAATTGTTTATTTAGCACAGTTTTAATTTTTAATTTTTTACAATGTTCATCTGAGGGGTTAGGTCATGTGATATGTTTATAGATCCGGTCGATACGGACGTGGCAATACCTAATATGTATACTTCTCCCCCCCCCCCCCCCATTTTTTACCAATTTTTTTAACTTTATTTGTGGAAAATGAAGTTTTTGTTTATTTTTACTTGAAACTTTTAATTTTTGGGGGGGGAAACTTTATTTTTTCACTTTATTTTTTGTCCCACTTTGGGACTTGAACTTTTGGGGGTCTAATCTCTTTACAATGCATTCCAATACGCTGCCTTCCATGCCATCGGGTCCCCCCTACAGCCGCATTGGGACCTGATGGCACCGCCGCCAGCCGACGCAACCGCAGGTAAAAGCCGCAAACTGCAGGTCTGAATTTACCTGCGGTTTGCGGCGATCACGGGACCCCGCCCCCCCCCCCCCCGCGCGTTGAGCTAAGGTGCCTGCTCAATGATTTCCCGGCCACATAAGCCCTATAGGGGCTGAACTGGAGGAGGAGGACATTGGAGCACAAGCAATGTGTAGCTAAATTGGTGGTTTTTCTACACAGGTGACAGGAGAGGAGGAGCATGAGCAGCCAGAGGAGCTACAGGGCGATGAAGAAGATGAGGTAGAGGACCCAGACACACCGTGGCAGTATGCAGTGGAGATGGAGGCAGGGAGTCCCTCCGAGTCACTTGCACAAATGGCCCGATGCATGCTCACTTGCTTGTGTAGTGACATTCGAATTGTCAGCATTCGGCAGAAGGATGACTTTTGGATCTCCACCAAGCTGGACCCTCGCTACCTGTCCAAAATGGGGGCCTTTTTTGCAACTGCTGATAGTTAGGACAACCTGAACTACTATAGAGACATCCTATGCAGTCAGTTGGCAGCTGCCTATCTGCGCAATCGTCCATCCTCTCGCAGGTCCTCTGCCCTCACATTCCTCTGCCATGGCTGCTGTGGCGGGGGGGGGGGGGGTAGGAGCAGTTCCATCTCCTTCAGCATCAACTTGAGTCTAGAGTCGCTGATGAGCAGCTTTCTTCACCCGCCTAGTGAAGATACTACTCACCACCATCAGCAGCTAGACCTGGGGACGGATCTGAACCAGCATGTGGTGGCATACTTGAATAGCACCCTGCCAGCCCACATTGAAGATCTGCTAGACAACTGGGCAGCCAAACTGGATTTGTGGCCGCAACTAGCAGAGTTTGCCCTGGAAAAGCTGTCCTGCCTGGCCATTAGTATGGCATCAGAGAGGGTGTTTAGTGTGGCGGGGGCCATAGTTACCCTAATAATTTACACAAAATGTGGAGAGACTGACCTTTGTCAAGATGAATGAGGCATGAATCAGCCAGGATTTCCACCCACTAATGCCTGATGCATCAGACTAGATCATCCATGGTGTCACACCAACACTTTGACAAAAGAGACCTGTTTCTTCTGGCTACCTGCCTCTAATACTATTCTGATGCTGTCACCCTCCTGATGCCACACATCTGATGACAAGTGCTCCTTCTTTCACCCACCATCTTCAGCGGGTACTGGTATTGCCACCACCCACCTCCACACTATGTCACCTTGCCACTCTGTGGCCTCCTGATACTGCTGACACTGAGCTCAACCCGCGCCCCTGTCACTGCCTACTTGCCTCGCAAGTCCTAGTGACAAGGGACAACTGGTCGACAAACCCTCAGCTAGGATAAGTGTAGGGAAGACAGACAATACATTCAACAGGGTAGTCAAAACAAGTCAGAAACCAAGAGAGCAGCACGGTACCAGAGGAGCAAGTGGAGGATAGTCAGGAGAAGCCGAAGTCAAAACCAGGAGGAAACGCCAAGACCAAGGGATGAGACGGACGGGTAATCAGAACACGAGCAGGAGACCAACAAACCAGGTAAGTGTAATCGCAGGAAGGATCTAAATAACAGGAAATCTGTGGCCAGCAGATTGCCTGTTTAAATAGGGCGCTAGTGGAGTCATGTGACGTGGCCAGCGTCACATGACTTCTGAGTTTCAATACAGCCGAGCGCCGAGTGATCAGCTCGGCACTCAGCCCCAGTGTGGTTACCCAGGGAACGGGCGACGCCGGGCGCGCTGATGATGTGGGCGAGTCCAAGCCATCCCCGCCTCCTGGAACCCTGCACAGAGCGCACTGTGACAGTACCCCCCCTTTTACCCGGGGCCACCAGACCCAAGGCCCCAAGCGACAGCTTCTCAGGATGTTCCACATTAAATTTTTTAACAAGTCTAGAGGCATAAACATCCCTAGCTGGTATCCAAGACCTTTCCTCTGGTCCATAACCTTTCCAGTGGACCAGGTACTGTAAAGAGTTACGGATTCTCCTAACATCCAATATCTTGGAAACCACAAACTCCACAGAATTATTAACCAGTACCGGCGGCGGTCTGTGAAGGAACAACAGATGCAATATGTGTTTTAAGCAGAAATTTGTGGAAGACATCATGGATATGGAAAGACTTGGGCAGTTTCATCCTAAAAGATACCCGGTTAATTAGCTCCGTAATCTCGTACGGACCTATAAAACGAGGTGCAAACTTTTTGGAGGCCACCTTAAGAGGCTAATTTTTAGAAGATAGCCACTCCTTTTTCCCAACCTGAAAATCCATCCCCTTAGAACGTTTCTTATTCGCTTAGATCTTTTGATTGTTTTGAGCTTTTTCTAGGTACGACTGAACCCGAGCCCAAACTGTGTACAGTTCAGACGAGACCTTATCGGCCTCAGGGTTAGATGAGGAGACGGATGACCCAGAATGAAAACGAGGATGGAAACTGTAATTACAAAAGAATGGGGAGACACCAGCAGAGGAATTAACATGGTTGTTTATAGCAAATTTTGACAAAGGAAGGTACTTAACCCATAATTGTTAATCATCGGAGACGTATGACCTGAGAAACTGTTCCGTAGACTGATTAAGTTGTTCCGTCTGCCCGTTACTCTCAGGATGATTGGCAGACGAGAAAGACAATGAGATTTTGCACCTCTGACAGTAGGCTCTCCAAAATCTAGACCCACTGGACACCCCTATCAGATACAATGTTCTCGGTAATACCGTGCAAACGTACATGTCACGGCTGAGGAAGGGGAAAACCCTCAGCCGTGCGATGCCAGAAGATGGTAGTCACGACTCGGCCAGGAAGACAGAATTAGGGAGCAGGTCACCTCCTATTGCTTCCCTAATCTGACCCTAACTCATAGCGACATGAGCCGACCTTGAAGGTAGGAGGACTCATGCTCTGGAACCTCGGGTCCCTACTAACCCTCTGCAGGTCCCTAAGCTAGGAGCTGGGTAGACTACCTGTTCCTCCTGGACATGGAGAAATAGGAGTCTAAAGATGGCCAAACTATAAGGAAAGGGGAACAGGAACAGTCATATGGCAATGGCAGGTAAGTGCAACTAGTACTAACACCTACCTACCACAGACACAGAGCCTGGGACCCAAGTATAAGTGCTGCTGTCCACAACAACACAATAGACAGAGCACACACACAGGACGCCAGGAAACCATATGCTGCAAATAAATAAACATGACACACAAACACATCCTCATAACATCGTGTATAACAATATATAACAATTTATAGCAATTTATGACCACAAGAGTGGCCCCCACTGGCAGATGTAATTACCAGGAGGATGTCTCAGGCAAAGCATGGCGGTAGTCACGACTCGGCAGGTCACCTCCTATTGCTTCCCTAATCTGACCCTAACTCCTAGCGACTAGAGTTGAGCGAACACCTGGATGTTCGGGTTCGAGAAGTTCGACCGAACTTCCCGGAAATGTTCGGGTTCGGGATCCGAACCAGACCCGAACTTCGTCCCGAACCCGAACTCCATTGAAGTCAATGGGGACCCGAACTTTTCAACACTAAAAAGGCTGTAAAACAGCCCAGAAAAGAGCTAGAGGGCTGCAAAAGGCAGCAACATGTAGATAAATCCCCTGCAAACAAATGTGGATAGGGAAATGAATTAAAATAAAAATAAAATAAATAAAAATTAACCAATATCAATTGGAGAGAGGTCCCATAGCAGAGAATCTGGCTTCACGTCACCCACCACTGTAACAGTCCATTGTCAGATATTTAGTCCCAGGCACCCAGGCAGAGGAGAGAGGTCCCGTAACAGAGAATCTGGCTTCATGTCAGCAGAGAATCAGTCTGCATGTCATAGCAGAGAATCAGGCTTCACGTCAGCCACCACTGTAACAGTCCATTGACATATATTTAGGCCCACGAACCCAGGCAGAGGAGAGAGGTCCCGTAACAGAGAATCTGGCTTCATGTCAGCAGAGAATCCGTCTGCATGTCATAGCAGAGAATCAGGCTTCACGTCAGCCACCACTGTAACAGTCCATTGTCATATATTTAGGCACAGGCACCCAGGCAGAGGAGAGAGGTCCCGTAACAGAGAATCTGGCTTCATGTCAGCAGAGAATCAGTCTGCATGTCATAGCAGAGAATCAGTCTTCACGTCAGCCACCACTGTAACAGTCCATTGTCATATATTTAGGCCCAGGCACCCAGGCAGAGGAGAGAGATCCCGTAACAGAGAATCTGGCTTCATGTCAGCAGAGAATCCGTCTGCATGTCATAGCAGAGAATCAGGCTTCACGTCAGCCACCACTGTAACAGTCCATTGTCATATATTTAGGCCCAGGCACCCAGGCAGAGGAGAGAGGTCCCGTAACAGAGAATCTGGCTTCATGTCAGCAGAGAATCAGTCTGCATGTCATAGCAGAGAATCAGTCTTCACGTCAGCCACCACTGTAACAGTCCATTGTCATATATTTAGGCCCAGGCACCCAGGCAGAGGAGAGAGGTCCCGTAACAGAGAATCTGGCTTCATGTCAGCAGAGAATCCGTCTGCATGTCATAGCAGAGAATCAGGCTTCACGTCAGCCACCACTGTAACAGTCCATTGTCATATATTTAGGCCCAGGCACCCAGGCAGAGGAGAGAGGTCCCATAACATAGAATCTGGCTTCATGTCAGCAGAGAATCAGTCTGCCTGTCATAGCAGAGAATCAGGCTTCACGTCAGCCACCACTGTAACAGTCCATTGTCATATATTTAGGCCCAGGCACCCAGGCAGAGGAGAGAGGTCCCGTAACAGAGAATCTGGCTTCATGTCAGCAGAGAATCAGTCTGCATGTCATAGCAGAGAATCAGGCTTCACGTCAGCCACCACTGTAACAGTCCATTGTCATATATTTAGGCCCAGGCACCCAGGCAGAGGAGAGAGGTCCTGTAACAGAGAATCTGGCTTCATGTCAGCAGAGAATCAGTCTGCATGTCATAGCAGAGAATCAGGCTTCACGTCAGCCACCACTGTAACAGTCCATTGTCATATATTTAGGCCCAGGCACCCAGGCAGAGGAGAGAGGTCCCGTAACAGAGAATCTGGCTTCATGTCAGCAGAGAATCAGTCTGCATGTCATAGCAGAGAATCAGGCTTCACGTCAGCCACCACTGTAACAGTCCATTGTCATATATTTAGGCCCAGGCGCCCAGGCACCCAGGCAGAGGAGAGAGGTCCCGTAACAGAGAATCTGGCTTCATGTCAGCAGAGAATCAGTCTGCTTGTCATAGCAGAGAATCAGGCTTCACGTCAGCCACCACTGTAACAGTCCATTGTCATATATTTAGGCCCAGGCACCCAGGCAGAGGAGAGAGGTCCCGTAACAGAGAATATGGCTTCCTGTCAGCAGAGAATCAGTTTGCATGTCATAGCAGAGAATCAGGCTTCACGTCAGCCACCACTGTAACAGTCCATTGTCATATATTTAGGCCCAGGCACCCAGGCAGAGGAGAGAGGTCCCGTAACAGAGAATCTGGCTTCATGTCAGCAGAGAATCAGTCTGCATGTCATAGCAGAGAATCAGGCTTCACGTCACCCAACATTGGAACAGTCCATTGGCATATATTTAGGCCCCGGCACCCACACAGAGGAGAGGTTCATTCAACTTTGGGTAGCCTCGCAATATAATGGTAAAATGAAAATAAAAATAGGATTGAATGAGGAAGTGCCCTGGAGTACAATAATATATGGTTAAGGGGAGGTAGTTAATGTCTAATCTGCACAAGGGATGGACAGGTCCTGTGGGATCCATGCCTGGTTCATTTTTATGAACGTCAGCTTGTCCACATTGGCTGTAGACAGGCGGCTGCGTTTGTCTGTAATGACGCCCCCTGCCGTGCTGAATACACGTTCAAACAAAACGCTGGCCGCCGAGCAGGCCAGCACCTCCAAGGCATAAAAGGCTAGCTCTGGCCACGTGGACAATTTAGAGACCCAGAAGTTGAATGGGGCCGAACCATCAGTCAGTACTTGGAGGGGTGTGCACACGTACTGTTCCACCATGTTAGTGAAATGTTGCCTCCTGCTAACACGTTGCGTATCAGGTGGTGGTGCAGTTAGCTGTGGCGTGTTGACAAAACTTTTCCACATCTCTGCCATGCTAACCCTGCCCTCAGAGGAGCTGGCCGTGACACAGCTGCCTTGGCGACCTCTTGCTCCTCCTCTGCCTTGGCCTTGGGCTTCCACTTGTTCCCCTGTGACATTTGGGAATGCTCTCAGTAGCGCATCTACCAACGTGCGCTTGTACTCGCGCATCTTTCTATCACGCTCCAGTGCATGAAGTAAGGTGGGCACATTGTCTTTGTAGCGTGGATCCAGCAGGGTGGCAACCCAGTAGTCCGCACACGTTAAAATGTGGGCAACTCTGCTGTCGTTGCACAGGCACTGCAGCATGTAGTCGCTCATGTGTGCCAGGCTGCCCAGGGGTAAGGACAAGCTGTCCTCTGTGGGAAGCGTATCGTCATCGTCCTGCGTTCTCCCCCAGCCTCGCACCAGTGATGGGCCCGAGCTGCGTTGGGTGC
Organism: Bufo gargarizans; assembly: GCF_014858855.1. Taxonomy (NCBI): domain Eukaryota; kingdom Metazoa; phylum Chordata; class Amphibia; order Anura; family Bufonidae; genus Bufo; species Bufo gargarizans. The sequence continues at coordinate 4,564,493 of NC_058081.1, read as the reverse complement.
CACCCCGCTGTGACCATGCTTCATCCTCATCCTCCTCCACCTCCTCCTCATCCTCGTCCTTCAGTAGTGGGCCCTGACTGGCCACATTTGTACCTGGCCTCTGCTGTTGCAAAAATCCTCCCTCTGAGTCACTTCTAAGAGACTGGCCTGAAAGTGCTAAAAATTACCCCTCTTCCTCTTCTTCCTCCTCCTCCTGGGCCACCTCCTCTTCCATCATTGCCCTAAGTGTTTTCTCAAGGAGACATAGAAGTGGTATTGTAACGCTGATAACGGCGTCATTGCCACTGGCCATATTGGTGGAGTACTCGAAACAGCGCAACAGGGCACACAGGTCTCGTATGGAGGCCCAGTCATTGGTGGTGAAGTGGTGCTGTTCCGCAGTGCGACTGACCCGTGCGTGCTGCAGCTGAAACTCCACTATGGCCTGCTGCTGCTCGCACAGTCTGTCCAGCATGTGCAAGTTGGAGTTCCACCTGGTGGGCACCTCGCATATGAGGCGGTGAGCAGGAAGGCCAAAGTTACGCTGTAGCGCAGACAGGCGAGCAGCGGCAGGATGTGAACGCCGATAGCGCGAACAGACTGCCCGCACTTTATGCAGCAGCTCTGACATGTCGGGGTAGTTGTGAATGAACTTCTGCACCACCAAATTCAGCACATGCGCCAAGCAAGGGATGTGCGTCAAACCGGCTAGTCCCAGAGCTGCAACGAGATTTTGCCCTTTATCGCACACCACCAGGCCGGGCTTGAGGCTCACCGGCAGCAACCACTCGTCGATCTGTTGTTCTATACCACGCCACAACTCCCGTGCGGTGTGGGGCCTGTCCCCAAAACATATGAGTTTCAGAATGGCCTGCTGACGTTTACCCCGGGCTGTGCTGAAGTTGGTGGTGAAGGTGTGTGGCTGACTGGATGAGCAGGTGGAAGAAGAGGAGGAGGAAGCCGAGTAGAAGGAGGTGGCAAAAGGAGGCAAAGAATGTTGCCCTGCGATCCTTGGCGGCGGAAGGACGTGCTCCAAATAGCTCTTTGCCTGGGGCCCAGCTGCCACTACATTTACCCAGTGTGCAGTTAGGGAGATATAGCGTCCCTGGCCGTGCTTACTCTTCCACGTATCTGTGGTTAGGTGGACCTTGCCACATATGGCGTTGCGCAGTGCACACTTGATTTTATCGGATACTTGGTTGTGCAGGGAAGGCACGGCTCTCTTGGAGAAGTAGTGCCGGCTGGGAACAACATACTGTGGGACAGCAAGCGACATGAGCTGTTTGAAGCTGTCTGTGTCCACCAGCTCTAATGACAGCATTTCATAGGCCAGTAGTTTAGAAATGCTGGCATTCAGGGCCAGGGATCGAGGGTGGCTAGGTGGGAATTTACACTTTCTCTCAAATGTTTGTGAGATGGAGAGCTGAACGCTGCCGTGTGACATGGTTGAGATGCTTGGTGACGGAGGTGGTGGTGGTGTTGGTGGTACATCCCCTGTTTGCTGGGCGGCAGGTGCCAACGTTCCTCCAGAGGCGGAGGAAGAGGCCGAGGCGGCAGCAGCAGAAGAGGCCGAGGCGGCAGCAGCAGCAGAAGAGGTAACAGGGGGAGCCTGAGTGACTTCCTTGTTTTTAAGGTGTTTACTCCACTGCAGTTCATGCTTTGCATGCAGGTGCCTGGTCATGCAGGTTGTGCTCAGGTTCAGAACGTTAATGCCTCGCTTCAGGCTCTGATGGCACAGCGTGCAAACCACTCGGGTCTTGTCGTCAGCACATTGTTTGAAGAAGTGCCATGCCAGGGTACTCCTTGAAGCTGCCTTTGGGGTGCTCGGTCCCAGATGGCGGCGGTCAGTAGCAGGCGGAGTCTCTTGGCGGCGGGTGTTCTGCTTTTGCCCACTGCTCCCTCTTTTGCTACGCTGTTGGCTCGGTCTCACCACTGCCTCTTCCTCCGAACTGTGAAAGTCAGTGGCACGACCTTCATTCCATGTGGGGTCTAGGACCTCATCGTCCACTGCATCGTCTTCCACCCAGTCTTGATCCCTGACCTCCTGTTCAGTCTGCACACTGCAGAAAAACGCAGCAGTTGGCACCTGTGTTTCGTCATAATCAGAGACATGCTGAGGTGGTATTCCCATGTCCTCATCATCAGGAAACATAAGTGGTTGCGCGTCAGTGCATTCTATGTCTTCCACCGCTGGGGAAGGGCTAGGTGGATGCCCTTGGGAAACCCTGCCAGCGGAGACTTCAAACAGCATAAGAGACTGCTGCATAACTTGAGGCTCAGACAGTTTCCCTGGTATGCATGGGGGTGATGTGACAGACTGATTGGCTTGGTTTTCAGGCACCATCTGTGCGCTTTCTGCAGAAGACTGGGTGGGAGATAATGTGAACGTGCTGGATCCACTGTCGGCCACCCAATTGACTAATGCCTGTACCTGCTCAGGCCTTACCATCCTTAGAACGGCATTGGGCCCCACCAAATATCGCTGTAAATTATGGCGGCTACTGGGACCTGAGGTAGTTGGTACACTAGGACGTGTGGCTGTGGAAGAACGGCCACGTCCTCTCCCAGCACCAGAGGGTCCACTAACAACACCACGACCATGTCCGCGTCCTTTACTTGATGTTTTCCTCATTGTTATCGTTCACCACAATAAGAAAAATATTATTTTGCCCAATGTATTGAATTCAAATTCAGGCCTTTTTTTACAGACACCTAACACTATCTGGCTATCTATTTAGGTACCGTATTACACTAATACAGGCACAGCAGTAACCACAGATTTAGCTGACTATAAATTTGAGGCCTATTATTTAGGCGCTGGGTGACAGGTATACGTTTACAGACAGAATTAGACTGGGATATGCACAGTAGCGTGTGTGTGAAGTTATTGAGAATGACCCTATGTGCACCTTGAATCTTATATACCCTTTTAGGGATAGATTTAATGTAGGTCTGATACAGCAGAAACCACTAAATAAGGAAATTGCAAAATTGGGAATTGTATTTCAACCCAGAACAAAAACTGTGCTTTGACGGACACTAAATAACTTGACCAGCTACAGCAATAACGACAGATTTGGATGACTATAAATTTGAGGCCTATTATTTAGGCGCTGGGTGACAGGTATACGTTTACAGTCAGAATTAGACTGGGATATGGCCAAAAAATAACCACACTATTGATGGTTAAATGCACTTGGTGTGACAGCTTGACCCTGATGTAGGATATAGCCAAAAAACAACCACACTATTGAGGGTTAAATGCACTTGGTGACAGCTTGCCCCTGATGTAGTATATGGCCAAAAAATAACCACACTATTGATGGTTAAATGCACTTGGTGTGACATCTTCACCCTGATGTAGGATATAGCCAAAAAACAACCACACTATTGAGGGTTAAATGCACTTGGTGACAGCTTGCCCCTGATGTAGTATATGGCCAAAAAATAACCACACTATTGATGGTTAAATGCACTTGGTATGACAGCTTCACCCTGATGTAGGATATAGCCAAAAAACAACCACACTATTGAGGGTTAAATGCACTTGGTGGCAGCTTGTGCTGGCGCACGACAAGACACAAAATGGCCGCCGATCCCCTCAGAAAAAAGTGAATGAAAAACGCTCTGGGCAGCCTAAAAACAGTGAGCAATTGAATAGCAGCAGTTCAATCATCCACAGCTGCAGATCGATCAATGAATGAATTCTAATCTCGCCCTAACGTCGCAGCTGCAACCTCTCCCTATACTGATCAGAGCAGAGTGACGTGCGGCACTACGTGACTCCAGCTTAAATAGAGGCTGGGTCACATGCTGCACTGGCCAATCACAGCCATGCCAATAGTAGGCATGGCTGTGACGGCCTCTTGGGGCAAGTAGTATGACTCTTGTTGATTGGCTGCTTTGCAGCCTTTCAAAAAGCGCCAAGAAAGCGACGAACACCGAACCCGAACCCGGACTTTTACGAAAATGTCCGGGTTCGGGTCCGTGTCACGGACACCCCAAAATTCGATTCGAACCCGAACTATACAGTTCTGTTTCGCTCATCCCTACTAGCGACATGAGCCGAACTTGAAGGTAGGAGGACTCATGCTCTGGAACCTCGGGTCCCTACTAACCCTCCGCAGGTCCCTAAGCTAGGAGCTGGGTAGACTACCTGTTCCTCCTGGACATGGAGAAATAGGAGTCTAAAGATGGCCAAACTATAAGGAAAGGGGAACAGGAACAGTCATATGGCAATGGCAGGCAAGTGCAACTAGTACTAACACCTACCTGCCACAGACACAGAGCCTGGGACCCAAGTATAAGTGCTGCTGTCCACAACAACACAATAGACAGAGCACACACACACACAGGACGCCAGGAAACCATATGCTGCAAATAAATAAACATGACACACAAACACATCCTCATAACATCGTGTATAACAATATATAACAATTTATGACCACAAGGGTGGCCCCCACTGGCAGATGGAATTGCCAGGAGTATGTCTCCAGCAAAGCATGGCTGAAGAACCCCTCAGCTTCAGATCTCCAAAGAGGCTTTATAGCCCAAAGTGGCCACACCCACACAGACACACACAGGAGAGGGAATTAACCTTTCCAACACTAACCAGGGAGTGAAACCACTTAAAGGGGAAGTGTCCAAATGAGCATCACACTGCAGCTGTTACCGCAGGCAACGACATGGGTGGCAACCATGTCCTGGGAGTCAGCCAGAAGGCCGAGACACTGCCACCACATGTACACCAAACCAAACGTTGCCACGGGCAGCCACAGTGAAGGGAAGTGTCACAGTGCACACCTAACATAACACCTAGTGCACACCAGACATACAAAGTGCATAATATACACACACACCTAACAGAGAGGTTGCCAGGTGCAACCACATGCACATTGCAGCAAGCTGCCTAGCACCAGCTCAGGCTGCTATACTGCGACAATACCAAACGATTTGTTGCCCGCGGCAACCACAAGTGAGGCAACACACTAGCGGACCTCACCTGTGGTTGAACAACCAAAAACAAACTGAAGGCAACAGCATGCGGTTATGGAGTCACGACCATGACCATGGCCGTGACAGTACAATTTGTTCTTCAAATACAGAGGCCAGAGTCTTAGCATTTGAAAGCTTAGAAAGAGGAATAAAATGTACCATCTTGCTGAACCTATCGACCACTACCCAAACCACAGTTTTCCACTCCGCAGGTGGCAGGTCCATGATGAAATCCATAGAAATATGAGACCAGGGTCTACTGGGAATGGGTAGGGGTCGCAACTCACCAACAGGGCGAGTTCTAGGGGTTTTAGACTTGGCACAAACCTCACAGGCCGACACATAGGATTTGACATCCTTGAATAGGGTGGGCCACCAGTAAGACCTTGATACTAGCGCTTTAGTACTCTTGATACCAGGATGTCCACAAAAAACAGAATCATGACAATCACCCAACAGCCGGAGACGGAATTATTTGGGGACAAAAAAAAGTATCTGTTTGTGTGGGTGCCAGGGCCAGATGTTGATCAGCCTTAATAAGAGCCGTAAGATCTTGGGATAAGGCTGCTAAAAAGATATTAGCTGGCAGTATGGTTTCAGGTGGTGTGTCCGTAGGCTGAAACGCACAAAAACTCCGAGATAAAACATCTGCCCTAATGTTCTTACTTCCTGGCCTGAAAGTGATGGAGAAATTAAAACGTGTAAAAAAAAAAACGTGGATTCAACTTCTTAGCAGACTCAAGAATCATTAGATTTTTGTGATCACTGACAACAGTGACACAATGTTAAGCCCATTCAAGAAAATGTCTCCACTCCTCAAATGTCCATTTAATGGCTAGCAATTCCCGATTCCCCACATCATAATTTCTGGAAAAGAAGGCGCAAGGCCTTAAATTGGTAAGACTAGAGAGGCCTTGTGAGAGGACCGCCCCTACTCCGTCCTCAGAGGCATCCACCTCCACAATGAAAGGTTTCTCTTGATGCAGCTGAATCAAAACAGGAGCGCTACTGAAGGCCTTTTTTAGAGTTTCAAGTGCTTCAGTAGCTTCAACAGACCAGTTATCCAAGACCCCCCCCCCCCTTTTTTGGTGAGGTCGGTCAAGGGTCTGGCAATTACCGAAAAATTATTTATAAATCTACGGTAATAATTAGCGAATCCCCAAAAACGTTGTAAGGCCTTTAAGGTTGATGGCCTTACTTTATCCATAATTGCCAACACCTTGCTAGGATCCATTTTAAAAGTGTGAGGAGTGAGAACATAAACAGGCAATCTGTGGCCAGCAGATCACCTGTTTAAATATGGCCCTAGTGGAGTCATGTTATGTGGCCAGTGTCATATGACTTCTGAGTTCCAATACAGCCGAGCGCCGAGAGATCAGCTTGGCACTCAGCCCCAGTGTGGTTACCAAGGGAATGGGTGACGCCGGGCGTGTTGATGATGTGGGCGCGCCCCGGCCGTCCCCGCCTCCTGGAACCCTGCACAGAGCACACCGTGACACACATTATGTCAACTTGCCACTCTGTGGTCTCCTGATGCTGCCACCACCTCCACACTGTCATTGTGCCACTCTGTGTCCTCCTCCTGACGCTGCTGCTGCTGCCACCTCGCACTCTGTCATTGTGCCACTCTGTGGCCTCCTGATGCTGCTGCTGTCACCTCCACACTGTCATTGTGCCACTCTGTGGTCTCCTGATGCTGCTGCCACCTCTACACTAAGTCACCTTTCTACTGTGTGCTCTCCTTATGCTGCTGCCACCTGCACACTATGTCATCTCTCCACTCTGTGGCCTCCTGATGCTGCCACCAACTCCACACTCTGTCATTGTGCCGCTCTGTGGCCTCCTGAAGCTGCCACCACCTCCACACTCTGTCATTGTGCCACTCTGTGGCATCCTGATGCTGCCGCCACCTCCACACTCTGTCATTGTGCCACTCTGTGGCTTCCTCCTAAGGCTGCCACCACCTCCACACTCTGTCATTGGGCCACTCTGTGGTCTCCTCATGCTGCTTCATGTGCTTTAATAGAGCTGTGGTGCCGTGGTGATGTTTGTATTTGGCTGCCAATGGCTTATTTTATACTTGCAGAGCTTGCACAGTGCAATATTATGTCTTCCAGCATCGTAGAATTATAAAAAACAAAGCCAACATACACCAAAATGGTCAGGGGCAAATCTGATTTTATTGTGGTCAGCTCTGGAGCAGGTTAAGTCGCTCCTGTTGTTGGTGTAGGATTAAAAGCTACTGGATTTAATGCAAGATTAGGTAGTGGCGGTTCTGTGCAGGCATCTCCTTTTTGAGAATTTTTCACAACATTTCCAGCCAACAAACCCATTGCAGTGTGCAAGCTCTGCAGGCAGAGAAAAATATGATCGCTAAGGCACAAAGGTAGGAACTACAGCGCTCAAACTAGCCAGCAATATGACCCAGACTGTTGTCTTCCTCCCATTCATCATTATAGTAGCCAGGCCACATATAGTACACAAATAGTACATGGTCGTTGCCATCTTCTAAGAAAGAAGCAGTAAAAAAAAAAAAAAGGATTAAAACACAAAGGTTATTCATACTTGATGAATGGCTTGATAAGTATCTGTTCTGGTCCTGGGGATAAGAGAACATTGAACCCAACCCAATGTCAATCAGATCCCCAAATTGTGTCAAATAAATGTTCAAAGTCCCTCATTTTTAGCCACATTTGGAAGAGGGTGGAGATGAGAGGTGTTTCCCTCACATTTTTGGCCCAGTCTTCTGGGAAGGCATTCATTACACATTCATACTCCACCTCTCTCACTCAGCTGGCAGACGTGAAATATCAATAAAACATGTCTTCCCATCCACTCTAATGGATATCAGAGTCCAAGGTGTTCTAAAAATATCATCCTGACGATCGTTTTAATAACAATTATGACCGCTGTAATGGTCCCATTATGTGGGAATGCTGACTGTCAGAGGTGGGGTGCTTAAAATCCCTGTGATGACCACATTGTACTGTATGCAATTATTACAGTAATTAATGTGTGTTGTACCAGGAATGAGTTACAGTTTATGATATATTTTAATTCCTCCTCTGGTATTCCAGCTAGAAAGCTCCTGGACACCTGTTGTGGGAGGTGCCGTCATTTATCAGGTGTTAAGCATTTCCATAGGGTTTGAGTGTTGAATCCAGTAAAACTCTCATCAATTTTCAGCAGTGAGGTGCCAATTCAATTTTCTCCAAAGGGGAATGTGTATTCCACATGCAAGTTTAGACTGAGCAGCGATGTACAGGTAATATTATAGAACGGTGGCATCAAAGTATACAGAATCAAATGAAATAACCCCTAAAAAAATCATACCTAGAAGGTAGACCTTTTTTTATCACAGATGCTTTGATAACGGCGCCCATCTCCTGGTTTCTTGCTTACAGGTTGCCCTCATGGTAGGGCCTGACACATGCTCATTATACATAAATGCCAAGGTATCTCTGCATTCTTTCTACAGACACAAATAAGCAGCTATCCTTGTTGATACATTTGTTCTCCTTTCTTCAAGTATGATGCTTTACTTTTTATTAACCTTTAGCAAAATGGAATTAGATAAAAAGTAGGAGTTCAATCCGCATAAATTAAAGTATGCTTGTTTTGACGACTTTAATAATTGTGGGCATGGGTTTGACAACTTTTTTGAAGTTTTCAGTAATTTGGGTCAATGTACTTGTGCAAGTTATGAAATAAAAAGAATAACTTTTCCTTAACTTATTTTTAGTTTCATATTCTTTGTTCTATAAAGGCTAATGGCTGTTCCCATCGGAGACCATTAATGAAACCTCCCTGGCTTTGTTACACCAAGCTTTTGTAATATTCTATCTATAAAAGGAGCACCCAGTAATAATCTTATGCCTTGTCAGGATCTCAGACAAGAAGAAACATCTGCTCTGTTACACTTAGAAGAATCAAGATCTTCAAAAACTGTTTTATTCTTTCTAATATAGAATGATTGTTATTATGCAAGAAATTATGTAATTCTGCAATGTTTTGTATTGTAGATTTTATGTTTTTATTTCATTTTTTGATTTAATTCTATTATGTTATATTTCACTAGCATAGGTCATGTTGCATTATTTTATCTACTGTGAAAGCAGAATATTTTTGCCCAAATTATTGACTTGTTCTAACTAACGTTAAAAAAAAACAATGAAACGTTCTGCACATATTTTATCATTTTTATCTCCTTATTAAAGTCATGATTTAGAATTTTTTTTAATACTAATTCAGGAAGAATAAATCATCTGTATGACCAACTCACAGCTCTTTCATTTCAAGGTATCTATATAGAGAATCATTTTTCCCAAGAAATTTATCTTGGTGAATATGCAGTTCAGCAATGCCAGCACGGTGACTGAGATTTTGCTTTTGGGATTTCAGAATTTACAACGTTTTAGGATTTATTTATTTCTCCTACTTTTAATTATTTTCTGTGTGACGGTATTTGGAAACCTTCTCATCATTCTGGTGGTGTCCTCCAGCAGATTGCTCCACTCTCCCATGTACTTCTTCCTCACACAGCTCTCTACTTTAGACATTCTCCTCTCCACCACCATTGTACCCAACATGCTTCAGGTCGTGTTGTATGAAGGGAGTTATGTGTCCTTTAAGGGCTGTTTGACACAATTTTATTGTTTTTCAGCCTCTGAATCAATGGAATGTCTTCTCCTGACAGTGATGTCCTATGACCGGTATCAGGCCATCTGTAACCCACTAAAATACACCTTAGTCATGCACCTCACATTTTGTATAAAAGCTGTTCTCTTGTGTTGGGGGATGATATTTGCTGTTATGTTGACTATTGCAGTAACCATGAGTTATTTGTTGTTCTGTGGGCCAAACGTCATTGACTATTTCTTCTGTGAGTTTGATCCCTTACTTGAACTTTCCTGCTCAGACACTTTTTTCCTGAAAATAGAGGACATAATATTGGCCGTACCATGTGTACTTTGTCCCTTTATTGCCATTATAGTTTCCTATGTTTATATAATTTACACCATATTGAAGATCCCATCTGTGACCGGGAGGCAGAAGACCTTCTCCACCTGCAGCTCTCACCTGTCCGTGGTGTCTATATTTTATGGATCAATTATCATTATCTATCTATTTCCAAATAAGGGAAATGTAAAGAAAATCATCTCCCTGTTCTACACTGTAGTGACTCCGCTTCTCAATCCTATGATCTACAGTCTGAGTAATAGAGATATTAAGCAGGCCTTCAAGAAGCTCAAGAGTAAAATGTCTTCTGCTCTTTAAATTAGTTTTTTTATTTGTCTTTCTTTTTGTGTGCTGAATACCACTAACAATGTAATAAGTAGGTCACAAACTGATGGTGTAATATGCACATATACTAGACATACACTACATGGAGAAAAGTATTGAGGCACCTACAGGAGATTTTATCCCATTCTAAATCCATTGGTAGTCTTGAGCAAATCAAGCTTCAGATCATCAATCCAAAGTCGATTCGGTCAAAAACTTCAATTTGAATGGTGTCTCCGTACAGCATTAAATGTATTGGCTCCATGGTGCCAAACTTCGTTTCACCCGTAGTTGCAAGAAACTTGGTGAATTAATTCGGTATTCATTTCTGCATCTTTAAAAACATTTAAAATAAGGAATCTGACGATTTGTTTGGTACCGAATGTTATATGGAGACAGCATTAAAATCAAAGTGTTTGACCAAATTGTCTTCAGATATTCATAGGCATTATTATGGTGTTTCTGCAAACCCCTCCCTCATCTCCATTGACAACTTAAACGGCATACATTATTCCACTCTTCTGGGAAGGCTGGAGAGTGTCTCTGGGAATTTTTACCCAATCTTCCAGAAGAGAATTTGTGACTCCTCCCAACTCTGTCAGGGTAGAATACTGAAGGGTCTTCTCCAAACTGTTCCCGCAAACTTTGTATCATACAATTGTCCAAAATGTCTTGGCTGCTGGAACATTTAGATTTCTCTTCACTGGAACTAAGGTAACCAAGACCTAATAAACAATTCCAAAACATTATCCATTCTCCTTACAGCTGGCAAATGAAGTCAGGCAGGTAATGTTCTACTGGCATTAACCAAACCTAGACTCCATTATACCACCAGATAGAGAAGTGTTCATCACACCACACCGTGTGATGTTGGAAACCAGTGCCAGGAAGCTCCATTTGTGCTGATGTTACTGGCAGATGTAGTTTGGACTCGACAGTTATGGAGTCAGCAAATCATTGGTGACTTTTATGCATTATTTTCCTTATCACTCAGCAACCCCTCTCTGTAACTTTATGTGGCTTCCACTTCATGGCTGATTTGCTCTGGTTTAACCGCTACAGGACCGCCGTACGCAGGATTGCGTCCTGCCGGCGGCCCTGCTCTTCTGGGTGGACGCATATACGCGTCCTCCCGCAATACCCGAGATTTCCTGTGAACGCGCGCACACAGGCGCGCGCGCTCACAGGAACAGAAGGTAAGCGAGTGGATCTCCAGCCTGCCAGCGGCGATCGCTCGCTGGCAGGCTGGAGATGTGATTTTTTTAACCCCTAACAGGTATATTAGACGCTGTTTTGATAACAGCGTCTAATATACCTCCTACCTGGTCCTCTGGTGGTCCCTTTTGTTAGGATTGACCACCAGAGGACACAGGCAGCTCAGTAAAGTCGCACCAAACACCACACTACACTACACCCCCCCGTCACTTATTAACCCCTTATGAACCCCTGATCACCCATGATCACCCCATATAAACTCCCTGATCACCCCCCTGTCATTGATCACCCCCCTGTCATTGATCACCCCCCTGTCAGGCTCCGTTCAGACGTCCGTATGATTTTTACGGATCCACGGATACATGGATCGGATCCGCAAAACACATACGGATGTCTGAATGAAGCCTTACAGGGGGGTGATCAATGACAGGCGGGTGATCACCCATATAGACTCCCTGATCACCCCCCTGTCATTGATCACCCCCCTGGTAAGGCTCCATTCAGACGTCCGTATGATTTTTACGGATCCATGGATACATGGATCGGATCCATGGATACATGGATCGGATCCGCAAAACACATGCGGACGTCTGAATGGAGCCTTACAGGGGGGTGATCAATGACAGGGGGTGATCAGGGAGTGTATATGGGTGATCACCCCCCTGTCATTGATCACCCCCTGTAAGGCTCCATTCAGACGTCCGAATGATTTTTGCGGATCCGATCCATGTATCCATGGATCCGTAAAAATCATACGGACGTCTGAATGGAGCCTTACAGGGGGGTGATCAATGACAGGGGGGTGATCAATGACAGGGGGGTGATCAGGGAGTCTATATGGGTGATCACCCCCCTGTCATTGATCACCCCCCTGTCATTGATCACCCCCCCCCTGTAAGGCTCCATTCAGACATTTTTTTGGCCCAAGTTAGCGGAAATATATATATTTTTTTGTTAGTTTTTTCTTACAAAGTCTCATATTCCACTAACTTGTGTCAAAAAATAAAATCTTACATGAACTCACCATACCCCTCACGGAATCCAAATGCGTAACATTTTTAGACATTTATATTCCAGACTTCTTCTCACGCTTTAGGGTCCCTAAAAAGCCAGGGCAGTATAAATACCCCACATGTGACCCCATTTCGGAAAGAAGACACCCCAAGGTATTCCGTGAGGGGCATATTGAGTCCATGAAAGATTGAAATTTTTGTCCTAAGTTAGCGGAAAGTGAGACTTTGTGAGAAAAAAACTAAAAAAAAATCAATTTCCGCTAACTTATGCAAAAAAAAAAAAAATTTCTATGAACTCGCCAGGCCCCTCATTGAATACCTTGGGGTGTCTTCTTTCCAAAGTGGGGTCACATGTGGGGTATTTATACTGCCCTGGCTTTTTAGGGGCCCGAAAGTGTGAGAAGAAGTCTGGGATCCAAATGTCTAAAAATGCCCTCCTAAAAGGAATTTGGGCACCTTTGCGCATCTAGGCTGCAAAAAAGTGTCACACATGTGGTATCGCCGTACTCAGGAGAAGTTGGGGAATGTGTTTTGGGGTGTCATTTTACATATACCCATGCTGGGTGAGAAAAATATCTTGGTCAAATGCCAACTTTGTATAACAAAATGGGAAAAGTTGTCTTTTGCCAAGATATTTCTCTCACCCAGCATGGTTATATGTAAAATGGCACCCCAAAACACATTCCCCAACTTCTCCTGAGTACGGCGATACCAGATGTGTGACCCTAAATTGCCAGGGCAGTATAACTACCCCACAAGTGACCCCATTTTGGAAAGAAGACACCCCAAGGTATTCCGTGAGGGGCACGGCGAGTTCCTAGAATTTTTTATTTTTTGTCGCAAGTTAGTGGAATATGAGACTTTGTAAGAAAAAAAATATATAAAAAAAAATCATCATTTTCCGCTAACTTGTGACAAAAAATAAAAAGTTCTATGAACTCACTATGCCCATCAGCGAATACCTTAGGGTGTCTACTTTCCGAAATGGGGTCATTTGTGGGGTTTTTCTACTGTTTGGGCATTGTAGAACCTCAGGAAACATGACAGGTGCTCAGAAAGTCAGAGCTGCTTCAAAATGCGGAAATTCACATTTTTGTACCTTAGTTTGTAAACGCTATAACTTTTACCCAAACCATTTTTTTTTTGCCCAAACATTTTTTTTTTATCAAAGACATGTAGAACAATAAATTTAGCGAAAAATTTATATATGGATGTCGTTTTTTTTGCAAAATTTTACAGCTGAAAGTGAAAAATGTCATTTTTTTGCAAATAAATCGTTAAATTTCGATTAATAACAAAAAAAGTTAAAATGTCAGCAGCAATGAAATACCACCAAATTAAAGCTCTATTAGTGAGAAGAAAAGTAGGTAAAATTCATTTGGGTGGTAAGTTGTATGACCGAGCAATAAACGGTGAAAGTAGTGTAGTGCCAAAGTGTAAAAAGTGGCCTGGGCATTAAGGGGGTTTTAGCTAGCGGGGTTGAAGTGGTTAAGAAATGAAGGTCAGTCAGTCCAAAAAATTAGGAAAACTTTGAACGTGTCCCCAAGTGCAGTCACAAAAACCATCAAGCGCTACAAAGAAACTGGCTCACATGCGGACCGCCCCAGGAAAGGAAGACCAAGAGTCACCTCTGCTGCGGAGGATAAGTTCATCCGAGTCACCAGCCTCAGAAATCGCAGGTTAACAGCAGCTCAGATTAGAGACCAGGTCAATGCCACACAGAGTTCTAGCAGCAGACACATCTCTAGCACAACTGTTAAGAGGAGACTGTGTGAATCAGGCCTTCATGGTAGAATATCTGCTAGGAAACCACTGCTAAGGACAGGCAACAAGCAGAAGAGACTTGTTTGGGCTAAAGAACACAAGGAATGGACATTAGACCAGTGGAAATATGTGCTTTGGTCTGATGAGTCCAAATTTGAGATCTTTGGTTCCAACCACCGTGTCTTTGTGCGATGCAGAAAAGGTGAACGGATGGACTCTACATGCCTGGTTCCTTGTCACAGCTGAGGATGGGGGAAACCCTCAGCCGTGCGGTGATGGAAGATGGTTGCTGCTTGACCAGGACAACAGGATTAGGGAGCAGGTCACCTCCTATCGCGTCCCTAACCTGACCCTAACTCCTAGCTGCATGGGCCGACCTTTAAGGTAGGAGGACCCATGCTCAGGAACCTCGGAGCCCTAACTCACCCTCCGACCGGTCCCTGGACTAGGAGTCAGGGTAAGACAACCTGTTCCTTCTGGATACGGAGGAACAGGAGTCTCACTGGCCAAGCTGCAAGGAAAGGGGAACACTAACAGACTTACGGATATGGCAGGTGAACAGTACTAGTTCCACCTACCTGCCACAGCCTTGCTGACTGGATTCCTGTGCTGGCAGGCTGATGTCCACACAACCTGAGATGAACCCAGCAACCACACATCCTTGCACAGGAACCCAGATCCATAAGCTGCAATAAAGAAGGATAAAGAGACACACATCTTCCAAACACCAAACGACATTATAATTGCTATGACCAGAAGGATGGCCCCCACTGGCAGTTGGTAAGTAACCAGGAGGATGACTCCAGCCAGCATGGCTGAAGCACCCTCTCTGGCTACTGCCTACAACTGAGGCTATATAGGGCCAAGAGGCCACACCCAACAATCAGACACACCCCGTGACTCACACACACAGAAAGGGAGTTAACCCTTCCAAAACCACAGAAGGGAAAACACAAATAAAAAGGGAAAGTGTCCAAAACACGAAACACACTGTGGCTGTTGCCGCAGGCAAAGACATGGGTGGCACTCATGTCCAGGGAGTCAGCCCGAAGGCCGGGACACTGCCACCACATGTACACACAACAACCAAACGTTGCCACGGGCAACCACAGTGAGGGGAAGATGTAAGTGCACACCACACATAACACACAGTGCACATAGACATACGAAAGTGCATACAAACACGCACACAACTCCAAGGGAACCGCACACATACCTGTTGTCCGCGGCAACCGCACCTGAGGCTAACAACATATGCCTCCAGCTGCGGTTGACACTACAACACAAACCGCGGGCAACTGTATGCGGCTCCCAAGGAGTCACGGCCATAAACATGGTCGTGACATTCCCACCGTGAAGCATGGAGGAGGTGTGATGGTGTGGGGGTGCTTTGCTGGTGACACTGTTGGGGATTTATTCAAAATTGAAGGCATACTGAACCAGCATGGTTACCACAGCATCTTGCAGCGGCATGCTATTTCATCCGGTTTGCGTTTAGTTAGACCATCATTTATTTTTTAACAGAACAATGACCCCAAACACACCTCCAGGCTGTGCAAGGGCTATTTGACCATGAAGGAGAGTGATGGGGTGCTGCGCCAGATGACCTGGCCTCCACAGTCACCGGACCTGAACCCAATCGAGATGGTTTAGGGTGAGCTGGACCGCAGAGTGAAGGCAAAAGGGCCAACAAGTGCTAAGCATCTCTGGGAACTCCTTCAAGACTGTTGGAAGACCATTTCAGGTGACTACCTCTTGAAGCTCATCAAGAGAATGCCAAGAGTGTGCAAAGCAGTAATCAAAGCAAAAGGTGGCTACTTTGAAGAACCTAGAATATGACATATTTTCAGTTGTTTCACACTTTTTTGTTATGTATATAATTCCACATGTGTTAATTCATAGTTTTGATGCCTTCAGTGTGAATCTACAATTTTCATAGTCATGAAAATAAAGAAAACTCTTTGAATGAGAAGGTGTGTCCAAACTTTTGGTCTGTATTGTATATATATATATATATATATATCCTTATAATTTTATTTTCAATGCTTTTTATTTCCTTTCCTTCCATCCTGTTCTTTACCCATTGATTTTAATCCACACCATTGTTTTTTATTCTTTTTTATTGCCGTTCATTTTCCACAATATTTCTGCTATCATCTGTTACCAAGCCCAATCCCCCCACCTTTCTCACCGCCCCTTGTTTGGATTGGTGCTTTTTGGAGGGAGATTGGGAGTGTCCTCACACCCTACTCCCCCCCCCCCTATTTTATCTACAATTACCTGCAGACTCTTTTGCAGGGCCGACCCTCTACAGCAGCCTTTCCCCCCTCCCCTGCATCCTCATCCTCCCCTCCATCCCCTGGCGCCTCCAGTTACCTCGGGTCCCCTGGACACCCACTCCATTGGATCCCTGTAACCCTCAAACTCTCTCTTTCTCTGCACAATCACAGCCATGCCATTAGTAGGCTTCTAAGGTCAGACAGTTAAGCGCTTGTTTATTGGCAGCTCTGCAGCCCTTCAAAAAGCGCCAAGAAAGTGCCGAACACCGAACCTGAAAAAAAAAATTGTTGACTTTTTTTTTTTTTTTGTCACCCCTAGGGGCAATGACAAGCATTTATTAGATTTCTTGTCCAGTACATTGCAATGAATAGCCACTGCAATATATGGAGCTCTGTCACCTGCAGGTCTCCTTGGAAGTGCAGCTTTAAAAGCCTTGGTTTAAAACCCAGTTTTAGTTGTTCCATTGCTGCTGAAGGAAGTGCCAACGTTATGTGGAGGTGCGGGCCTCTACATAACTTTGGTGCTTCCTCCAGCAGAACATCCGACAATTATAAATCTACACCAGCATCGCCAAAAACTGGTGTAGAAAATGATCAATAAGACAGGCTTGCCACCCTATCCTCTTCCTGAGCCGCACTACATCCACTTTTCTAAATGTAAGAAGGGAAAATTTACAGATTTTCTTGAAAAATGTCTTGTGATAAAATCTGCAAATATATCAGCATTGCCACAAAAGTCCTAATCTCCACTTGGGGAAGCTGTTCAGGCACAGTGTTCGGGGGGGAAAGTCACCTCAGACGCCTTGGCAACAACTGACCTGGGCATATCAGGGGCTAAATGTCTGTGATCGCCAATTGCAGACATTATATCTGGGTGTCTGCTGTGCAAAAATAAATAACTAGCAGCTATGGAGAATGCTGTGCTGCTAGCAGAAGAAGCAGAATGTCATTCTGTGCTGGGCGGTGAAAGAGGGTGGTTGGGTCTTACAGTGTCTGCCAGAAAAAACATCTTAGTTAGTCAGGGAAAGTGAAAAATCAATCAGGCAGAAATCAATCAAGTTTATTGACAGGGAGAGTGAAGGGAAAGTCTAGGATTCCAAAGAAGAATTGAGTGTGTTGTGTAAAATAAAGAGAAGCAGAGAAGCCGGCTACTACAGTACATATTTTCAGTTTCCACATGGTCACAATACAAAATAAATAAAATTGGGGGTGCTTTCAATTTAATTAAGTAATATACATATGTGATTACTGCAGCAATACCCATGGTGTGGCAGCAGTCTACCTGTGTGTGTTAGGTTGAAATTGAGTGTCACGCCACAATCGTCAATTTATGTATTTTCAGTTTCCACGCGGTCACAATTTATTTTTTGGGGGCATTGTTAAATGTGCTGCTATTAAACCAGTATACCCTGTATATATATATATATATATATATATTATTACTACAAGACACAAGGTAAAGCAGCAATCTACCTGTAAATTAAGGAGAAAGCCTCAGTCGTCTATTTATGTATTTTCAGTTTCCACGTGGTTGGAATTAAAAAAATGTTTGGGACTTGTTCAATTTTTTTAAATCAGTATATAGGTGATCAACACCAATACACAGGCCAGCACACAAAAGTATCTGGGAGTGATAATGAATTTAGGCTTCAATCGGTTTCCCTTTATTTCTGTGTTCACAAACATGTTTTTAATAATTTGTTTCAGCGGCATCTTGTGGCCAAACAGCAGAATTTCAGTCTAGATCATTTAACCTAATTTACACAATCACAGTGTTCACACAATGAGAGCTGTGTCCCCATTTCACACCCTGACTGCTTGACAGGGGGTGAGGGCCGGTGGATATGCAGCGATCGCTGCATAAGGCTTTGAGACTAAATGAGTGGCACTGTGTTCCCATGCCACTTTATGTTGATGATCCATTTGTTAATGCAGGATTGTTGTGCCAACATTAGCATCCTGGCTGTGCCTCACCATCTGCCCACACATCCTGCATACTGCCATGCTAACATCCCCCAGTGACCACTGTGTGATGCCTGACTGCCGCTACTTTTATGAAATTGTGCAGTGCTAGTGCGTTCCTAACAGATAGTCTTCCAAGTAGCAGAAGGTGTACCCCTCCCGCATTTGGTTCCAGATCACCCACTGCTTCCACCCTTCTGTCTCATAGGCACGCTTCCATCCAGCTGGCTCATGGGCATGTTGCCACCCTGTGGTCTCATGGGCACGCTGCCACCCTTCCTCTCTTGCGTCTAATGATGATGCACCGTATTCACCGGGCTCCCATATGCGATCAGCTACATCATTATCTACAAATGTTTGGCCATTACCCAGGGCCGGTTTTAGACAAAATGGGGGCCTGGGCAAAATCAAAAGTGGGGTCCCAAATCTTATAATAATGTACTAACAACACATTCTGTTGATTCCGACCCTAACTCAGAGATTTACACCCTATAAAGCTCCTCACACAGTTCTTCACCCTCATGGCCCAAGAATACGCCACATGCCCCCTCCCCTCACAGCATTGAGTTCCCCTCACTGAGAGTGTTAAAAACCGGAAGCGTGGGAATCCTCTTTGGGTGTGCTTTCCCCCCCAGTGGAGATTGGGTAAAGCATCCTGTTCTATAAATAAGCCATAGCCTGTACTAGGCTTCGAGGCTCCTTGTTAGTGTATATCAGTTCAGGCCACTGATATAGTGATTTCTATACAGACTAATGGAGCAATTTACATCTGATGATTGTAAGTTGTGGTCCACTTGGGGGACTTAACAAAAAAAAAAAGAAAGTTTTGAAAATATAAAAAAAAAAACTTCCCCCATTTCCCAAAATAAATAGAAACAAAAAAAATTTGCATTAAGGGCATTGCCGCATGAGAAAATGCCCATACTATTAAAATATTTAAAAAGTTAGCCCATAAGGTGAATGGTGTAACAGAATAAAAAATAAAAAAATGAATAAAAAATTAACAAGTCGTATACACCCCAAAATTGTATTGTCAAAAATAACAGATTGTCTCGCAAAAATGAGCCCCCATACATCTCCGTAGACATAACTATAAAAAAGTTATGAGGATCAGAATATCGCAATGAAAAGAAAAAATTATGAAGTGAGTACTGATGACTAGAGTTGAGCGAACACCTGGATGTTCGGGTTCGAGAAGTTCGGCCGAACATCCCGGAAATGTTCGGGTTCGGGATCCGAACCCGATCCGAACTTCGTCCCGAACCCGAACCCCATTGAAGTCAATGGGGACCCGAACTTTTCGGCACTAAAAAGGCTGTAAAACAGCCCAGGAAAGAGCTAGAGGGCTGCAAAAGGCAGCAACATGTAGGTAAATCCCCTGCAAACAAATGTGGATAGGGAAATGAATTAAAATAAAAATTAAATAAATAAAAATTAACCAAAATCAATTGGAGAGAGGTTCCATAGCAGAGAATCTGGCTTCCCGTCACCCACCACTGGAACAGTCCATTCTCAGATATTTAGGCCCCGGCACCCAGGCAGAGGAGAGAGGTCCCGTAACAGAGAATCTGGCTTCATGTCAGCAGAGAATCAGTCTGCATGTCATAGCAGAGAATCTGGCTTCCCGTCACCCACCACTGGAACAGTCCATTGGCATATATTTAGGCCCAGCACCCAGGCAGAGGAGGGAGGTCCCGTAACAGAGAATCTGTCTTCATGTCAGCAGAGAATTAGTCTGCATGTCATAGCAGAGAATGAGGCTTCACGTCAGCCACCACTGCAACAGTCCATTGGCATATATTTAGGCCCAGCACACACACAGGCAGAGGAGAGAGGTCCCGTAACAGAGGATCTGGCTTCATGTCAGCAGAGAATCAGTCTGCATGTCATAGCAGAGAATGAGGCTTCACGTCAGCCACCACTGCAACAGTCCATTGGCATATATTTAGGCCCAGCACACACACAGGCAGAGGAGAGAGGTCCCGTAACAGAGGATCTGGCTTCATGTCAGCAGAGAATCAGTCTGCATGTCATAGCAGAGAATCAGGCTTCACGTCAGCCACCACTGCAACAGTCCATTGTCATAAATTTAGGCCCAGCACCCAGGCAGAGGAGAGAGGTCCCGTAACAGAGAATCTGGCTTCATGTCAGCAGAGAATCAGTCTTCATATCATAGCAGAGAATCAGGCTTCACGTCACCCACCACTGTAAGAGTCAATTTTCATAAATTTAGGCCCAGAACCCAGGCAGAGGAGAAAGGTCCCGTAACAGACAATCTGGCTTCATGTCAGCAGAGAATCAGTCTTCATATCATAGCAGAGAATCAGGCTTCACGTCACCCACCACTGTAAGAGTCAATTTTCATAAATTTAGGCCCAGAACCCAGGCAGAGGAGAAAGGTCCCGTAACAGACAATCTGGCTTCATGTCAGCAGAGAATCAGTCTTCATATCATAGCAGAGAATCAGGCTTCACGTCACCCACCACTGCAACAGTCCATTGGCATATATTTAGGCCTAGCACACAGGCAGAGCAGAGAGGTCCCGTAACAGACAATCTGGCTTCATGTCAGCAGAGAATCAGTCTGCATGTCATAGCAGAGAATCAGGCTTCACGTCACCCACCACTGCAACAGTCCATTGTCATAAATTTAGGCCCAGCACCCAGGCAGAGGAGAGAGGTCCCGTAACAGAGGATCTGGCTTCATGTCAGCAGAGAATGAGTCTGCATGTCATAGCAGAGAATGAGGCTTCACGTCAGCCACCACTGCAACAGTCCATTGTCATAAATTTAGGCCCAGCACCCAGGCAGAGGAGAGAGGTCCCGTAAAAGAGGATCTGGCTTCATGTCAGCAGAGAATCAGTCTGCATGTCATAGCAGAGAATGAGGCTTCACGTCAGCCACCACTGCAACAGTCCATTGTCATAAATTTAGGCCCAGCACCCAGGCAGAGGAGAGAGGTCCCGTAACAGACAATCTGGCTTCATGTCAGCAGAGAATTAGTCTGCATGTCATAGCAGAGAATGAGGCTTCACGTCAGCCACCACTGCAACAGTCCATTGGCATATATTTAGGCCCAGCACACACACAGGCCGAGGAGAGAGGTCCCGTAACAGAGAATCTGGCTTCATGTCAGCAGAGAATCAGTCTGCATGTCATAGCAGAGAATGAGGCTTCACGTCACCCACCACTGCAACAGTCCATTGGCATATATTTAGGCCTAGCACACAGGCAGAGCAGAGAGGTCCCGTAACAGACAATCTGGCTTCATGTCAGCAGAGAATCAGTCTGCATGTCATAGCAGAGAATCAGGCTTCATGTCAGCCACCACTGCAACAGTCCATTGGCATATATTTAGGCCTAGCACACAGGCAGAGGAGAGGTTCATTCAACTTTGGGTAGCATCGCAATATAATGGTAAAATGAAAATAAAAATAGGATTGAATGAGGAAGTGCCCTGGAGTCCAATAATATATGGTTATGGGGAGGTAGTTAATGTCTAATCTGCACAAGGGATGGACAGGTCCTGTGGGATCCATGCCTGGTTCATTTTTATGAACGTCAGCTTGTCCACATTGGCTGTAGACAGGCGGCTGCGTTTGTCTGTAATGACGCCCCCTGCCGTGCTGAATACACGTTCAGACAAAACGCTGGCTGCCGGGCAGGCCAGCACCTCCAAGGCATAAAAGGCTAGCTCTGGCCACGTGGACAATTTAGAGACCCAGAAGTTGAATGGGGCCGAACCATCAGTCAGTACGTGGAGGGGTGTGCACACGTACTGTTCCACCATGTTAGTGAAATGTTGCCTCCTGCTAACACGTTGCGTATCAGGTGGTGGTGCAGTTAGCTGTGGCGTGTTGACAAAAGTTTTCCACATCTCTGCCATGCTAACCCTGCCCTCAGAGGAGCTGGCCGTGACACAGCTGCCTTGGCGACCTCTTGCTCCTCCTCTGCCTTGGCCTTGGGCTTCCACTTGTTCCCCTGTGACATTTGGGAATGCTCTCAGTAGCGCGTCTACCAACGTGCGCTTGTACTCGCGCATCTTCCTATCACGCTCCAGTGCAGGAAGTAAGGTGGGCACATTGTCTTTGTAGCGTGGATCCAGCAGGGTGGCAACCCAGTAGTCCGCACAGGTTAAAATGTGGGCAACTCTGCTGTCGTTGCGCAGGCACTGCAGCATGTAGTCGCTCATGTGTGCCAGGCTGCCCAGGGATAAGGACAAGCTGTCCTCTGTGGGAGGCGTATCGTCATCGTCCTGCCTTTCCCCCCAGCCACGCACCAGTGATGGACCCGAGCTGCGTTGGGTGCCACCCCGCTGTGACCATGCTTCATCCTCATCCTCCTCCACCTCCTCCTCATCCTCGTCCTCCTCGTCCTCCAGTAGTGGGCCCTGGCTGGCCACATTTGTACCTGGCCTCTGCTGTTGCCAAAAACCTCCCTCTGAGTCACTTCGAAGAGACTGGCCAGAAAGTGCTAAAAATGACCCCTCTTCCTCCTCCTCCTCCTCCTCCTCCTGGGCCACCTCCTCTTCCATCATCGCCCTAAGTGTTTTCTCAAGGAGACATAGAAGTGGTATTGTAACGCTGATAACGGTGTCATCGCCACTGGCCATGTTGGTGGAGTACTCGAAACAGCGCAACAGGGCACACAGGTCTCGCATGGAGGCCCAGTCATTGGTGGTGAAGTGGTGCTGTTCTGTAGTGCGACTGACCCGTGCGTGCTGCAGCTGAAACTCCACTATGGCCTGCTGCTGCTCGCACAGTCTGTCCAGCATGTGCAAGGTGGAGTTCCACCTGGTGGGCACGTCGCATATGAGGCGGTGAGCGGGAAGGCCGAAGTTACGCTGTAGCGCAGACAGGCGAGCAGCAGCAGGATGTGAACACCGGAAGCGCGAACAGACGGCCCGCACTTTATGCAGCAGCTCTGACATGTCGGGGTAGTTGTGAATGAACTTCTGCACCACCAAATTCAGCACATGCGCCAAGCAAGGGATGTGCGTCAAATTGGCTAGTCCCAGAGCTGCAACGAGATTTCGCCCATTATCACACACCACCAGGCCGGGCTTGAGGCTCACCGGCAGCAACCACTCGTCGGTCTGTTGTTCAATACCCCGCCACAACTCCTGTGCGGTGTGGGGCCTGTCCCCCAAACATATGAGTTTCAGAATGGCCTGCTGACGTTTACCCCGGGCTGTGCTGAAGTTGGTGGTGAAGGTGTGTGGCTGACTGGATGAGCAGGTGGAAGAAGAGGAGGAGGAAGCCGAGAAGGAGGAGGTGGCAACAGGAGGCAAAGAATGTTGCCCTGCGATCCTTGGCGGCGGAAGGACGTGCGCCAAACAGCTCTCCGCCTGGGGCCCAGCTGCCACTACATTTACCCAGTGTGCAGTTAGGGAGATATAGCGTCCCTGGCCGTGCTTACTGGTCCACGTATCTGTGGTTAGGTGGACCTTGCCACAGATGGCGTTGCGCAGTGCACACTTGATTTTATCGGATACTTGGTTGTGCAGGGAAGGCACGGCTCTCTTGGAGAAGTAGTGGCGGCTGGGAACAACATACTGTGGGACAGCAAGCGACATGAGCTGTTTGAAGCTGTCTGTGTCCACCAGCCTAAATGACAGCATTTCATAGGCCAGTAGTTTAGAAATGCTGGCATTCAGGGCCAGGGATCGAGGGTGGCTAGGTGGGAATTTACGCTTTCTATCAAATGTTTGTGAGATGGAGAGCTGAACGCTGGCGTGTGACATGGTTGAGACGCTTGGTGACGGAGGTGGTGGTGGTGGTGTTGGTGGTACATCCCCTGTTTGCTGGGCGGCAGGTGCCAACGTTCCTCCAGAGGCGGAGGAAGAGGCCGAGGCGGCAGCAGCAGAATAGGCCGAGGCGGCAGCAGCAGAAGAGGTAGCAGGGGGAGCCTGAGTGACTTCCTTGGTTTTAAGGTGTTTACTCCACTGCAGTTCATGCTTTGCATGCAGGTGCCTGGTCATGCAGGTTGTGCTCAGGTTCAGAACGTTAATGCCTCGCTTCAGGCTCTGATGGCACAGCGTGCAAACCACTCGGGTCTTGTCGTCAGCACATTGTTTGAAGAAGTGCCATGCCAGGGAACTCCTTGAAGCTGCCTTTGGGGTGCTCGGTCCCAGATGGCGGCGGTCAGTAGCAGGCGGAGTCTCTTGGCGGCGGGTGTTCTGCTTTTGCCCACTGCTCCCTCTTTTGCTACGCTGTTGGCTCGGTCTCACCACTGCCTCTTCCTCCGAACTGTGAAAGTCAGTGGCACGACCTTCATTCCATGTGGGGTCTAGGACCTCATCGTCCCCTGCATCGTCTTCCACCCAGTCTTGATCCCTGACCTCCTGTTCAGTCTGCACACTGCAGAAAGACGCAGCAGTTGGCACCTGTGTTTCGTCATCATCAGAGACATGCTGAGGTGGTATTCCCATGTCCTCATCATCAGGAAACATAAGTGGTTGTGCGTCAGTGCATTCTATGTCTTTCACCGCTGGGGAAGGGCTAGGTGGATGCCCTTGGGAAACCCTGCCAGCGGAGTCTTCAAACAGCATAAGAGACTGCTGCATAACTTGAGGCTGAGACAGTTTCCCTGGTATGCATGGGGGTGATGTGAGAGACTGATGGGGTTGGTTTTCAGGCGCCATCTGTGCGCTTTCTGCAGAAGACTGGGTGGGAGATAATGTGAACGTGCTGGATCCACTGTCGGCCACCCAATTGACTAATGCCTGTACCTGCTCAGGCCTTACCATCCTTAGAACGGCATTGGGCCCCACCATATATCGCTGTAAATTCTGGCGGCTACTGGGACCTGAGGTAGTTGGTACACTAGGACGTGTGGATGTGGCAGAACGGCCACGTCCTCTCCCAGCACCAGAGGGTCCACTAACACCACCACGACCATGTCCACGTCCGCGTCCCTTACTAGATGTTTTTCTCATTGTTATGGTTCACCACAACAACAAATATATTATTTGGCCCAATGTATTGTATTCAAATTCAGCGGGATATAAATTTGAGGCCTAGTATTTAGGCGCTGGGTGACCGGTATGGATTTAGTGACAGAATTAGACTTGGAAATGCACAGAAGAGTGTGTTTGAAGTTATTCTGAATGACCCTATGTGCACCTTCAATATGATCTACCCTTTTAGGGATAGATTTCAAATAGCTCTGATATAGCAGAAACCACTAAATTATGAAATTGCTAAATTGGGAATTGTATTTCAACCCAGAACAAAAAATGTGCTTTGACGGACACTAAATAACTTTCCCAGCCACAACAGGACAGCGGTAACGAGAGATTTAGCGGGATATAAATTTGAGGCCTAGTATTTAGGCGCTGGGTGACAGGTATGGGTTTAGTGACAGAATTAGATTTGGAAATGCACAGTAGCGGGTGTGTGAAGTTATTCTGAATGACCCTATGTGCACCTTGAATATTATATACCCTTTTAGGGATAGATTTCAAATAGCTCTGATATAGCAGAAACCACTAAATTATGAAATTGCTAAATTGGGAATTGTATTTCAACCCAGAACAAGAAATGTGCTTGAACGGACACTAAATAACTCGCCCAGCTACAGCACTAAGGACAGATTTAGCGGGATATAAATTTGAGGCCTAGTATTTAGGCGCTGGGTGACAGGTATGGGTTTAGTGCCAGAATTAGACTTGGAAATACACAGTAGCGGGTGTGTGTGAAGTTATTCTGAATGACCCAATGTGCACCTTGAATATTATATACCCTTTTAGGGATAGATTTCAAATAGCTCTGATATAGCAGAAACCACTAAATTATGAAATTGCTAAATTGGGAATTGTATTTCAACCCAGAACAAAAAATGTGCTTTGACGGACACTAAATATCTTGCCCAGCAACAACAGGACAGCGGTAACGAGAGATTTAGCAGGATATAAATTTGAGGCCTAGTATTTAGGCGCTGGGTGATAGGTATGGGTTTAGTGACAGAATTAGACTTGGAAATACACAGTAGCGGGTGTGTGTGAAGTTATTCTGAATGACCCAATGTGCACCTTGAATATTATATACCCTTTTAGGGATAGATTTCAAATAGCTCTGATATAGCAGAAACCACTAAATTATGAAATTGCTAAATTGGGAATTGTATTTCAACCCAGAACAAAAAATGTGCTTTGACGGACACTAAATAACTTTCCCAGCTACAACAGTACAGCGGTAACGAGAGATTTAGCGGGATATAAATTTGATGCCTAGTATTTAGGCGCTGGGTGACAGGTATGGGTTTAGTGACAGAATTAGACTTGGAAATACACAGTAGCGGGTGTGTGTGAAGTTATTCTGAATGACCCAATGTGCACCTTGAATATTATATACCCTTTTAGGGATAGATTTCAAATAGCTCTGATATAGCAGAAACCACTAAATTATGAAATTGCTAAATTGGGAATTGTATTTCAACCCAGAACAAGAAATGTGCTTGAACGGACACTAAATAACTCGCCCAGCTACAGCACTAAGGACAGATTTAGCGGGATATAAATTTGAGGCCTAGTATTTAGGCGCTGGGTGACAGGTATGGGTTTAGTGCCAGAATTAGACTTGGAAATACACAGTAGCGGGTGTGTGTGAAGTTATTCTGAATGACCCAATGTGCACCTTGAATATTATATACCCTTTTAGGGATAGATTTCAAATAGCTCTGATATAGCAGAAACCACTAAATTATGAAATTGCTAAATTGGGAATTGTACTTCAACCCAGAACAAAAAATGTGCTTTGACGGACACTAAATAACTTTCCCAGCTACAACAGGACAGCGGTAACGAGAGATTTAGCAGGATATAAATTTGAGGCCTAGTATTTAGGCGCTGGGTGACAGGTATGGGTTTAGTGACAGAATTAGACTTGAAAATACACAGTAGCGGGTGTGTGTGAAGTTATTCTGAATGACCCAATGTGCACCTTGAATATTATATACCCTTTTAGGGATAGATTTCAAATAGCTCTGATATAGCAGAAACCACTAAATTATGAAATTGCTAAATTGGGAATTGTACTTCAACCCAGAACAAAAAATGTGCTTTGACGGACACTAAATAACTTTCCCAGCTACAACAGGACAGCGGTAACGAGAGATTTAGCGGGATATAAATTTGAGGCCTAGTATTTAGGCGCTGGGTGACCGGTATGGATTTAGTGACAGAATTAGACTGGGATATGGCCAAAAAATAACCACACTATTGCTGGTTAAATGCACTTGGTGACGGGCGCAGCTTGCCCCTGATGTAGTATATGGCCAAAAAATGAACAGACTATTGCTGGTTAAATGCACTTGGTGTCACAGCTTGACCAACCACACTACTGAGGGTTAAATGCACTTGGTGACGGGCGCAGCTTGCCCCTGATGTAGTATATGGCCAAAAAATAAACAGACTATTGCTGGTTAAATGCACTTGGTGTGACAGCTTCACCCTGATGTAGGCTTTAGCCAGAAAACAACCACACCATTGAGGGTTAAATGCACTTGGTGACAGGCGCAGCTTGCCCCTGATTTTGTATATGGCCAAAAAATGAACAGACTATTGCTGGTTAAATGCACTTGGTGTGACAGCTTCACCCTGATGTAGGCTTTAGCCAAAAAACAACCACACCATTGAGGGTTAAATGCACTTGGTGACAGGCGCAGCTTGCCCCTGATTTTGTATATGGCCAAAAAATGAACAGACTATTGCTGGTTAAATGCACTTGGTGTGACAGCTTCACCCTGATGTAGGCTTTAGCCAAAAAACAACCACACCATTGAGGGTTAAATGCACTTGGTCGCAGCTTGTGCTGGCGCACCACAAGACACAAAATGGCCGCCGATCACCCCAGAAAAATGTGACTGACAAACGGTCTGGGCAGCCTAAAAACAGTGAGTGAGCATTTGAGTATCAGCAGCTCAATGATGCACAGCTGCAGATCGATCGATTAATCAAGTGAAGTCCTTTGGAGGAGTTAATCTGCCTAATCTCGCCCTACTGTCGCATCCGCAACCTCTCCCTACGCTAATCAGAGCAGAGTGACGGGCGGCGCTATGTGACTCCAGCTTAAATAGAGGCTGGGTCACATGGTGCTCTGGCCAATCACAGCCATGCCAATAGTAGGCATGGCTGTGACGGCCTCTTGGGGCAAGTAGTATGACGCTTGTTGATTGGCTGCTTTGCAGCCTTTCAAAAAGCGCCAAGAAAGCGTCACAAAAGCGCGAAGAAAGCGACGAACACCGAACCCGAACCCGGACTTTTACGAAAATGTCCGGGTTCGGGTCCGTGTCACGGACACCCCAAAATTCGGTACGAACCCGAACTATACAGTTCGAGTTCGCTCATCCCTACTGATGACGCATAGCTTGCTGCAGTGAGCGGGTCTAAAGACGTCCTGAGCGGGGGTGCTGTAAGGGTTGCCACCTTTCCCACCAAAATACTGAATACACATATTTGCCACTGCCCGTTCTTTTGGAGGACCCAGGTAACTGTCTTTTGGCCATAGTGTTCAGTAGCTGAATCACTAAAATAGCAGATTAGCTCTGAATGTCGGTGCAATAGAACGTGATGCACATGGCTATACATTCTCCCTGCAGTCTCCCTCTCCAATATTCTTTTTTTTTTAACACTTTGCAGCAACACTGTCCCTAGTGCATGAGCTTGTCACAGCTCTCCCAATGCTCAGCTCACAGGACAATGGCAGAGACGGCGCAGGATAAGGCTTTTATATGGCTGTGACATCACAGGGGATGGCTATCTGCAGATTGGCTGGCTGCACTGCGTTATTGGTGATCTTGCATTCCTGGGCTTCTGACTTTCACTTTGCAACACGTGTAGCTGCCATTTTAGGAAAAACTGATTTGTTACCACGTAACGAGAGGAAATTCCTTATTTTTCAAACCGAATTCCACTTCAAATGCTCCATTTCGCTCAGCACTATTTATAGTACATTTTATGTGTATGGGTGGTTTTACTTATACAGCACTCTTACTGGGAAGAAGACAATCTTGGCCTAGTTCTGGGTGAGTTTGTAATGAAAGTTGACATTATTAGAACAAGGTTGGAAGCCGACACCAGATCACTGTATTGATAGATATACAGTCCTGTTTAAAAGTTTAAGACCACTTGAAAAATGGCAAAAAAATCATATTTTACATTGTTGGATCTTAACAAGGTCCCAAGTAGAGCTTCAACATACAACAAGAAGAAAAGAGAGTGAGACAAAACATTTTTTTAGCATTCAATTAATTGAAAATAACGAATAAACTGAAACAGGCTGTTTTTAAACTGATCCAAATTTTAGGGCCAAATCTGTGCAAAGATGTGGATTTGATGTCATTTTCTGTCAGGTAGGTACACGTTGTGATGGCAAAAGCAAAAAAAAACTCTCCCTTTTTGAACGTGGTTGGGTTGTTGCACTGCATAAGCAGGGTCTCTAACAGCGCGCCATCGCTGCTGAGGTGGGACGCAGTAAGACATTCATTTGGGATTTCGTAAATGATCCTGAGGGTTATGGAGCAAAAAAGTGGAAGACCCAAAAAAATTTCATCAACACTGAGCTGGAGGATCCAATTGGCTGTCTGTCAAGACACTGGACGATCCTCAATCCAAATTAAGGCTCTTACTGGTGCTGACTGCAGCCCCATAACCATCAGAAGGCATCTGAGACTGAAGGGCTTCAAAAACTAAAAACGACTTCAAAGACCTCGTCTCCTTGAACGCTACAGAACTGCTCGTTTGGACTTTGCAAGAGAGCACCAAACATGGGACATTCAAAGGTGGAAGAAAGTTTTATTCTCTGATGAGAAAAAATTTAACCTTGATGGTCCTGATGGTTTCCAACGTTACTGGCATGACAAGCAGATCCCACCTGAGATATTTTCTACACGCCACAGTGGAGGGGGCGCCATAATGGTCTGAGGTGCTTTTTCCTTCAGTGGAACAATGTAGCTTCAGGAAGTGCAGGGGCGTCAAACGGCCGCTGGCTATGTCCAGATGTTGCAGAGAGCATTCCTCATGACTGAGAGCCCTCGTCTGTGTGGTAACGACTGGGTTTTTCATCAGGACAACGCTACAGTACACAATGCCCGCAGGACAAGGGACTTCTTCCAGGAGAATAACATCACTCTTTTGGCCTATCCTGCGTGTTCCCATGATCTAAATCCATATGAGAACCTTTGGGGATGGATTGCAATAGAAGTTTACAAAAATGGACAACAGTTCCAGACAGAAGATGGCCTTCATGCGTCCGTCTTCACCACTTGGAGAAATGTTCCCACTCACCTCATGGAAACGCTTGCTTCAAGCATGCGAAACAATAGCGGCGGAGCTACTTATTACTGAGTTCATGTTTGGAAGTTGGATTTCTGTTTTGGGGGGGTTAGTTTTTTTTGGGAGGTGTGGTCCTAAACTTTTGATCAGCTGAAAAACAGCCTGTTTCAGTTTATTCGTTGTTTTTTTTTATTAAATTGAATGCTCAAGAAATGTTTTGTCTCACTCCAATTTCTTCTTGTTGCATGTTGAAGCTTTACTTGGAACCTTGTTAAAAACCAGCTGTGCTAAATATGATTTTTTGGCATTTTTCAAGTGGTCTTAAACTTTTGATCAGGACTGTATCTTAGACATCCTAATTTTTATGTTCATGATGGTTACTGCCTAGGTCACAGAGCATGCACACATCACTCTATCATAGACTTCCAGGGGTTGCTTTCTGACTTGCTCTTCTTACTTGCTTTAAAGAACACCCACCAGCCCTGTACAGTATATCTATAATGGAAAGGGGTTCTGTCAATGTATTTATCGTATAGTCAGCCATTTTGTGATCACAATCAAGTCTATACAGCGAAGTCTAAATAATAACAGGAGAATTAAATACAGATGATTAAGCTGCCTCTCCACGTTCAAGTTTTACTGCAAAACTGGTGAAAGTCGATGTTTCTTTCATTCCTGTGTTGTGAGATTCTGTACCATTTATGTAACAGATATGGTAGGCTTCTAAAACCAAGTCCAGAATGGAGAGGTGTTGACCACCACTGTCTGCCAATCAGTCAGACTCTTTTGAGAACTACAAGTCCCAGCATAAACCTAGTGGGGTGGAAAGGGGACTGTAACGAAGGGCTGGCGACTTGTGCTTTCTTTGCAGCGCCGCCAGTGCCCTCTGCATGGAGAGGGGCAAGGACGCAGCCTGCATCCTCATCTCCATGGGAGCAGGTGAGCAGCAGGAGAGCCGAGTGCCGATGATGGTGATCGGTGCTCGGCTGTGTTGGGCTGTATATTGTGAGTCACGTGACTCTGGCCACATTATGTGATTTACCAGCCAGGGCTATTTAAACAGGCAGCCTGATGCCACAGGTTGCCTGTGATTGGCCTTCCTTCCTTCACTAACATATTCTGTATTGTGACCTTGTGTGTTTTGACCTCGGTTTTGCTTTCTGACCTCGACATTGAATCCTCCCTGGTATTGACGATACCTCCTGGCTTCTGACCTCGGCTTTGTTTGTGACCTCAACCTTGCATCCTCCTTTTGTATTTATGTGACCTCCTGGCTACTGACCTTGGCTCGTATTTACCTTGTTGTACTTTTTTACCCCCCTGTGCCTGCCTGTCACTTTGTTTGTTGTTTTCTCCCGTATGTTATTATTACCTTTAAGGCCCTGCACGTACTCAGTTTAGGGACCGCCGTCTAGCTGTACCCCGTCGCCTAGGGTAGAACGTGCAAGTAGGCGGGAACAGAATTGTGGGTGGAGCTTGTGGGTGGAGCTCTGTGCACACTCCATCCTACCATGACAGGGACATAAAAAATACTTCTAAAGCAGGATGCCACCACTCAGTAGATTTATTGGAGGTCTTATTCCTAGATTTAAAGGGAACATGTCACTATGGAAATGCATTGCAGTCTGTAGGAAGCAATTTATAGAGCAGGAGGAGCTGAGCAGATTG
Source organism: Bufo gargarizans (assembly GCF_014858855.1). Lineage (NCBI taxonomy): Eukaryota > Metazoa > Chordata > Amphibia > Anura > Bufonidae > Bufo > Bufo gargarizans. Next base: position 4,532,059 of record NC_058081.1, on the reverse strand, counting down.
ATATGCAATCTTGTGGGGAAAGATTCAGTAAAACTTGTATTTCATTAACTTAAATTCTTGCTCATTCTGGACTTTGAAGTCAAGGAGGCGGTCCTATCGGTGATTGACAGCTGTCCCTCTATAAGGAGGCTGTCCTATCAGTGATTGACAGCTGCCAATCTATAAGGAGGCTGTCCTATCGGTGATTGACAGCTGCCAATCTATAAGGAGGCTGTCCTATCGGTGATTGACAGCTGTCCCTCTATAAGAAGGCGGTCCTATCAGTGATTGACAGCTGTCCCTCTATAAGGAGGCGGCCCTATCGGTTATTGACAGCTGCCCCTCTATAAGGAGGCGGTCCTATCAATGATTTACAGCCTTCTCGCTATGTCTGTGTATTCAGATATAGCTGTCGCTAACAATAACAATAATATGTCACATGGGTGACAGGTCAATCACTGGTTGCAGAAGTCACATCCCCCCATCATCAGGATGTTGATTCTGAGAGAGATGGAACTGTACAGCCGGCAGGAGAGTCATAAAGCCAGAACTTAGCGTTGGGACCAGGTAAGTATGATCCCTACCGTAGATCCAGCCACTCTGTGACATCTAAAAATAGTTAGAAAACCTCTCTGAAGTCCTTCCAACGTTAAGGGTTTAGTTTAGTTGATTTCCCCGATTGCGTTTTGCAGCACTTTGAATATCATACGTGGTCTCTTCTTTTTGCAGTCAGATGTTACTGTAAAGATTGTAGCCAAATGTAATATGTGTTACTTACTGTATGTTTGTGCTTTAAAAAAAGTATATATATATACAGAATACTCTAGACATGGTGGTTTTTCTAACACTTTTTCCATCTGCTTTTTTTAAAATACCAAAGTAGCAGAGAAAAAAAGCATGTTTTAAATGTTACAAAAAAAAAAACTTTTGTAAAAAAAATAAATAGAAAAATGCTAGAACTGCATTGCATTTTTTTGTAAGCTCTTCAAACAGATGATTGTTGTGGTGGACCCTCACCAACCTAATAGGAATGGCTCATCCCAGCTATAGGACATCCGTTTCTAAAACCGAAATCACCCTTTTAAATACCTGACCCCAGTTTCACCTCTTAAGATGGCCACTGTACCTAGATGGAAAATGAATGCATAGCCGGCCAAACACGTGGGCTTCTGTCTTTATCCACTTCTGTGGATTTAAACTCCAATCCTAGTCTCCATATACGATGTATTACACTGGAAGGATCAGTGGAAGCAGTGGACATTTACATTATGGACATTAATACACTTGTCTTACTGTCATTCTTCTTATTAGATTGTTTGTAGGTACAGTAAGTTGGAAGAAAGAATAAGAACCAAACTCATTTAAAGGGCAGAAGACATTTTGCTCTTGAGCTTCTTGAATTCCTGCTTAATGTCTCTATTACTCAGACTGTAGATCATAGGATTGAGCAGCGGAGTCACTACAGTGTAGAATAGGGAGAGGGTTTTCTTTACATTTCCCTTATTTTGAAATAGATAGATGCAAATTATGGATCCATAATATAAAGACACCACGGCCAGGTGAGAGCTGCAGGTGGAGAAGGTCTTCTGCCTCCCGGTCACAGATGGGATCTTCAGTATGGTGATAATAATATACACATATGAGACCAAAATCACAATAAATGGAAAAAGTGCAAATAGTATAGCCAGTATCTTAACTTCTATTTTCACCAAAAAAGTGTCTGAGCAGGAAAGTTCCAGTATGGGATCAAAATCACAGAAGAAATGGTCAATGACATTTGGTCCACAAAACCACAAATGACTCATTGTTGCTGAAACAGTCACTATATCAGCTAACATCATCATCCAACAAAACAGAACGGCTTTCATACAAAATGGGAGGTCCATGACTAAAGAGTAAAGTAGAGGGTTACAGATGGCCTGATACCGGTCATAGGACATCACAGTGAGAAGAAGACATTCCAATGCCTCAGAGGCTGAGAAAAAATTAAATTGAGTCAAACATCCAATGAAAGACACAAAACTCCCTTCATTCAATTCAATATGGAGGGTGTTGGGTACGATGGTGGTGGAGAGCAGAATATCTGTGAAGGAGAGCTGTGTGAGGAAGAAGTACATGGGAGAATGGAGGGATCTGCTGTAGGACACCACCAGAATGATGAGGAGGTTTCCACATACAGTCACACAGAAGATGGTCAGAAGCAGAAGAAAGAAGCATCGGAAACCATGGATCTGGCCTAACCGATCTTTTACCCTTTAGTAATAGCCCTATACTGATATCTGTTTTTAAAAAAACCTTATAACAAATAAATATATAAAAAATACAGTATTTTCAACAATTGTCAAGACTGTTGCAGCCTGTGATTGTGGGAGGGGCGTAGGCTTTATAAGCCCCCCTCCCACGGTCATCCGACGCTGGCGTCATCTCGTGCTTCCCACTTTGGTTTCGCCAGTCCTGTGCGATCGCTGCTCGGGCCAGGTAAGTATGTTTGGACTCCCCCACGCGCCCCTCGCCATCACGGCTAATTCTGTAGGCCGTCCGGCCTCAAGTACTCGCGCCACCTACGCTCCTCACAACATTGCCGGCTGCTTCTGCCACCTCCTGCCGGCCACGGACACTTTCCACCCCTATTCTCGCTGCCATTGCTGCTCCACGGTCTCCAGGGGAGAGTGGTCTGGCACCGACCCCCGTTTCCGCCCTCCTCCCGCCCACCGCCCAACCTCCGCCCGACCTCCTCCCGCCCTCCTTCACCCAGCGCCTCCTGTCCTCAACACACCGCCCCCCCTCCACACTTCAGCTCTCACCTCGACCGCAGCGCTCCAGGGCGGCGCGGTCGGCCTCTCCACCGTCCGGCTTCCTCGCAGTCCCGGTGGGGGGGCGGGGCCGGCTCCTCCTCATCCACGCCCCTTCTCTCCGCCCTCCTTCACATAGCACCGCTCGTCGTCACCACCCAGCCACCCCAGTAAAGCGCCCCTCCATTCCCTCCCTCACCTCGACCGGTGCGTTCCTGGGGCTGCCCGGCAGACCGTACGGTTGGCCCCTTCACCATTCGGCTTCCTCGCAATCCCGGCGGGGGGGCGGGGCCGGCTACTCCTCATCCATGCCCCTTCTCTCTGCAAAATCTCACTGCGCATGCTCTCCAGCAGGCTGCTGGAGGGAGTCACAGACACGGTCTTCCTACCCCACCAGCACAAGCAGTGAAAAGAAAAAAATATATAAATAAATAAATAAATAAGTAAATCAATAAATAATATAAACCCGCCACACATTTGCACCAAAAAAAAATAAAAAATAAAAATAAAAAATATATATATATATATATTGTCCACCCCTTTTACGTTACAGAGCTACCTTGCGGTTCCTTCTGACAAGAGCCATTATACGTCAACCGTTTTTTACGGAATTTACCTGTCCCATTTTTTCTTTTTTCCATCAAATCCTCATCTGCAGGTTAGTATTTCGTGTTTTTTTTTTTTAATCATATTTCACGTTTGCTCGTCCACGTCCATGCCTATCTCATGGTCACAACATTGTCTGTCATACGCATCCGGTTTCACGTCTCCCTTGTCCTAGCCTGTTTTCAACCCCAGGCCGTGTCTGTCTTCATGTCTCACGCCTGTTTTCGTCATTCAGGCCACGTCCGTCTTCACTTTCCACGCCTGTTTTCGTTATTCAGGCCATGTCTGTCTTCACGTCCTACGCTTGTTTTCGTTATTCAGGCCACGTCTGTCTTCATGTCCCACGCCTGTTTTCGTTATTCAGGCCACGTCTGTCTTCATGTTCCACACCTGTTTTCGTTATTCAGGCCACGTCTGTCTTCACGTTCCACGCCAGTTTTTTTCCGTTATTCAGGCCACGTCTGTTCTTCATGTCTCACGCCTGTTTTCGTTATTCAGGCCACGTCTGTTCTTCATGTCTCACGCCTGTTTTTGTTATTCAGGCCACGTCTGTCTTCACGTTTCACGCCTGTTTTCATGATTCAGGCCGCGTCCGTCATTCACATTTCCCTCTTGTTGCCATCATTCCACCTACGTCTGCCCACGCTCCACATCATCCAGCTCCCATCTGGCTTCAATGTTCTGTCCGTCCCATCATGTATCACGCCTGTTTTATGATCTGATCACAACTATCAGTCACGTCTTCGCCTGTTTTCGTTATTCAGGCCATGTCAGTCATTTACGTCTCACGCCTGCCTTCATCATTCAGCCCACGTCTGTCGTATACGTCTCACGCCTGTTTGCGCCAGTCAGGCCACGTCTCGTCCTCACACAGCCCCCTTTTTTTCACTAACCACTAACCTCCACTAAAACTGTTACTTTCATCTCAGTCAAAGACCGATTTCGTCTACACCGCCACGAATCATCAGAATCTGAGCCCTCGGTAGACCAGGTGGAATTTCAAGGTACCGATCCCCTCTTTATTCATATTTATCCGGTTACAAGCATCATCATGTTTCTCCAGGTCGCTCCAAGCATTTAGCCGGGGACCGCCAACGCAACGCACCTCCGGCCATCAGGGCCCTCACGTCCTCAAGGCTACGTCTCAAACAAAAATAAATAAAAAAAATCAATTTTTTAAACCTTGTCCTCTCTTTCAGCTTCCCATTATGTCTCACCGTTCCGAATTAGATGACTCCGCATCCCTTCCGGATCCCCTGGCTTCCAGCCATGCCAGCGTGGGGTCACTCCGAAGCTGGACGATCCCCAAGATAATAGCCGAACTAACCAAACGAGGGATTCGGTATCCAGCTTCGGCCAGGAAGGCGGAGCTCTATCGACTCCTCGTGTCCGATCCGTCCCACTCCGAAGACCAGGTGTCAATGTCAACTACTCAGTTGTCATTGACCCAGCTGCATGCCACTATCAATTTCCTAGCCACCTCCGTATCGGACATTCAGACCAGACTGTCGGCAGTAGAGTCCAGAGACCCGTCTCCCATCATCCCTGTCCCTACTCTCCCGGTCGCTTCCATGTCCCAATCCACATCCTCAGGTAGGGTTCCCGCCTTGTCTGAGGTAGCCCCGTCCCATTTAGTGACCGACACCCTCAAACGAGACATCTTGGAAGGGAAGGACGTCAACTTAGCCGCCATACTCATTGCCACCCACGACACGGTTGAGAATAGGACCATAGCCTGCGAGATTGTGTCTATAGTCCTCAGGTCCAGGGATCCCCGATTGAACAGGAAACTATCCATCCCAGAATTCCTGGCCTTCAGCCTGTTCAGGGACATAATCTGCTCCGCCTTCCCCGAAAGGCGCGAGGAGCTGGATTTGTACCTGTACAGGGTCACGGATCTGGGGCATAAGTACGGAGGGTACGCATTCTATGATTATCACCACTCCTTCTCGGCCAAAGCCGCGGCGGCCCTCGCCCAGTTCCAACGGG